>NC_063164.1:45238893-45552782 GCF_023159225.1 Perognathus longimembris pacificus
ATCATAATAGCATAATACAAGAACAGAAAGGAAGTTTAGAAATCATACAGTGGGAACTATTATTTTTGCAGATGGAGAAATAGTTGAGAAATGTTAAAGATTTTACTCGATGTCAGACAAGTAGGCAATGGAAAAGGCAGTTTCAGTTGATCAGTCACCTTGGATCTGGTATCCTCTTTGAACTAATGCGTTGTAACTAGAAGTTTGGGCTAATTGTACAGAAGTTTTCAAAATGGTTGCTACCCTGTTCTCCTCTTCCTTGGGTTTTGGAAAAATCTTTGTAGTAGGGTGCACACTAAAAACTGTTCACTGTGCGGGGTTGCTATCTTCCAGAACTGTAGGCCCAGCACTAGCCAAACTCACAAAGTTGAGAAGCAAGGTGCTGCTGGAGAATTTTCCACGTTTTTAGGACTCCTTGTCCCTTCAAAGTGGATCACATCCAGGAGAAACCAGCCTGTCCTCATTCTTTCTCAGTCTACTTTTCAGGCCTGTCTCTATGTGGAAGGAAGATTGAGTTTGACAGATGGAGAACCAGCAGCAGTCTTGAGTCTGGCTGCCAAATGGGTCTAGAGAGGAGATGATCTGATGGGCTGTGGCACTGAACTGAAAGGGTACAAACATATGCACAAATGAAGAATGTGAAGGGTGACCCTCCTGAGGACATAGCAGTATTTTCTGTAACTGAATGAACTGTGTTGAAGGTTTGGAAACAGGTAAGGGAGCTACTGGACAAGATACTACATCCTATAGGTACTTATCTAGGGGCATATAACATAATGTGTATCCTCAGCCTAGATGTGTGTCCCATTTAGATTGTTTTTAGTACTGAAATTTTCTGAACATTTAACTGATTTCATCTAACTCAAGAAGAGTCTGAGAGAAAGGTGAGATTCACTGAAGCACAGAGGCAGGTAGAAGGTTGATTTTCTGTGATATGGTTTTGTTTGATTCTAGATGCAGGTTTTTCCCATATTTTTCTACCCCAGAAAATATCCAGGCCTCTTTGATTTTCTGTGATATGGTTCTGTTTGAATCTAGTTATGAGTTTCTTGCCTATGTCTGAGGACAGTTGTGTCACTGGAAAAACTGATCTAACTCGAAGAGAGACTTACTATAGTGTTCTAGAAGTCCCTGGACGTGATTATATCCTAGAAGGAAGGAATAGCAGGAACATTTGGGAAGGTAAGCAGGAAAAGATGAAAGGGAGGGGAGAGACAGAGACAGATAGAAACAGACAGAAACAGATGCAGAAAGAGACAGGCTGAGATAGAGACAGAGTGAGACAGAGGCAGAAAGATGGAGAGACAGAAAGACAGTGATTTTTTTTCAAAGGTTGGTGGATTCAATGGCATACTTCTTAGAAGCTCTCGGTACTGGGGAAGCACTTGAGTATATATGTGTTGGAAGAAAAGAATGGACCATCTAAGGCAACTATATGCCCCTTTCCTTTACAAAGGATCTTATGGCTCAAATTCAGGTTCCTCAGCACTAAGTCTGAGGAGGCTTCTGTTCCATCAATTTTCTTTTTTAAATGCAAATGTGAGCACAATTCCTAGCAACAAATCATTTAAAAGACTTTCCACCTATAGAAGATAGGGAAGGATATTCCAAAATGATAAAATCTAGGTGTAAACATTGGCCTATACCTTGTGTGTCCTGTGCAGTATGACTGTCTAAATCTTAGGGTCACTATAGCAGCTGGAGGTGGGCTAGGGCTGCTGGAGGGGGGGCCTTGACTGCCACCTGGTGGAATCTCTTTGGGCCAATGACTTTGGAATTATTTTAGGAGCTTACATAATGTTTTTCAACTGGAATTGCATAAAGAAATCTGACATTTGAAATAGATAATAGAGGAGAAGCATATTGGAGCCTTTATTGCTGTGCCTGTCCCACTTCCCTTTGATTCCTTGAGACTTGAAACATCTCTGTGGGAACATGTCTGTGGATATTGGAGCAACTCCTATCTGATCAAAGTTGATAGTAAAAGAGATGCTCACCCTAACAATATGGGGCTATGTTGAAGGACAGAAACAGGTAATGTTAGACTGGATGGGAAGAGACTCAAATGTAGTGAAGAGAAATTTCTAAACACAACCTAATTATGTAAAAGTAACTATTTGTTTATTAAGTTTTGTTTGGATTGTGAAGCTTGTTTAATATCATGACAGAAATTGAGTTATAATTCAGTGTCATACTCTTGTTCTCTGATTTGGATCTAATCCCAGGAGGTGTTTATAAACATAGTAAGTCACCACTTATCCAAAACTTAGTTATATAAAAAGACATGTTGTAAATTTAGTTCATTTAATTACCATAGCATTCTTGTGTGGTATATACTGTTATTACCTCTATCTTAAAGGCCTGAGGAAACTGAAGCCCAGGAAGTTGAGTGATATCTTGGATTTGAAACTGAGCAGCCTGGCTTCCAGTTTGCTCCAGTATGTGGGTTCTTAAAGCATTTGCAGTGTTCAGATACATCTACGGCTTGATTACCATTTGTCCTTGAGACAACCAATGTCATAGAGCCTTGGCTTTCCTTTTGTTACCATCAGGATCTAGGAAATCACTCACAAAGAATACCCTGGATTTATTCAGCTTAATAACCTATGCTATGACAGTAAGAAACTTTTACAAGGCTGTGTTACAGTAGTAGTTGTCAATACGAATTTTAGCTCTGAGGATATTTGGTGATGTCTAGGAATATTTTTGGTTATGGGGAGCGCATTAGAGACATCTGCTGAGTAGTGACCAGTGATGCTGCTAAGTCCCATAATGGACACAACAGTCCCCACAAAAAGGATTAATCCAGGCCAACATGCCAATGGAACAGAGATCGAGAAGCCTTGACACAAACGTAGAATTGCATTTCAGCAGTTTTATTTGCAAAATCTTGCTTTATTTCAGGCCTCTCTCTTATACAGGTTTTGTTTGTTCTTTGATTCCACCTAGCATTTCAGTTACCTTTCCCTCCAGCAGCTCTCATTGCATAGCTGACGAGATGCTGAAGAGCTGGGCCCTCTGTTCAGGTCCTCTCTCTTATTGAAATTCTCTGTATTTTCTCTATTTCCCTTTCCCCCCACCTCCTCACCCACTGTTCACTTCTTGTTAGTCTGGGTGTTGGCAGTGTCATTGTTTGTAACTCATCGTAGTTTTCCAAATCTGATACCCTTGAGTTTATTGTTTCCCTAACTTTTGAAATTCAAACTATAAGAATTAATAACTTCTTTCTCACCTTTATGTTATTTCTTTCCTGGAGCAGTAGAAACAAGAATGTCAGAAGACTGAATGAAGTTTCAAAGAAATTTAAGAAAAATCTTTGCTTGTTCATGTCAGCACTTTGCCACTGTATTTTGAGATGGGCAGGAAGATTTGTCAAGAGGATTTCTTTGTCAATAGGACTTTTTTGAAAAGGGGAACTTCTGAAGGTGGTTCCCTATCTAAGAATGCCCATGTCATAGTAGCCTCTTTTCAGCTTAAGAAAGCAAACCATTTACATTTACATATCACAGGGCTTCCCAAAGGCATTTGACCAGAAAAATCTTTCTTCTTCATAAAATCCCTAAGAACAGTGCTTGGGTAGTTTAGAAATGCTAGTCTATGGAATAAATGTGACATTTATTAACACGTTGATAGAAAGAAGATGGGTTCTGGAAATATTAACAGTCAGACTCAATGGTGCCTGATGAGCGATTGGTTTTGAGGGCAAGGAAGCAGGAGAAATCAATAGTAGAATATAGAAACTTCAAAATTGAGGGAACAAATTTTGTATCATTCCTTCTATATCATCAAGTTAGGCACTGGGGATTTAAAAGACTATAAGCCACAGAATGACAATACTGAATTTATAACTCTCCTGGTTTATTGCAATGGCTTCCTAAATGGTCTCCTAGCTTTCATTGTCTCTCTCTTATGATTTCAACTCTACAATGCCACCGAAGAAACCCTTCTTAATCATGACATAGCTCTGATCAAAGAACTTCAGTTTTGTATATAAACAATCTAGACTCTTTTGCATAGTGCTCAGAGGTTCTTGTCATTTTTCCTCTGAATATGAATGTAACTTGATGTGACAAGAAACAAGCAGCTCTTAGTCAGCAAAATCTTACTGTGCATTGCCAGTGTTTATGTGCTCATATGCTTTTATGTCTTTTAAGGACTTGAAGGGACAAAGCAAGTGCAGGTTGTTCTAGATATTCTGGTGCTGCCCCAGCTCTGGGTGAATGCCTTGGTTCTGTATGCATTACTGAAAAAGAATACAGGAAAAGAGTGTACATGAGTCTGACTCTGTGAGTAACTTCTATTTGCTCTTCCAGACACATGATCAGCCTTTCCAACTCTACTCTGTACTCTGAGAGTATGACTACTGTGGCCACTTCTGCCCTCTCTCGTAAGTTGGGTTTGAGTAAAGGGAAATATTGGTAGTACAGTGGAATAAGACAGGAAACCCAGATCAGATCCTTTAATGTGATGGCCTCCACTAGTGTCATTCTTCTTTCGGTTTGGATAATTACCTTTCCTTCTCTTCCCCACCATCTCTTTTCCCTGGTTTCTGCAGCATCCGCGTGTTTTCTCTACACGCTGACTGTGTACTTGTAGATAGTCCTTTACAAGCAATTCTCTTTTGGTAATTCCATATGAAAATTGTATTTCTTTCCCACTAAGTGGTATATAGAATTGAACAGAATAGACAACCTTACCACAAAAATATTCATTTGTGTTTTATCTCATATTACTTCAAACACCATGAAACTACCAAATGAAATATTAAATTTAAAAGTAACTTCAAATAAGAACAGTATTCATTTTCTTTTTGTGGTACATTTAGTAGAGCAGTTTGTGCCCCCCCCCCCCCCAAATTAATGGAGAGCCAGGCTTATGCCTGTAATCCTAGTTACTCAGGCGGCTGAGATCCAGGGATCAAAGTTCAAAGCTAGCCCAAGTAGAAAAGTTTGGGGGATTCTTATCTTCAATAAACTACCAAAAAGCCAAAGTGGAACTGTGGCTCAAGTAGTGGAGAGGTAGTCTTGGGCATAAAAACTCAGGAAGAGTGCACAGGGCTGGAGTTCAAGCCCCAGGACTAGAGAAAAAAAAAGAAAAATAATAAAAGAGAGCCTCGATTTTGTTTGCATGCTGGGATAAACCAATTACACACTTTTGTATCTGGTGACATGCACCAGGTCTTTGTCTGGGGAGGTTAGTAGACGTGGATAGACCCAGGAGTCATGGATTAGCCCAGTGGCTGTAGAGTTACAGGTGGCCTTAATGAATTAAAAATGAACTTTCAAGGCTCTGTGATGACTATAGTTAAGCAGTTCTCTCTGGAATCTAGCACAAACTCTTTTCAGGAGGAGAATCCTTCAGAGAGATTCTAGTTGAATTTCTCTGCCCCAGACTGTTTATAATGCCTAATGTCCTTTGAATTAGGATAAAAATGTATAACACTGAAGGTGAAAGGACCATGTGCTCACAGAGAACAGTAGAATACCTGTCTTGTTTATATTAAAAACTGATATGTAGCATATATACTCTTTTATTGGTTTGTATTTCCAAACAAATATCTAAATACAATTTCATTATTAACTAATTTCACCTTCCATGATCCTGATCTTGTGAATGATGTGATTCTCAAGCTATGGTTTCTTTGAGTCTTCCACCTCTACTTGGTCATAATGGGAAATGTATCATTTTCTTTGAAGAGAAGATTTAGAACACATAGGCCTGGAACACTGATTGTTATAACTCAGTAATTCTCACTTCATTCACATCTGTATTTCAGAGGAAAGATTTTTATTTTTTATGCTGGAGCTGAAAAGGAAATATTGAGGTTTACATTTTGTAAGGAATAGTCAACAGCAGGTATATTTTACCTTTATACTTTCAGTTTTTTGGAGCTGTGATTCTGACATAATGTTCAAGTTGATAAAAGTTTGATTGTAATGTAACTACTCTGAAAGCACATTGCATTTTTTAAATCATAAAGGTAGTATAAGAACTAAAAGCTTGTATCCTTATGTTAAATAATCCCACCTAGTATTTATATCAGACCATGTTTTTCAGTATGCTAGTTTGCCACCCTTATTTTATACTGTATGCAGAGTTCCTATATCCATTGCACTATGAATTATTTTATGTAAATGAGATAGTAATTTTTTCCTAATATTAAAGCTATTTTTTGTGAGGGATGCTAGTATAAAATGCATAAACTTAAATACCCTCAAAATGCCTTTTTGATGAAGCTAGGTTTGGAGCAGAGCACACCACAGTGAGTCAGCTGTCTCTTCAGGCTCTTTTCTCAGAACAGTCACTGACTTGTTTAGTGACCTTGGCCATGTTGGTCTGACTGCATTTGAGTTTTCCCTCTTGACAAGTGAAATTTCTTTCTACTAACCTGCTTTCCCTGAATGTGCTTTGGGAACAGATGCAGTATACATCCCAGTGAACAGTAATAATCCACAACTTGAGAGTGTATTAAGAACACACCTTGTTGATATTTCTTTGACCTTCTAATCTTCCTTACAAAAAATTAAATTGCAAATACATTTTAATGAATTATTTGAGAAGAACTGCTAGAAGTTCCCTGCTATGTAAGTATTCTATCCAATATAGATTATTTTAATTTTGAAGAGTAGGCTTAGTAAGTTAGCAGCTTGAAAATCCTTGCTTTATTAGTTAGCAAATGATTCTGGGTTTTATCACATTTTATTGTCAATCTCAGTGTTTGGGTGCCTAGGAATTCAAAATTATATGCTCAGCTGACCCTTTAATTAGTTCTCATTCTGTCTCACATGATTTATAGCCTGGTGGCTCACATGTAGAAATGATATATGATTTAATGAGCTGGAAAGGCTGAATAGATTCCCACCTCCAGTTGTTTAGTGCATTCCTCTGGTTGATAATTGGGGCACTTGGAGGTGTGTGTGTATGTGTGTGTGAGGGGGGGTGTGGGTGTGGGTGTGGGTGTGGGGGGATCAAGAAAAGTCACAGCCATAGATCTTCATTTCGGAATCCTAACAAGGACACTAAGGTCCAGTTCGCTGTGATTTGTGACTGTTTCTGCAAATTTACTTTTGTTTCATTAGAAAAACACAAGAATGTTGATTTGGATATCCCAACATTTTTATGTTAAAAGAAGCTGGTAAACTGGGTGCCAGTAGCCCATGCCTGTAATCCTAGATACTCAGAAGACTGAAATTTGAGGATTGTAGTTCGAAGCCAGCCTGGACAGGAAAGCTTGTATGACTCTTATCTCCAATTATCCATCCAAAAGCCAGAAATGGACCTATGGCTCAAGCTATGGTAGAGTGCAAGTGTTGATTTTTTAACTTTTTTTTTTTTGCCAGTCCTAGGGCTTGAACTCAGGACCTGAGCACTGTCCCTGGCTTCCTTTTTGCTCAAGGCTAGCACTCTGCCACTTGAGCCACAGCACCACTTCTGGCCATTTCTATATATGTGGTGCTGGGGAATCAAACCTAGGCCTTCATGTATACGAGGCAAGCACTCTTGCCACTAGGCCATATCCCAGCCCAAGTGTTGATTTTTTTTTTTTTTTATAAAAAGCTCAGGGACAGCACCAGTTTAATTCTGACTTCAATCTTTAAGAGCTCCCTTAACGTACAGAGAACTAGGCAAGAGTCTAGTTCTCTTATTTTGCATTTTGGAACTTTATTGCTCTGAATGTAAATATTTCAAGGGAAGCAATGCCAAATTAAATCTTCATGGCATGTTGTGTTTGGCCAGTGCTGGTCCATTAAATCCAGAAGTGTATATATCATACATTTGGCACTAATCAAGGCACTTGGTCACAGCAGTAAATGAGAGAGACAGGCTCTCTTCCCAGAAGGACAAATAACAATAAATAAATGCATCAACAGGATCATTTCTGACTTGTTCCACGAGGGAAGAACTATTATGAACAACCTTATGAATTTGCTGAAATTAAATAACTTATATAAGTGGAATCATGGAGAATTTGTCTTACTGTGATTGGCTTATTTCATCCACATCCTGCTTATTTCATCCAAATTCTCTGTTTATCCACTTATTAGCTATGTAAATCAGTGGAAGCTCCCATTTCTTGTTTGGAAGAAAAGGGGATAACAGTAACCTACCTCATAAGGACAGGTGAGGATTAAGTTCAGTAATGTGCCAGAATTTCCAAGGATGAACAAGGTGGACATATTGGAGGAAAAAACAGAAGTGAGCTGAGCAGTAGCACTCAAACAAAGAAAAAGGAAGGAATGGAAAAGGATGAGGGTGCAGGGCTTTGGAGGCCACACTACGGAAGTGTCAGCAGTGTCACCTTCCTACAAATTCACCAAGTTTCTCATCACCTCATCATTGCACGGGACCATGGTGCATGTGTTCAGTTACCGTGCCCTCCATTAAGTCCAGGACCTAGCTGAGTTATGGGGCGTAGAATGTTCCATGACCAAAGGAGATAAAAGTGCCCACCCCCACTTCCTGTCCAGCTAGATATTTAGGAAAATTACAAATAGAATGGAAACTTGGGTACACTCCTAATATGGATTCACTATTGGTAAAACAATTTGGGGCTGGGGATATGGCCTAGTGGCAAGAGTGCCTGCCTCATATACATGAGGCCCTGGGTTGAGGCCCTGGGTTCGATTCCCCAGCACCACATATACAGAAAATGGCCAGAAGTGGTGCTGTGGCTCAAGTGGCAGAGTGCTAGCCTTGAGCAAAAAGAAGCCAGGGACAGTGCTCAGGCTCAGAGTCCAAGCCCCAGGACTGGCACAAAAAAACAAAACAAAAAAAAAAACAAAACAATTTGCTACTATTGCTTTAACTTTATTCTCTTTATATACATATTTAAACTTTGTTTTGCTAATATATTTCAAAGTCACTTGCAGAAGTGACTGAAGTATCAGACTTTACCTTTCACCCTTCAATACTTCAGCATATACCAAATCATATGAAGGACATTTAACAATACAATACTTTCATCTATGTTCATCCTGTTTTAAAATTTCCCAGATTGTCCTAGTCCATGCCCTGTATAGCTTATGTTCTGATGATCCTGTACCTTTGGTCTCTTTGAACTGGGATAAGTCCCCTAGGTTTCTTTGTTTCTCAGAAGATGGATGACTTTTTAAAGAGACAAGGCAATTGCTCAACAGTATCCCTCAGTTTGGATATGTCTAATGTTTAGATTTCAGTTCATTACATTTGACTTCATAGATGATGTTATGGCCTTTATCATAAATAATATCAGATAGCTCAGGCTGCTATTTTGTAACAATGTTGGTGTTTTTAAACTTGATCTCTTGGCAACAGGTGTACCTGCCAGATTAATAGATGATTTCTTGTTTCCTAACACCTACCTATTCACATCTTGTTAGCCTATACACATGCATCTGTCTGGAATCAGTTATTACTGTGGGGGTTATAAAAATGAATACTTCTCATTTGTTGACTTAAGTTTTGTTTAGTAGTGTGGTGATGATTTATAAAAACATATTCTTCGCCCTTTAGATTAGCAGTTGTAATGGTTGTCCTAGAGAGCATGTCAACCCTGGTTCATGTGAACTGCAAGGCTTTCTGGCATGAGGTGGTAGATTGCATGATGTTTGTTTTCACTTTTCTAACTCGATAAGCTAAGGTGGATTGGTTAATAGAGGCATGGTATTTAGCATAATGCCCTTTCTTTTCCTAATCCCAAATCCTTTAGCTGTATAAACCTTTTTTTATTCAGATTCCACACTATATAGGTTTACATATATTAACATTTTTTTTACCTGCAAATATGGGCCCTGGAAGGGTTAAGCTCCTCTCAGTCATTTATAGTATAGTGTATAATTCATTTTAATCTGACTGCCTTCCTTCTAAATGCTGGAATTACTGCAGTGAGGCTGGGTTTTAAAGGGAGATCTGAATTTTTTTTGTAGCATCTAGAGAACCTCAAGGAGCATCCTGGGATGAATGCCCAGTGGAATGGGAAAGCAAGGGAGGAGGTAGCAGTGGAGATCATGTTGGCAAGGGATGACTCCTTTTATCCAGAAGGGCAAGTTTTGCATAGATCGTAATTTTCAGTTTTGCATAGGTCCTAGTTGTCTAGAAGCACCCAAGATCCCAAATGGAGCACGTCTTTCTAATATTAGCATAGTTCATCTGATTGCTTTGTTCCCTGAGGCTTCTCTGTGAAGGGAGGTCTTGTGGCACAACCTCAGAACCACATTTGGATTTACCAAGGCTTGCCTAAATTAAAATAACACTCCACACCCTATCATAATCTGTTCATGCCTTCTGCCCAAATGATTTCTCTCTGTCCTAAGAAGTCATAATTTTCAAGGTTCCAAGTGCATGACTCAGAGAACTAGCAAGCACTCAAAGATTTTCTCAGTCAGCCTTTTTATGAGTCAATAAATGGAAGTATCAAGAGACAGATGTGTTTGACACAGCAGTGGTAGAGTTTGGCCCATGATACTGATTTCCTCACTGTTGATCTTCTGGCACGGGGATTTTGTTTCTTTGCCCACATACCCATTACTTGTTACTAATTTTGGAAAATTAGAGACCTGATTTTCATTTCATGCAAGAACATCTTCAGTATGTACAGATGACAAGATATATTTTTAAAAACGTTGTTGATAAGCCCATTTTTATCCATTTTTTAAAGCAACTTGATTTTGTAAGTTTTGGAATTCTTGAGAAATGTTTGTATATTTTTGTTAGACCTTTACTGTGACAGTAAGATGAAATAAAAGCCCTCTGGCAAACCATGCATAGTGAAGTCAGTCTCCTTGTTTATCACTGATTTACACTAGCTGTGCAAATCAGAGGAAGCTCCTGTTTCTTGTTTGGAAAACGGGATAACAATAATCCACCTCATAGGAATAGGTGTCTGTAATCTTAGCTATTCTGCAGGCTAAGAGCTGAGGGTTGCTGGTCAAAGTCATCCCAGGCAGAAAAGCCTATGAGACCCATCTCCAGTGAACTACTAAAAAATGCTGGAAGTGGAGTGGTAGCTCACTATCCTTATGATAGAGCACTAATGGTAGAGCACTAGACTTGAACAAAAGAGATCAGTGACAGCGTTCAGGCCCAGCATTCAAGACTCAGGACAGACATACCTCCCGAAAAGTTAAGTAAAAGTAAAAATAGTTGGCAGAGGTTGTAGCTCAGGGGTAGAGCACTTTCAGAGCATGTACAACGTCCTAGGTTTGAGCCTTTGTGCTGCAACAAACAAACAACAGAAAGTATAGAGAATCCTTATATACTCTCCCATTTGCTTCTTAGTTTCACTCTATTGTTATATCTTGCATTGGATTGATAGATTTGTTAATGTTGTTTGCACAGTACTGAGTCCTCTACCAACTAAACTCTTCCATTTACATTAGAATTCTCTCTGCAACATACTTCCTGGGTTTTGCCATTTCATATTGCCATGTGTCAATGCCCTCTAGTCTCCTGCCCTCACCCTGTTCACCATTCCCTCCCCATTCTCTACAAACCACTAACGTTTTGCCATTTTCATAGTTGTGTTGTTTCCTGAATCATATAATGTGAAACCTACTCTGTTTTCTCATTGCAGGTGGATTTCTTTCCATTAGTAATGTGTGCTTAAGGTCTTTTTGTGGCTTGTCAGCTCACCTTTGATTGTTGTATACTATTTCATTATCTTTGTTCATTACAATTTATTCATATATTGAAGGACAAAACTTGGTTGTTTTTTGTTTTTTTGAAAGGGAGAGTGGAAGAAGTCCTGGAGCTTGAACTCAGGGCCTGGGTACTGTCCCTGAGCTTTTATTGCTCAAGGCTGGTGCTCTACCACTTGAGCCACAGCTCCACCTTTGCTTTTTCATGGTTAATTGGAGGTGAGAGTCTCATAGACTTTCCTACCTGGACTGACTTTTAATTGCAATCCTCAGATCTCAGCCTCTTGAGTAGCTAGGATAACAGGCATAAAGCCATGGTAGTTGCTTAGTTTTTAACCATGTTTTGGAAGTTACTAATAAAACATTTAAATTATTTTGGTTAAAATGTTGGGAACCTAAATTATTAGCTTATTTATGTAAATACCTGAAAGCATGGTAAGGTTTATCTTTAGATTTGATAAAATTGTCAATGGACTTCCAAAGTAACAGTACAATTTTACATTCCTTCAACAATGAATGAGAGTTTCTGTTGTTCTATCACCTTCCTATAACCTGTTACTGTTGGTGTTTGACCATTCTAATGATTGTGGGTGGTGATGTCTCTTCATTGTTTCACTTTGCACTTCTCTGATGACAATGAGATTGAGTACTTTTTCATATGCTTACTTGTCACCTATGTATCTTCTCTGGTGTGAAATCTAGTCAGATATTTTGCTCTTTTGCAATTAGGTTATTTTATTATTCTTGGGTTGAAAGAGTTCTTTTTATTTTGGGGATTTAAGTTCTTTATCATATGTGTATTTTGAAAATTGTTTTTCCCTAGTTGGGGCTTTTTGTTTTCTTTAAAGTAACTTGTCTACAAAAGGGTTTTTTTGTCAGAATTTGAACTCAAGACCTCATACTTGGTAGTCAGGAACTCAGCCACCTAAGCCACATTTCCAGCCCTTTCTGCTTATATTACTTTTTAGAGAGTCTTGCATTTTTGCTTAGGTTTAGCATTGAACTGCAAATGCAGTCTAATGTCTTTTACCTATGTCTCCCTCCTAGCTCAAATTATAGACATGAACTACCACACTTGGCGCAGCACAAAATATTAACTTCAGTAAAGCCCCACACATCATATTTTTTATGGATTGTATTGTTTGTGCTTAAAACCCAAGTCTCATTTCCAAATCTAAGATCACTTCTATTTTTCCTTATGTTATCTCCTAGCAGTTTTATACCTTTGTGTCTTACATTCAGATCAGAGCAATGATTAATTTTGATTTTTGTGTGTTTAAAGTGAGTGTTGACATAATGATGATTACTTTTCATGCATATCTGCATTTTTTCATTCATTTAATTTTTACTCTGTAAATGAATTAACATATAAGAAAATATGCTGAATAACAGAAGATGGAAGAATATTGTTTAACAAAGTTCCTTGTACCATGTAGAGAAATAATATCAGGATGTGGAATTGTTTATCAGTGAAGTAATATTTGATATTTCACCTGTGGGGTGCTATGTATCATTGAGAGTTGGTTATATTTCTTAACTACAATCTAGATATGCAACAAAAGGTTTTGTATAGATCTTGTTCAAATTATTGTGCTTTTTGCCTTTGGTATCTTCTCTTTTTTGTGTCTCCCATTGCCCTTTGAGGTAATGGATTAAAGGATTGTGGGAATGCTTGGACTTCTATCTTTTCATCTTCCCTCTCTCCTGTCAACCAATCTCTCTCTGCCTCAGTCTCTAAATCACTGCACTTGGCTAACAAACCTTAACATCTGTTGACATTATTGATCTCAGGAATAAAAACGTGAGCTGATCCCTGGAATTATTTCTAGGCACACAGCCCAGGCAATCTATAAAACTCATGTATTTCAAATTGTATGACTTTTGTGAAATATTTTGAAAAATATAGTTGCCAGTGATTGGGATACAGGAGCCTGATTGAAGGAAAATGTGAGAAGTTCTTCTTGAAGTGATTTGTAATTTTTGTTTTCTCAAACTTCATGAAAACTAGAGCCTTTTTTCTCCAAGTTCAGGCTTTCCTTTTAGTAACAATGTAGCCATACACAGTAATATGGCTTGCTTAGTGCTGAACCAATTGATCTGAAAGATAAAAGTAAATAAAGGATTTTTTAAAAAAGTCTTAATTAAGCTGGAAAGCAGAAATGGAATCATGTTCTACTCTTCATTAGGAGTTTCCAAAGAAAAGCCCTTCACTGTAAATTATGTGTGAATGAATTAAAGACCAGTTTAATGATCAGCTTTGATTCAGCTGTCCCTTATAGAATGTATTTTTACCTCTGATGTTTTCTGGAGGCTTCCAGACATCCCTGTCTCACATTTGTCCTCTGTTTGAAAGCCCTTTATTGACACTACAAAAATAAATAAATACCATATACTCAGCAGCTTCTCTGGCATACATACCCAGATCCCCTAAACATAAAAATATTTAAAGGCAGCATCTTTCTGAGTACATCCAACTGGGACATGTTCAAATGTAAACTTACAGTAGACTCTAAACATCAAATGTGATATATTCATACTGTAGAATACTATAAAAATGAAATCAGTGAATTACAATGCAATATCCATGCTATGGTCAATATCATCAAAGAAAGCCTGCTACATTGTTCTACTGTTAGGAAGTTTTCAAACAGGCAAGTCAGTTCCACGGTATTATAGACATCAGAGTGGTTTCTTCCCTTGAAGAAGGTTAATGATTCCTAAGGGCTGTGAGGAGACTCCCAGGCTTTGTTAATATCTTCATGTTGGTTACGTGGGGTATATTTCTTTTGTGACAACTCATAGACCCTTTGCTAATGGTTTTTCTCACATGCATGTGTTATGTATTAGTAGCATGCTGAAAAAAAAAAGATTGCTTACATTTACTCTGGCTCTAGTAGTGGCAGTATTTAATAAATAGCAATTAATAACAGGACTGTGAAAGTAAAGGCAGTTCTGTTCATAAGATATGTATGAGAATTTGCTTATTTAATTAAAAACCACTTAACATTATTTAGTTAGTACTTTGAATTGTTATTTATGTTTTGTATTTGAGAATTCTATTTTCAAATAAATAATTGCTTGTGTTTACAGCAACATAAATTGCCTACTTCCCATTGCTATAGATGCATTAGCATTTCCTGCATTCATGCAGTTAGGATGTCAACCATCAGACATTCTGATTAATGAAAGAGTGATCTTTTCTTCAATGGGTGACCATTGCATTCAGAACTATGATGTCTTGGGGAAAACATGGAAACACCTCATGATCTGCATTCTCTCCAACTCTCTATTCCGTCTATCACAATACACCATAGCATTTCTTATCCTTAAATAATTATGTGTCTTTTGTTAGGTTTTTAATATATATCTAAGTGTTGTATGAGTTTTCACTCTGATTTTAACTACTGGAGTACTTAGAATGTAGTAGGAATTTAATAGGTGCAGAATGGATGAAAGACTTATAGTTTCAAATTGCTACATAAATCAGAAGTCAGCTAAATTTGTCTTTGATGCCTTCCCTATAAAGCTTTAACTTTAAATTTGTCTTTATTATATTATTTATAGATTCAAAGCAGTTAATATTTATTAGGAAGTTAAAATTTATTAGCAAGGGAGAGGTACTCAGGCAAACTAAGTAATTTTAATTGTGGATAATTTACAAAGCAAATTTAAAAAGTATAAGCAAAAGTAAAAGAAAAACTACCAGTTTGTGCTAGGTGCAGATCTACTGAGTATATAGTGGGAAAGTATTTTATTATTGAACCCTGTTTCAGATGAGAATATGGCCTTCTTTGAAGGCACCTCTTAGGAATATTTTGCTTCTCAGCGGAAGTATCAAGAGAACTCTACTGCACAGAAATGGATGGGACTTGGGAAAGTAGTGTCTGAGTATTCTAAAGGCAGTGAAATCAGTCATCAGCTTAGGGTTGTATTGGTATCTTTTCAGTGTTAACAAGCCTGCTTTTTACCTTTATCCCTGAAGACAATTCTTGAATACATCAAAGCTCTTGCTTGTTTTATTATTTTATGTGTGGCTTTATAGAGTAGTCTCAAGAAAGAGAAGACTATCAGTCTTTGTTGAAATGATCTCTCCTTTCCTAACATTTGAGAAAAAAACAATAATCTCTCTTATCCACTTAAAAATTGAACTTCATTCTTTTTGACAGTTCCAAGTCCAAAATTCTGTTGTGTGTGAGGGTAGTAACCATATTTTGGGTTACTGTTTTCCATACTTCAATGATTTATTCATCTGTGCCTCTCTACATTTTAAAATTCCCCTTTCTGGTTACATGTGTGATGGAGGTGGGGAAAAAGGTTAAAAATGAGGGGGAAGAAGAGAGGGAAACGGAGGCAGGATTGCAAAGTACATCAGGTATATGTATGAAAATGTCATAATGAAACCTATAATTTTGTACAATATCAATGATGGAAAATTGTGTTGTAAATGCATAATCATATTACAGTCTATTAAAATATTTTAAATATACATATATTAATATAAAGAAGAAGGATCTAGAAAGTTCAATGTCCATAAAGCCAGCAAAGCTGAGGGAGGAAATGACACCAGAATAGTGACAGTGAGTTCTGGGGTCCTAGGGAAGGAGATGGTGAAGGAAGAAAGTTGGGACTGGCAGATGGTGAAATTCCTAAGTTAAGGAGAGGAGGAGGCTTTTGCCGCTGCCAGTACTTTGCCTTCTCACTTCTGTGAATATGAATTGACTTTTAGAGGAGCTGGTCTGAGATAGCAATATAATAACGGAGCAAAAGGCATGAAAACTTGTTCCAGATAGCTTGGTGAGTCATTCTTCTGGGATGTATGAAAGAATTCAAACACCATTTCTGCTTAACTGATAAAGCAGAGGCTTTAAGATAAGTATACAAGTCATTTAGAAAGGAGGAAGTGATAAGATTTTTACACTTGTCTTTATACTTTTGGAATAGCGCGGCAGCTTGTTTTATTAATTTGTATTTTTTAGAAAGAAAAGAATTATGATTTTATAGTAATACATTTAGACTATCAAGAAAGCAGCTAAAAGCCGCAAAATATTTATTTTGAGGCTGTATTTGGACAGGATGAATTGATAATGTGTTTTTGTTTCTGACACTTAAAATTTAAACAAAACAGGAAAAAATGAATAGCCATTGGGGACTACACTGGCTTAACTTTTATAAATGGAGGATTAGGATTTGTCTGTTCCATAAAGGACACACTGCATTGAGATTAGACATAATCTGATTGTATTGCAATCCAAAGGCCATTGAAGTCTGTTCAGTGTTTGGGGCCATAAATACCACATGGCCTCTGATTGGTCCAGGAAAGAGTATTAAGGGAAAGATAAGGAGTTTTAATCCAAATACTTAAGGCATAACATCTGTGGCTTCAAGTGAGTTTTCTTTTAGACTTTTGACGAGATGCTATGTATCTTACTACAGGAAAAATAGAACTGAAATTTTCTTTACTTGCATAAAGAGAATCCCTATTTAACTGAAATTTTGATCATTTTATTTTCTCAAACTTCCTTTAACATATAAGTTGTAAATTTTCATCTTAATTTTAAATATAGCTATATAATTTGTTGTTCAAAGCAGGACCATCTTAGGTACAAGTGAGCATGATTTAGAGTAGGCCAGGGGGGCTGGGAATATGGCCTAGTGCTAGAGTGCTTGCTTTGTATACATGAAGACCTGGGTTCGATTTCTCAGCAATATATATATAGATATATATAGATATAGATATATAGATATACATAGATATATATCTATATCTATGTATATCTATATATCTCCAGAGTGGTGCTGTGGCTCAAGTGGTACAGTGCTAGCCTTGAGCAAAAAGAAGCCAGGGACACTGCTCAAGAGCCAGGACTGGCAAAAAAAAAACACACACAAAAAAACAGTAGGCCAGGGACAAAAATCATAAAGCATGAATTTCCTGGGAATATGAGCAAGTGTATCCATCCTATTGAAAAATCATGTTTTTAACTTCTTAAAGATCTCACAATACGGCTGGGGATATAGCCTAGTGGCAAGAGTGCCTGCCTCGGATACACGAGGCCCTAGGTTCGATTCCCCAGCACCACATATACAGAAAAACGGCCAGAAGCGGCGCTGTGGCTCAAGTGGCAGAGTGCTAGCCTTGAGCAAAAAGAAGCCAGGGACAGTGCTCAGGCCCTGAGTCCAACGCCCAGGACTGGCCAAAAAAAAAAAAAAAGAAAAAAAAAAAGATCTCACAATACAATTATAAAGCCACACTTAAAATGTTAGAGAATCAAATTTCATTTTGAGTGTGGTTCAAAATGTGTGATACTTTGGAAGTGAAGACACAAAAACACACTGTACAACAGCAGGAACAAACTATGGGCTGTGGGCCTGTCGGGCCTGTGGTCACAGGGAGGTTTTTAATTGACATTTTATTTATACATGAATCACAAATTTTCTTTTCTTTTTATCTTGTGATTAGTAAATATATTGTCAGTCTAGCAAGAAATGAATCAGCTTTTATTTTCTATGTACATGTGTTTTATTAATATCAATTATATAGCAACTATGTATATAGAGTGTTCTGTATTCTGGGTGGGATATTTTAAGGACTAGAAAGTTTTAAAAAGCAAATCATAACTTGATAAATGTTAAATACTTAGTTTTGTAGCCACCATTGTTGACTAACTACTAAGAATACATTCTCTTTCCCAAATAGTTACTCCCAAGTTTCTAACCTAGAGGAGTGTGAATAAGTAGACTTCCCCTTCAGGTCAAAAAGGCCCTGTTGGCTTAAGCGGTCATATACTCCACCCCTTAGCTATTGGGAAAATGACTGTTTCCCTTCTAGTAGTATTTGAAGCTATAGGCCTAGGAGATCGTGCAAATCATGTAAAGATTTTTCTAAAAAGTCACAGGGTGAATACACCTAAGCTCAGAAGCTTGAAGTAAAGGTCATGCTGGTGACACTACTGAGATGCTGAATCAAGCCATATGCTATCCTTGGGGTTCTGAGTTGGAAGTTTTGGTTATCTATAGCTGAAGACTTTCCAATAAAAACACGATTAAAAATAATTATAAATTATGATTTATTACAGGTATTGGAAAACAATATTTGATTTTTATGAGAAGAACTGGCATGGGATTCACTGATGAGCAGGGAATGTCTTAGGTTCTGGGGATCAGGTGAGGAAAGGAGAGACAGGATAGATAGTAAGATGTAAGAAAAATTGTCCAGTCAGGGTGTTTCAATATAAAGAGAAGCAATTAGAACAAAGAGAAAGGAATGGTAAGGAAAAGCCTATAAACACAGTTGGTGTACCAAATTTTGACAAAAAGCTGAGAAAGATTTAAGTGTGAGCTCAGTTTTATGGCCTGAAGTGGCCTGGAAATGATAGCTAAATATAAAAAAATTAAATTTGTCTAGTCATAGCAAACATCATCATCTTTATCAGTAATTAAAATTTACCTATTATTGAGACTGGCTCTGCAGGTGTGTAATGTAGCATAACAATTTGATCTGGCATTTTATGGTAATAGAAGAATTGGATATGTAGGGATAAAAATCCAGACAGAAGTGAGTCTCTTTCTCACCTCAAATACTTTATGCTAATTATGCAATCAAGGCTAGTAAACTATTGTTTACTAACTATAGTGTTAGGATCTTATGACCAGCACAAAATTATCTTGATTCATATGAATTTTGAACTCTTGAACATGATATTGCATGATTTTCTCTTTCCAGATGGAGAGTACCCATCTGTAGAGAAAATTTTCCACACATAGGCTGAAACCTTATTTTTTCCTCATTCACAACTTCCAGTTATATAATCAGTACAAGGACTTTCCTATCTTCAAAGTCCTATTTGCAGAAATGTTTTTATATGAAGTCCTGGACTGGTGCCATGCTGTATTATATGTTTCAAAGATTTTGCTTATAAGACTGGAATTCCAGTTTTGGTGTGTTCATTTTTGTGTGTAAGAGAATAACTATTTAGAATGTAAAAAGATATTCTAATGATAATTTTTTAAGGCTAATGACCTACTAGTGTAGACCTTTCACTTGAAGAGATATCTTAGGTCTATCGTGTTTATCTTTATGCCCACATTGTATTTCAATACCATCTGAAGCCCAAGGCAGGTGATATTTATTAACTTAGTGTCTGGGGTTTGAATTCAGGACCTGGGTGCTGTCCCTGAGACTTTTTGTCTCAATCCTGGTGCTGTATGTAGCACTGGATACACAGCTCTATTTCCAGTTTTTCAGTGGTAAATTTGAGATAAAAGTCTCATAGATGTTTCTGCCCAGGCTGGCTTCCAATCATGATCCTCAGATCTCAACCGCCGTTGTACCTAGGATCGCAGGCATGATCCACTGGCACATGGATGGGAAGTTCTTTAATTTCTTTTCTGTTATAGATTTTCTTTATTTTTATTTTTAATTTAATTATATTGTCAAGGTGATGTACAGAGGGGTTACAGTTACATATGTAAGGTAGTGAGTATATTTCTTGCCAAACTTGTTACCCCCTTCATCATTTTCCTCCCAATTTTCCTCCCCCAGCCCCTTCCCCAATAGTAGAGTTAATTTCCAACATACTGTCTTGTGAGTATCTTTGTTGCATTGGTTGCCCTTTGTCCTTTTTCTCACCAATTTGATGCTCCCCTTCCCTTCCCTAATTCAGATAAACGTATATACAATGCACAGGGTACCAAAATCAAATACAGTGACAACCAGGGGTAAACCATAGGAAAGAAAAATGAAAGATAAAAGAAATAATTTCACATAATACATTAAATTAACAATGAAAAACCTCTTGTTTCGGGCTGGGAATATGGCCTAGTGGCAAGAGTGCTTGCCTCGTATACATGAAGCCCTGGGTTCAATTCCCCAGCCCCACATATATAGAAAATAGCCAGTAGTGGTGCTGTGGCTCAAGTGGCAGAGTGCTAGACTTGAGCGAAAAGAAGCCAGGGACAGTACTCAGGCCCTGAGTCCAAGGCCCAGGACTGGCAAAAAAAACCAAAAAACCAAAAAAACAAAAAGAAAAAACCTCTTGTTTTCATTATCTTGGGGCTCATTTTGCTTAGTATCATCTTATATAATCATATGTACATAGTCACTGAGCTATTGTGATCCTCTGCTAGGACTATCCTAGACATATACTAATACATTGGGTTACAGTTGCATAAGTCAGTAGAGAGTACATTTTTTGGACATTGTCACCCCTTCCTTTGCTCTCTCCCAATTTTTCCTTCCCACCCCCACCCACAAATTGTATAGTTAATTTGCAACATAGTGTTCAGTGAGTACCACTGCTGCATTTGGGAAGGTATTTTTTAAGACTTAGTATGTAGAGATAATATTCATAGGGCAGATAGATGTCTTTCATGGCTTACAAGTGCTACCTTTGAGTACAAGATGTCACTGAACTCCCATGACAGCAAGGTCTTTGTTTTTGCCACTGCTATAAATAGGATTATAGTGAATCAGACAATATTACAATTTTCATCATTGTAATCCTCATGTTATTTTTTAGCATTAAAGTACTATACTAAATGAAATTGGTTTTACATGTCAATATATTGCCTTTCATAAAACCTGTTTCAGGTGAAATGATGTACTAATTTAAGCTCTAAATACTGAAGTGACCTAACACAGAAAATGTGTGGTTGCTGGGTGTTTCCCTCTTCAGAGAGGAAAGAACCTGGAAAAGGATGAAAATCTCCTGGCCCACTACCATTACCTACTGTCTTATTCAATCAAATCACTGTACACAGAGGAATTTCATTTAACTTACTACCTTGCTTTAGTATTCATTTTAGGAATCTATTCTGTAAGAAATGCCTTTCTTCCATGGGAAGCCAAGAACTTGAATTATTTAACAAATATGAATTCTGTAGGTTTTTTGGAGGTGACCACTTTCCTCAAAAGGAGAAATGCAATGTACTTCTTGTGATTTGCAGGAAATCTTGATTTGCACAGTAGGCCATAATGAATTTTCAGCTATATGTTTAGAGCTAATGAATCGTTTCCACTTTGTCTATTTGAACCCTGAAGAAGTAATTTCATTTTCTTGTAGCCTATTGTTAATCTCACCGAATTAATAAACCATTAACTGTACCATTTCATTACAATATTAAGAATTAAGAGAAAATGCTTTCTTTGGGGACTTCTGTTTGGAAGAGATCATTCATCATATTCCATGAGAACTATAGTTGAGGGAGAACTTGGAACACTAGTTTATCTGACAAGTAATGGTCATTTAGTCTATCAGGGATAAAATTCATATTGATAAACTAGGTAAGAAATGACATGTTAAAATTCTTTAATGTTAAATTTCTCCCTTCCTTCCTTCCTTCCTTCCTTCCTTCCTTCCTTCCTTCCTTCCTTCCTTCCTTCCTTCCTTCCTTCCTCCCTCCCTCCCTCCCTCCCTCCCTCCCTCCCTCCCTCCCTCTCTTTCTTCTTTTTGATGCAGTTTCCAAGGCTTGAATTCAGGGCTTGGACATTGTCCCTGAGATTTTTTGTTCAAGGCTAGCCCTCTACTTTTTGAGCCACAGCCCCACTATTGGATTTTTTGGGTTTTTTTTGTTTGTTTGTTTGTTTTTGGGTTTTGTTTTTTTTTGTGTGTGTTTAATTGGAGATGAGAGTCTCACGGATGTTCCTGCCTGGGCTGGCTTTGAATCACAATTATCAGGTCTCAGGTTCCTGAAGAGGGTTATAGTCATGAGCCACCAGCACCCAGCTCAATTTCTTTTTATTTTTTTCTCTGTGGAAGGACAGAATCTCCTTTGAGAATAGAAGGCTTCCAGCCTTCTAGTCTGCTCAGCCATTTTTTTTTGTCGGAGGATACTCATGCATCTAATAGGACATTTTAAATTATTAATATGAACATTTCTAATATTTATCAGCTTTAAAGAATTTCAATCACAAGACTTTCCTGATTGCCCCCCCCCATGATTCCAGTTATGGATTACTATGTAAGAAGTGGAGAAGATAGACAGGAAGAGAAGGAGATATGACAAAAGCCCTGATAATCAGGAATTATATTCAATATGTTCTTTGCTGACACTTAGGATTTGTGTCCACCAGACAGGAGTAGAGAGATTAGAGGACAATAAATTAATAAGGACTATAAACATTGACAGTTTTTTCTTGACACCATACTTTGAAAAAATGTTATTTGATAAACATTTAGCTTAACTTTTAGTAAAAGTTCTATTCAGAGTTAGCAGAGCTGGCAGGTGTTTAGGAAAGTTTAAAAAGGAACATGTAGCAATGAGCTACAGGGTCAAAGAGCTTTAAAATCTTAGACCTTTCAATCATAAAATTCCTTTCCAGACTTAGAACATTAATAGCAAAAAACAAATACCCCCAGCCATCCTCTTGTAAAACCTGACAGTTTTCACAGTAAATCATCAAAACCACTAGATTGATGAGGTTACTGAAAAACAATGACCAAGTTTTAAGTCAAAATTACATATCAAGGTTATATGTTACAGCAAAAATTTGTGTTATTTATAAACCAAAAATTATTTATTGTTTAAAAATAAAAACTGAAAATGAGTGAAACAGTCAACTGATTTTTAGAGAAAAATATCTTGAAACAAATAATAATTTAGGCAAGGAAGAATAATTAAAAAGACAACATATAGAATTTAATGTTAGAAAACAGAAAATGCAAACAAACAGTCATTCATAAATGTAAGACTGATTTACAAAAAAAAAAATTGGGGTGCTGGGAATATGGCCTAGTGGTAGAGTGCTTGCTTTGCATACATGAAGCCTTGGGTTTGATTCCTCAGCACCACTCAAGTGGTAGAGTGCTAGCCTTGAGCAAAAAGAAACCAGGAACAGTACTCAGGCCCTTAGTTCAAGCCCCAGGACTAGTAAAAAACAAAACAAACAAAAAAAACCTGACAACTGTTAAACTCAATTCAGAGAAAGAGAGAGAGAGAGAGAGAGAGAGAGAGAGAGAGAGAGAGAGGAGAGACACAGACAGACAGACAGACACAGAGAGGAAGAGAGAGAGAGAGAGAGAGAGAGAGAGAGAGAGAGAGAGAGAGAATGAATATACAAACTTATTTAAGAATGGGACCAATAGCCAGGCTCAGAGGGTGTCAAAAGATATGCCAATACCTTGTAACTTTATGCCAGCAGACTTAAAAACATTCATGAAATTTTCTGCATGCTACTTCTTGTCAATAAAGCCAAAGTCACACACTTAAGACAGAAAGAGGCT
This sequence comes from Perognathus longimembris pacificus, assembly GCF_023159225.1. Taxonomy (NCBI): domain Eukaryota; kingdom Metazoa; phylum Chordata; class Mammalia; order Rodentia; family Heteromyidae; genus Perognathus; species Perognathus longimembris. Next base: position 45,262,730 of record NC_063164.1, read on the forward strand.
TTTAAGTAGTTATTAACTGTTAAATTATTATTCTTTTTAATCAAAGTTCTTATAGCTCAAGGAAGCAGATGGTTTGAAAAACCTAAGCAATGTACAAGAATGTACTTATATGTATGTATATGTGTACATACCTATATACTCACAAAGATATATCTCATAATGCTAAGCAAAATGAACTCCACGTTATGGAAACAAGTGGTATATCATTGTTGTAATTATTTTCAACATGCCATGTCAAACTGTACCCTTTTTATTTTCTCTCGTATTCCCTTCCAATGGTTTTACTTCTGCGATTACTTTATCTGATCTCAGTACCCTGGATACTATATATATGGGTATTGAAACTAGGGAAGGGAAAGGGAATACAAAAATCGAGAAACAAAGGATAAAAAGACAAACCATTGTAAAAGCAATACTTACAAAACCATGTAGTGTAAACCAACTGTACAACTCATGTGGGGGAGGGAAATGGGGAAGGGGGAGGGGAGGGAAACTGAGGGAGGAACTAAAAAGTTGGATAAGAAATGTACTTGCCTTACATATGAAACTGTAACCCCTCTGTACTTCACTTTGATAATATAGAAGAAAAAAATGAAAAATAAAAATGTATTTTCAACATCAGGCTAATTAAGTTTTCAAAAAGTATATCCAGTGTATCTTTCATGTACCTTTAGCACTTTTTCAACTGAGATAATATGTCTAATTTTAGTCTGAAATAAGCACAAACCATATACCACAGAGTGTTTAAAAAGGCTGAAAACCTAGGTAAAATAGCATATTAATATAATTTGGCATTTTTGGGCTGTGGTTGATTAAAGTGTATATTTTGACAATCCTTCTAGGAAAGACCTTTGATCTGATTATCAGCAGTGAGCTCACAGACTGATCACCATAAGCACTTCATCAGATATTTAAGGACTGAGAATCTCACCTGTTTCCAATATGGCCTTTTAGTGGTTGATTGGAACTGTAATCTCATTAACTTTTCCTCCTGGGATGACTCCAAACCTCAGTCCTCTAGGTCTCAGCCTTCTAAGTTATAAGGATCATAGACCAAGCCATTGCTGCCCAGCTTGACTTTCTTATTTGATCTGGGATCTATAAATAGGCTAATTATTTCATTTGAAATGAGACTGATGGTTTGGGTTCTGGCAGATTTTTATTATTTGCATGTACCTTAGGAAAAACAATATCATGAACTTATTCTCCTTTGATGTGTGAAAGTGATTGTTGGGGCAGAGATGAAACGTAGATGAAAAATTACTTTTTATGCACATATACTGCCTTTACTGGGATAAAAGGGAGGTTGGAGAAGAATGTGTCATGAAATCCAAGGAACAATTCTCTGTTTACTTTCCTATATTGCAGATTCACATTTGAGCCTCTCTGTGCAACTTATTATTACTTGTTTTCATTGATCGTGATAATTAAGCAATGTTGTACAAGGAGACAGTAATGTGAAGTAGAAGGAGCCAGAGGGGGCTGGGAATGTGGCTTGGCAATAAAGTGCTTGCATAGCATGCACAAAACCCTGGGTTGGATTCCTCAGTACCACATAAACAGAAAAAGTCGGAAGTGGCACTGTGGCTCAAGAGGTAGAATGCTAGCCTTGAGCAAAAAGAAGCCAGAGACAGTGTGCAGGCCCTGAGTCCAGTCCCCAGGACTGGCAAAAAGAAAGAAAGAGAGAGCAAGAGAGAGCGAGAGCAAGGGAGAAGGAAGGAAGGAAGGGAGGGAGGGAGGGAGGGAGGGAGGGAGGGAGGGAGGACAGAATGGGAAGGGAAGGGAAGGGGAGGGGAGGGAAAAAGGGAAAGAAAAGGAGACAGAGGAGAGAGTGGACATTTGACTAGTATGTCTGAGATCCAGAGTTGTGAATTTGAGGGCAGGGATATGCCATTCTTCCACTTTCAAGAGCTGAAAATGTCCAGCATTCTTTTCTTTAAATTTTTTATATTTTTATTTTTCTTTATTGTCAAAGTGAAGTACAGAGGGGTTACAGTTTCATATGTAAGGCGGTGAGTACATTTCTTATCCAACTTGTTACCTCCTCCCTCATTTTTCCCCTGCCTCCCTTCTCATCCTCTTTTTCCTCTCCCCACCATGAGTTGTACAGTTGTTTAAATCAAATGGTTTTGTAAGTATTACTTTTGGAATGGTTTGTCTTTTTATCCTTTGTCTCTAGATTTTGGTTTTCCCTAGTTCTAATACATGTATATACAGTATCCAGGGTACTAAGATCAGATACAGTGATAGCAGAGGTAAAACCATGGGAAGGGAATATGAGAGAAAAAAAAAAGAAAAAAAGGGGTACAGTTTGACATGGCATGTTGAAAATAATTACAACAATGATATACCACTTGTTTCCATAACATGGAGTTCATTTCACTTAGCATCATCTTATGTGTTCATATGGGCTATCTATTGGGCTATTAGGATCTTCTGCTATGACTAACCTAAACATGTATTAATGCTTAAAAACTTCATCTTTGTGCTTAAGTGATTGGAAACTGCCATCTGGGATACATTGTGTACCATATTTCTTCAGGACAGTCTGGAAATCATACTTCTGGGATCTTGTTATTAATGAAGAGATAAGGATAAATAATCTTCCATCAATTACACTCATTTACTGGTGCATTTTTTTGTGTACGGCGAAGTGAGAGAATGACAGCTAGAGAACAATAGCAAATAGAGCATAATCTAATAGAGAATATTCTGAAAAAGTACTTCTGAATTTCATTTAAAATATCATGATCTTTAATTTAAATATCAATTTTCGTCACTTTCTTAGTCTTGTTAGTAGGATAAAAAAAATCAGAATATGAACAAACATTCTCTCTACTTGAAGAAGCTACTATTTGGGCTGGGGATATAGCCTAGCGGCAAGAGTGCCTGCCTCGGATACACGAGGCCCTAGGTTCGATTCCCCAGCACCACATATACAGAAAACGGCCAGAAGCGGCGCTGTGGCTCAAGTGGCAGAGTGCTAGCCTTGAGCCGGAAGAAGCCAGGGACAGTGCTCAGGCCCTGAGTCCAAGGCCCAGGACTGGCAAAAAAAAAAAAAAAAAAAAGCTACTATTTGGTGTTGCCTTCTGAGTAATTATTATTTTCCCACATGGAAACAAGCCCAAGCAGGAAACTTATTTTCTCTTTTACTTCCCTCATGGTTTCAGGGGGCCTTGTTTGAGCTTTGAGAACTTCATATGGATTTGAACTTTCACTCCAAATGAAGGAGGAAATCAGAGAATTAAAAGCAGAGTAGAGATGTTTTAAAATGGGGCTTTAAGAATCACTCTGGATGCAGTTAATGGGGAGAATAGGCTGTTGGAGATGGAGATGGGGTTGAAGAATTTGGGGGAGAGCAGCATATTCTAGATTATGGCTAAAACTACAATGGATATGGTGAGAAGCAGTAGATTCTAGCATATTTTGACAAAAGAAGACTCTATTAGAAATGGGCAAAGGGAGATAAAGGCCCGTTAATGATGACTTCAAGGCTTTTAGCTGAACAGCTAGGTGGATGGAATTTCCTTTTAGATATCTAGTAATTCGGGAATGAGGACTGCTTGGGGGATTCCTAGTTGACCATTTAGTAATCATTCTAGTCAGCAGTTCTGTATGAGTTTGAAGTTGAGAGATTGAGACTGTAGTGTGTGTGTATGTGTGTGTATGCATGTGCGCACGTGCATGCAATGTAACATACAATTTGACAGTGTACAAAGGGTCTTTAAATTCAAGAATATGTAGAGGTCACCTTGTGAGTGAATATATATGGAGAAATTGCTAAGAGATAGAGCCTTGCAGCATACTGCCATGGATTATCAAACAGATGAGCACCAGAAAATGAGTTTAAGGAGAGGTTAGCAATACAATAGAAGTTCTAGGAGGCAACAGCACTCCAGAAGCAAATGTATTCACTTTCATTTGTTTATTTGTGTAGTTTTATGATTGGGATCCAACTATTTATAGGCTTGAGATATTTCTTTTTTATTTGTATAACATTATAATACTTTTCACATACCAACATGGTCAGTAAGTAACTATTTTAATAGAATATTTGGTACTGTGGTTGTGCTATGATTTATATGCTCATTACTTGATTGGATTTTTACCTAGTTTCTATTTTTGATATGAATAAAAACTAGAGCATCTCTGTACATAAATCTTTTAGTAGATTTCAGAATATTTTCTAGCCTAGAACTGAAGAAATTGCTGAGTCAAATTATCTGTATTATTTTATGACTCTTGTTAGATATGTCCAGATTGTTTTAGAAAATGATTCTGCCAATTTGTTTGCCTGCAGGGTAGAGTAAAAGCACATTCTCAGATTATTTTCAACTTTTAGTATTTCTGAACTTACTGTTCTATGAAATCATACACCTTGGACTGTTTGATGTGTTATTTCTTTTTTGCGTTAGCTTACATTATTTATACAGAGGAGTCTTCATTGCTACATTTCCATACATGTTTACTATATGTAATATATTATTTCATCAATAGGTATTTACTTGGATGTTAGAAGGTGAAATCACCTCCATTAGTCATTTGGCTTTTGTTCCTACGAACTGACTTTGCTAATATTATTTTTCTTTCCTGACTTATATGATTTTTCATATTAATGTCAATTATTTGTCCATATCTGGTATGATTTTTCAGTTTTTTGCCTTTTATTTTTATACTTTTATTGATTTAAAAATTTTTAGATAGCAAAATCCCAGTTGAAAGTTAAACTGGTTGCAGAATTGTAGGTCGTCCCAAACGTGCCCAAGTAAATATAACAAATTGGTTTATTTTTAATGTATTTAATTCATTGGGGACAAATATTTAAATGTTGAAACATTGTTGAAATTATTATTATTGTCATTATTACTATTATTTTGTTCCAATGTTTAGACTTGAACTCAGGATCTAGTGGTTTTGCTTGGATTTTATCACTGCAAGAGGGTGGTTCTCCACCACTTTAGCTACACCTCCACTTCTGGAATTTTGCTGGTTAATTGGAGATGAGTTTCTCAGATTAGTCTGCCTAGGATGGCTTCAGACAATGATCCTCATATCTCAGTCTCCTGAATAGCTTGTATTGAAAGGTGTAAACCACTCGTGCCAAGCATGTGTATAGATAATTCTGCTTTATTCATCCGATGTCTGATCTCATAATATTACCTCACTTGTTATAAGTATACTGTGTTTTAATATGAATAACATAAATCTCCTTATTTTATTTTTTCAGAACATTCCTGTCTTCATTTTACCAGATGCATTTTTGAATCAAGAGCTTAAAGTCATTTCTCCTGTGATTTTTTTTTTTTTTTTTTTTTTTTTTTTGGCCAGTCCTGGGCCTTGGACTCAGGGCCTGAGCACTGTCCCTGGCTTCTTCCCGCTCAAGGCTAGCACTCTGCCACTTGAGCCACAGCGCCACTTCTGGCCATTTTCTGTATATGTGGTGCTGGGGAATCGAACCTAGGGCCTCGTGTATCGAAGGCAGGCACTCTTGCCACTAGGCTATATCCCCAGCCCTCTCCTGTGATTTTTTTTATCAAGGTTTACTGAATAGAAGAAATTTATGATTTTTTGAGTATTTAAGGCCATGAATATCTATAAATCATCATAAATAATATAAAGTTCTGTTAATTATTCAAGTATGATGGATTATTTTTCCTCATGTTACAAGTAGCTCCTGATTATACGAGTTTCTAAAATTCCCATGATTTGCTTTTTGGTTTTTTATCTTTACTGGTACTTCCAGATGTTTTGATTTTGCCTTTTTAAACTTTCACATGATTTAGAATTCCATGTGAAGTAAAACTAAATGGTGAAACTCTGCCATGTCTTTTCATTGTTCTTAAATCTCATATATGAAGTTTTTGTCCTAGTTCTTTGTCATGTGACTTGTTTTCTTTAATTTTAATTAGTACAATAATGATTTTTTATATATTTATAGGATACAGGTTAATTAACATACCTTCCATGTCAAACTTTTATTTATCTGTGGTGAGCACATAAAAATCCTCCCTTTTCATTATTCTGACATGCATAACACATTGTTATTAAGTACAGTCACCTTGTCTTGCAATGGAACACCTGAACTTAGTGCTGTAACTTTGTCCTCATTAGTCAATATCTACTGGAGCTAGAAACCACCATTCTATCTCCTACTCTGTTCTGAGGTTGACTCTTTTAGATGCTTCATATCAGTGAGACCATGTGGTTCTCGTTTCTCTGTGCCTGAGTTGTTTCAGTTAACATCAAGTCCTCTGCGTTCAACCATGTTCTTACCAATTAACAATTTCTAATTTCCTTAAGGCTGAGTACTATTCCACTGTGTGTATCTCTCATAGCCCATGTTGTAAAATTCACTTGATGGACACCTGGAAAGATCCTACCTCCTGGTTGCAGGGAATGTGGAGTGCAGCCTACATTGGCATACTAAATTCATTTCCTCTGGGTAGGCAGGCACCCAGCACTGGCATTGTTGGAACTTATGGTAATTCAATTACAGTTTTTTAAGCAATTTCCATACTGTTTTCTAAATAGCTATATTAATTTAAAATATCGCCAGTAATATGTAAGGAGTCTCTTTTCCTCATATACTTCCCAACATTTATTATTTTGCCTTTTATAATAGCCAGTCTAGTGGTGCACTAGTGACTCATGCCTGTAATCCTAGCTACTCAGGAGGCTGACACCTGATGACCATGATTTGAAGCCAGACTGGGGAGAAAAGTCCATGAGACTCTTATCTCCAATTAACCAGCAAAAAAAAAAAAAAAAAAAAAAAAAAAGCCAGAAAATGGAGCTCTGGCTCCATAGCTGGAGCCCTGGCAGAGCAAACACAAAGACAAAAACAAAAACTGAGCATGAAGCCCTGAGTTGAAGCCCTGAGTTGAAGCCCCAGTACCAACCAAAATAGCCAGTCCCAAATGTGAGGGGATAACTTGTGGTTTAGTTTGCTTTTCTCTGATTAGAGAAGCTCACCATTGCTTCATGTATTTTTCGGCAGTTTAAATGAATTCTTTGGGGAAAAAATTGTTCACGTTCATCGTCCATGTTTTCTAGGAGGGCTGCTGTTTCGTTGAGTGCTCTGTATCTTTCAGAAACAAGCCCTTTGTTGGATGAACTTATAGTTCCTCCTAGTCTGAGAGCTTTCACTGTTGTGCCCCAGGTAAGCAAAAGCATTCTCTTTCCTGGAAGTCCTGTTTATGTGTTTTTGCTTTCATTGTTTCTGCTTTTGACGTCAATTCCATGAAATCGCTACCCACATCCACATCCAAATCCACTTGCTGGATGGCTTTTTCCCCCTACCTATCTTCCTAGTAGCTTCATATTCTCAGGCCCGATTGCATTCATTCTTGCATAACGAGGAGATGAGGGTCTATTTTCATCATTCTATCTGTGGACATCCCATCTATTTACGAAAGGGATTATATATTTTTGACAACTATGTTGAAAATCTTTTGACAATAGAGATAGTGTTTATTTTTGGACTCACAATTAGTCAATGTATCTGAATTAGTATAGCCTTGGAATGCATTTTGAAATCCAGAAGTATTATTGAAAGGGAATACCAAAATCGAGAGACACAGGGTAAAAAAAAAAAGGTAAGCAACTACAAAAGCAATACTTGCAAAACTGTTTGGTGTAAATGAACTGAACAACTCATGGGGGGGGGGGAAAGGGAGAGGGGGGAGGGGAGAATGAGGGACTAGGTAACAAACAGTACAAGAAATGTATCCAATGCCTAACATATGAAGCTGAAACCTCTCTGTACATCGGCTTGATAATAAAAATTAAAAAAAACGAAATCCAGAAGTATGATGTCTCTTACTTTGGTCTTTATAATTACGATTGTTTGGGCTCTTTAAGGTCATGTTGACTAATTTTTTGTTATTGTTGTTCTGAGGTTTGAATTCAGTCTCTGTTTCCTGTGAACCATATGCTCTAAGGGCACTACCACTTGATCTATGCTCTCCTTGTCTTCAGTGTTTTTTATTTTTAATGGTGTCTCATGCTTGCCTGGTGCTGACCTTAGACTATGATCTTTCTTCCCATTTGTCCAGTAAAACACTTTGCCAGGTAGGGATAAATACATTGCTAATACAACTTCCTTTCTTTTTCTCCCTTCCTCCTCCTTTCCTTATTTTCTCCTTCCTTCCTTCTGAATCTCTGTTTGATATATACTGTTTGATATATACTGTTTGATAAAATGAGATTTTGATTACTTTTATTCTTGGCTGTTCTTAAACTGTAATCCTTCCCCATCTTCCAGTCCCAATTTGCTTGGATTATAGATGTGCATCATCTTGCCTGGCCCTGTGTTTCCTGTCATTTAGATGGCCATTTGAATGAAACTAATCAGTATAATATTGTTATGTTTGAGTATGACTATGAATACATATACATTCAGATTGGCTATAAAGGTAATTGAACATATCTTGGTATAAAGAAATACAAAGAAAGTGAGTCTCTTATGAAGTCATCTTCAAGAGACAAAGTTTTCTGTGTGCCTTATTTCTTAATCTCTTCTGCCCCGTAATGAATCTCAGAATTTGTAATTACATCATTTTTTGGGTTTTTTTTGTTTGTTTTTTTGTCAGTTGTGGGGCTTGAACTCTGGGACTGGGCACTGTCTGTGAACTCTTCAGCTCATGGCCAGTGCTCTACCATTTGAGCCACAGTTCTATTTAATTACATACTTTTTTTAGCCTGGTAGCACATGCATGTCCAGAATGACAGGCCAGTGAACTCATACTGGGACATAGAGTAAGTTACTTTTGTTTTTGAGATTTACTTTCTGATATTCTGGAGACCTCAATCATAACATGATAATTATCAACATAATTAGTATCATTAACCTTGAATGCTTTCTCTTTTCTACATGGAAAAGAAACTACCAACTCTAGGAAAAGGTGATTAAATACATTTTATTTATGTATATCACATGATTTTTTCTGTCCTGTAATACCCATTGCCAGGTTAAAATGAACACATTGCTGATATACCCCCTTTTTTGCCTTCCCCCTTATTTTCTCCATCCTTCTTTCCTCCTTCCTTCCTTTTGTCTTCCCATTAGTTTTAAACAGTACTGAGAATTGAATCTAGGCCCTCCTGTATACTAAGTAAGCTCTCTATCTCTTGAGCTATACCTCCAGCTCTTTCATTTTAATTTTGCTTTTGAGATAGGGTCCCTCGAATTTTTCTCAAGCTAGTATCCAATTTACAATATTCCTTTTTTTGCTTGCTGAGTAGTCAGGATTACAGAAATGAACAACCATCCTTGGATATTTTCCTAAATATTTTATCATTAACTTTTATTTTTTGCCATTATTATTATTTTATTGTATTATTACTGTTATCATTACATTATTTTACCATTAGCTTTATTTTCCAAAATATATATTAGGGATTCTTTATATTTGGTGTTTTATATGGCACAATAATATTATTACTATAGTACAAACAATTTATTTCATTGAGTCTCTGAAAGGAGGCAGGACTCCCCAAAATTAAGGACCCAGACACAGTAACAGATGTTCCTTTAAAGCTATGTTTCTAAAAAAAAGTACTTCAATGAAATATATGTAAATCTCCTCCTTTGTCATTTATTTTGGGAATATTCTCTGTTATAGCACATTTGTTTGTTTTTATGTTTTTATTATGGAAGACTTTAAATAGAGACAAGTACATAAACTATTATGGAATACTTTAAATAGAGACAAGTACATAAACTAGCTCACCACTAGGCACCTGCCATGCAGTTTTATTGAATGTCAGCATGCCTGTCCTAGTTAATTCCTACAGCACTGCCCCATGTGGCTGAGAACTTCTGCCTTATCCCTGCTTCTCTAGACAAAACTGTGGTTTGCACCATAGTTAGCCTGTGTTCAGTGTCATCACTTCCCTTCTTGCATGTCTGTTTCATTATATATATCAATGACTCATATCATTCAGGAGTTGAACCTTATATTTTATATGATATTTTTCATGCTATGGCACTTTTTCTTTGGTAGTACTGAGGATTGCACTAATGACATTGCATTGGCTAAGGCAGTGCTCTACTACTTAAGCTATGCTCCCAGATCTTTCTTTCTTTAGTTCAGATGGAATCTCCCACTTTTTATCTGAGCAAGCCTTAGATTTTGATCCTACTCCTTTCATTTTCTGAAAACTAGGATTATAGGCATGAACTACTATGCCTAGTTTATTTTTTGACAAAGGACTAAAGACATTCTATTATACTCTCTTATTTACTTATTTATTTGCTAATTTCTTCATTGGTACTGGAAATTGAACTTAGGTCCTTGAATTTGTTAGGGCAGGTGCTTTATGGTGGAGATATACCATACACCTCTTTGTTGCACTATTACTTGTGAAATAAGGTCTTCTTTCCCAGGTGTGCATCTAGACCATGAGTTGTCTATTTCGGCTTCCTTTGCATTTGTAGCTAGCACTATACACACAACTTCTGTTCATATGAGTGAATCGCACAAACTTTTCTGTCCAGATTGGCCTGGTCACTCTTAGTGTCTGATGCAGATGAAGTAATGCACATGCAGCACCACTCCCAGCTATTGGTTAATAAAAGGATCTTTTTGTATATGCCCAGTCTGGCCTTGAGCCATGATCTTCCTAACCTCAGTCTCCCAAGTAGCTAGTATTACAGGTGTGAGTCACTGGCAACTGGCTCTACTATATCTTCTTAGAAATATTGTGAAAATCTGGAGTTTTATAAACAAACCTATGAAATTCAGTAATTATAATACAGCTAAAATGTACAATGGTATAATAAGAGCTTAGTCTAAGAAATAGCTGGGGTTTCACAAAAAGTGTTTGAGATATCTGTTGTTCTAATAAACAAATTCACACTTGCTAGCTTGAAGCAATAATTCTTTCATTTTTCTCATGTTTCTGTGGACTAAGCTCATAAGCTGGTGATGTCCAGGATGTACTCATTTGGGGGTGGCTGGGCTGGATCAGGGTTGGCCCTGGTACCACCTGGAAGCTAATCTAGTTGTTTTTGTCTACCCTTTCCCCCATGATCCCACATAACCTCTTCCTGTGGCATAGGTTTCTCATACCATGATGGCAGAGTTCTAAGAACAGAAAACAAAGGCTGAGAATCCTCTTAAGGCCTAAGTTTGAGAATTTCAGAATGTCATTCTTTCTTTTAAATTATTTTTATTTTTTATTTTTTGATGATGGTCCTGGAGCATTGTTTCTGATCTTGTTTTGCTCAAGACTAGTGCTCCATGGCTTGGGCCACAGCTCTTTATTCTTAGAATTTATACAGCCTGACTAATAGACATATTTCATTCTTACCAGATGCTCTGTTACTGGCTATAGTTTTAGAGGATAAAGGCCAAGCCTCTTTACATGAGAGTAATCTTTCTTTGCTGCTTTATAGAATCAGTTCCAAAGCTTTTTACTCAGTAAATGCCAAGCTGTTATTTGCTGATCAATTGTTCTATCAGGCTTTTGAATATAGATGTTGGTCTTGGTCCAGTGATGATAATGTGAAAATATTGTGCTCAGTTTATTCATCACATTTTATGATATTTGTGCTGTTATCTCTAAACTATTCCATTAATTAGAAAAAAAGTATTTTTCTAACCACCATCATTTCAAAATGATTTCATGTAGTCAGCTGATATTTGTTTTAAGATTTTCTTTAATCTTAAAGAGATCTTTGTTCACGTATCAGGCATATATACGTAGGCTATAGTGAGATACTCTCAGCAGTGTAGGACTTCCAATGAATGAGAGGAAGAGCCAACTCGAATCCATGTTGATATCATGTTGTTTTTTACAATTTTATGTTAGCTGAAATCAAATATTATCTTTGAACTATTCATATTTCAAAAAATAGCATTACCTTAGCTGGTAAATGTTCTGTGTCACAAGTTGAATCTTCTAAACCCATTACAATAGGGGTCACAGTGAATAGCACATGGGAGTCAGATTATCTGGCTTTGTCACAACCAAATCATCCATGGGTTTGGACAGATTATTAAAAACGCTTTCTGTTTCACTTTCTGTGAAGACAAAAAAATCTCCTTCGCAGGAGTATTCTAAACCCTGAATGACTTAAATGCTGAATGGGCTACTTTATTATTGTAAAGTATTTACAGTCGTTTCTGGCACACAGTGCTATAGTAAAAGTGGACTTGCTATTCCATTGTTACTGTTAGTTTCTAAGGCCAGAAAAGGCATTTTCTGTTTAGACTCATTTTATGTAGGCTTTTTTTTGCCCAATCTTTTGGCTAGCAGTGAAAGAAAATAGAATAGTAAACGTGTGTGTGTGTGTGTGTGTGTGTGTATGTGTGTTCCCAAGCATGCCTGCCTGCCTGCCTGCCTGCTTGCCTCCATATGGGCTTGAACTTAGGGCCTGAGTACTGTTCCTTAGCTTTTTACCTCAAGATTGGCACTCCAACCCTTGAGCCACATCTCTATATCTGGGCTTTTCTTTTATTGTAAAGGTAATGTACAGAGGGGTTACAGTTACATAAGTAAAGAAATGAGTATAATTCTTGAACATTGTTGAGCAGTGTTACCCCCCTCATTTTCTCCCACTTTTCTCCCCCCCACTCCCCTTCCCCCCCCAAGTTGTAAAGTTCATTTCCAACGTAGTATTGTGTATCACTGTTACATTGGTTCACCCTTTGTCTAACCATTTCTGTTATTACCCTTACTATACCCAAATCAAACTTATATGCAATACCAAGGGTACCAAAATAAAAAACAGTGAAAATAGGAGGTAAACCAAAGGGGGAGGGGAATGAAAGAAAAAAGAAATGACTGCATACAGTACATGATGAAAAAAAATCAACCAGCCAACCAACAAGAAAACCTCTTGTTTCCATATATTCTGGGCTTTTGTGTTTAATTGGAGATAAGAGTCTTATGGACTATCCTTCCTGGCCTGGCTTTGAACTACAATCTTCAGAGCTCAGCCTTCTGAGTATCTAGATTATAGGTGTGAACGATTGGTGTCTGACTTTGGAGAACATTACTGCTGGATTCCTTCCCTAAGACTAATCGCTATATCTCCCAGAGATTTTCTGCAGATTTGCAGCTTTTGGTCAGGGTTGTTTGAACTGATATTAATCAGCTGTGAGATGGCTGTACTGTTGTTCTACAGTATCAGAGGGTGACATAATGGTAGAACTAGGAACACTTGCAGAAATTCTTTCAAAATGATGATGTGAGGTTTAATTTGTGCTAAAAATTCATCAACACATCTCTAGCAAGGCAAATCTTCCCAAGACAGATGGAGACTGTTTTAAAGTTGGTTGCGTGATTCTGATTGGGGCTGTTTTAATTTTATCATTGGACATTTCAAAACAAGGAATGAAATGTAAGGTAAATAATTACCTAAAATAAACACTTCTGTTAAGATATTCAAAGTCAGAATGTGATTTTGAGAGGGGAAGTCATTAATGAAGTATTAATGTAGTAAATGAACTGAAGACATTAGCAGAATGTTAATGTCTTGGAGAGGAAAAGTTAAGGAATGTAGAAAATTTAAAAAGCAGGAATTATATAAGGGAACATTCCCAACAGGATGCATAAAGAAGGGTGTGAAGAGGGCTGCATATTTTAAAGGTTGAAATAAGCAGTACACATTTTGGAGGGTCTCAGAGTATATAAAGAGATCTTCTAACCATGGCAGCCAGCTGCTCACCTCTCATGATAGAGTCAGAAGAAATGAGTGTAGCTGAAATGTAAGGGATTTGGGTTTTTCACACAATAAAGATTGTTGAACATTGATTTGAATTGTGTACTCTCAGCACTGGCAAGGCTGAAAATGTCGTAACTGCCAATCAGCCAGAGATATTTTGTTTCTTTTCCCATGCAAAGACAGAATGATGGGTTTGTGACCTCTTATTAAGTACAATTTGGCTTGCCTTATGTTTCAGTATTTCAGAACAATTTATCCTTTGAAAATATGAAGTTTTTCCTAGAATGTTCCCCCATAGCCTTTTCCCATTGTTTCTTTCAGAGGCTTTGTGAGTATTGCTGCTTGCCACTTCCCATGCTCCTTGGATGCTGTGATTTACTTGAGGATTCAGTAGAAGTTTCCCCTCAGATACGTAATCACCAGCCTCTTAAAACACATTCTAAAAGTAGGATGTATAATTGATTCACTTCATTTTACTTTTTTTTTTATTCCACAGATTTTTATGTCAGGCAGTGTGCTAAACCCTAGAGATTCAAAATTTAAATAAAGCATAATTTTTATCCTGCTGGGATTTATCATGTAGTGGTTATAGACAGCTGCAATAAAATGACAGATGTGATAATAATAGAAATGTGGCATGACACCTTTATTGCAAAGGAGGGACTTGGGATCTTTGTTTTGGGAAGGTGTATATTTTAAGAAATATGCTCATAAATCAAATTACATGACTAGGAGTATCTTTGTAGAGGAAAAATTGAAGACATTTACTCATTGGGGCCAGTCTCTTATCTAAGTCAAAAGAAACCTGGGCTTGCACATTGAGAAAAGACTAAGACCAACTTTGGCCTATGTGACTCAAATGATCCCTCTTTGCTGAAGCCTCAGTTTATAAGTACTTCCAGAAACAACTGCATACCATGGGAGAGAAAGCAAATGTTTTTTGGACAACTTTCTGCTATATTGCCTCTTGAGAATATTTGAGATTACATTAGGTAGTAAATTCAAAACACCCAGCAAGAAATAGGCACTCAAGAAATAGTTACTGAATCTTTAGACTAGTTATAGTTTTATATTACAAAAAAAAAAAAAAAGAGTTAAGTGTAACCAGGCACTGATGGCTCACATCTGTAGTCCTAGCTACTCAGGAGACAGAGATCAGACGATTGCCTTTCAAAGCCAGCCCAGGCACAAAAGCCTGTGATAAACTTAACTCAAAACAGGGAAAATGAACAAACAAACAGTAAAAGGGAGGAGGGGGAGGGGGAGGAGGAGGAGGAGGAAGTGATACTGTGGCCCAAGTGGTAGAGTGCTAGTCTTGAGCAACAGAAACTCTGGGACAGTGTTAGGCCCTGAGTTCAAGCCCCAGGACTAGAACAAAAGAAAAGGGGGCGGAGGAGAAGGGAGAATAAACAAAACAAGGAAATAAGAATTAAAAGGGAGGAGGCCAAGTGGAGTGTATATGGACTTTGGATCCTAATTTGAACTTGCCAAAATGAGGTGACTATTTTGAAGCAACTGGGAAATTGATTGTGAATTAGGTCCCAGTATGATGGTACGATGAATTTGTATGATGAAATAATATTGTGGTTATGTCAATCAATGTCATTTTAAAGATTTTTGTTGAACTGTGCCTCAAGTCAGATTTGCTTTCAAAGGCAAGACAAGTTGGTGATATTGTTAAATATGGATGGTGGATGCTTGTGGATCTGTTTTCTCTGCTTCTGTGTATTTGAAACTGACCAAACTAAACTCCTTTATCCTTCCTGATCAATGAGTACTTGTTTTTGGTTGTGTAGCTGAGATGTATAACTTGTGGCACCATTTAATTGGAAACAAAATAATAGTCAACTGTGAAATTTAGAGCTGAAAAAAACCTATATATGATATTATTTTTGATGTTTACATGTAAGCTTAGGTATAACTCTTGAATGCACAACCAATCCACAAAGCAGATTTCTACTTGAAACAAACAAGTATATTCCTTCAGCTTCAGTTATAACTAGAAATCACATTCAGAATTTATTGACAAGAAGAAATAATTTTAATGGGTAAGATATGTAATGCTGAAAAAAGCAGCAATGAGGAGTGTTGACTTTTAATGCCATGATATGAAGCTCTTTATTCATCTTGCTTTATTATTTTCACATTTAAAGTTCACCAATATATTTCTCTTATGAAGTTTATGTTTTATAATTTTTAAGAAAAATAATTCATTTTAGTTTTATTTTTTCTAATATAAAATAGGAATGTATTTCTTCTCTCTCTTAGATTATAGATGAATTGCAGATGAATTTTCAGATGAGTTTCTAGCTGAAGATACGTTTCTATATTGAGTAATCAGAGTTGGAATTAAAAGTCACTTGAGATTAGCAATTTCCTTTTTTTTTCCATCTCCCCCAAAATGTTTTATCTGTTTTCAGTGGTTTAGCTCTTGGATGTCAGATTAAATTTCTGAAGCATGTTCAATTCATCTCAGAATTGAATGTCAAATCCAAAGACAGATATTTTTAACTGAGCCTGTACAGGCGAATACTGTCTCTAGACCACAGCTCAGATGATTGCAAAGCTCTCATTCTCAGTCAATGTTGTCATCATTTTAAACAAACAAATTAAAGCCTTAAGATTGGATTTTAGCAAGCAAGCCATTTAATTCCCTGTTTATTATGCTCTATATTTGCAGAGTACTTTGAGATTCATGTGCTGCTTTAGAATAACTTCCTTTCTTATCACAGGACTGGCCTGGGTACTATCATCTCAACTTTACTGTTAGGATTATAAGAGCTTTCTGAAGAAAAATTACTGGCCTGACATCCTCCAGCTAGTTAGCAGCTTTGCTAAAAGTTCTATTCAGTTCTCCTGACTCCAAACTTGCCAAATTTTCACAAACACAAGAAGACAAGACAAAAGAAAAATAATTTATATGCATTCTAGAACTTGTTACATAAAAATATTTCAAAAATTTATTTAGTGGATTATTTGTTCTTGCAAATGCCTAAAAGGAGAAAGAGGTTCATATACTAAATTTTGGCACATTTTTATGTTCAGTAGCATAAGACTGATTCTAACGGAGATAGTTAAGTTTTTAAATAAAAATCAGGATTACATTATGTCGCCTAGGCTGGCTTCTAGCTCACTCCCGTCCTGCCTCAACCTCCTAAGTGCTGGAATTACAGGCATGAACACACTGCAGACAAACAAAATTTTAAACAACATAGATTACAAATTTTCACTGTTTTTGTAGGACTGAGGATCAAATCTAGGACTTTGCACGTGCCAAGCAATCACTCTAACACTGAGATACATTCCACCTGTTTATTCATTTTTGATTCCTTTAGTGAAGCATATAATGTACTTTTGAAACTAATCATTAATGAAGCAACATGCAACACTATTGCATTGGACTTTTTTAATAGACTACATTGATGAGTCTCTTATAAGAGACTCTAATATCTGCTGGTCATTATGTTGTCTCAAACAGCAAAAGCAGTGGTTTTAGCATAGTAATCAAGGAAAATTGTACAGTGTGGAATCTATTGAGTAAAATAAACCAGACAAATAAATATGCATATAGTGTATGTCATTATCATTCATACTAGAAGGGGATTTGCCTTCTTCTATTAAATGTAAAATGGAATCACCACTGGGATATCTTATTCCAGTTATTTAGCCATCCAAAGAATGATATCCTATTTTTTTTTCAGTAAAATGAGTAGACTTTGAGCAGCTGTTATATTAGTGAAATAAGTCAGACACAGAAAAGATGACATAGTCTCTCTCATATGGATATGAAGGAAAAAAGTAGATCAGTCTGTAACAGTGATTATGCAGAGCTGAGTTAGGGCACAGTAGTAGAAGACTGGATACAGGATGAAACAATACATTTTGAATCTCTGCTAGGACCATCCTAGTCATATATTGGTTATTACAAATAAGGGAAACCAGGCAGCCTGTATTTCTTTGGGTCTGGCTCACTTAATCTGAAATTGTCTTTATTTTATTTTTTGTTTAATTTTTTTCTTATTTATTGTCAAAGTGATGTACACAGAGGTTACAGTTTCATACGTTAGGCATTGAATACATTTCTTGTACTGCTTGTTACCTCCTCCCTCATTCCCCCCCTTCTCCCTCCCCCTTTTCCTCTCCCCCCATGAGTTGTTCAGTTGGTTTACACCAAACAGTTTCGCAAGTATTGCTTTTGTAGTCGTTTGTCTTTTTTATCCTGTGTCTCTCGATTTTGGTATTCCCTTTCACTTTCCTAGTTCTAATACCAGTATATACAGTTTCCAATGTACTCAGGTAAGATACAGTGATAGTGCAGGCACAACCACAGGAAGGGGATACATGTCTTTCCATGTCCTTATGAATGGGGCAATGTCATTCTTTCTGAAAGAAGCATAGAGTATCATTGTGTATATATAACCCATTTTCTTGATCCATTCATCTACTGAGGGGCATCTGGGTTGAATCTACATCTTAGTTATGGTAAATAGTGCTGCAGCGAACATAATTGTTCTGGTAACTTTAGTGTGGCCTTGTTTGTGATGATTTGTGATCAAATACCCAAGAGTAAGATTGCTGGATCATAGGGAATCTTTATGTTTAGTCTTTTGAGGAAGCTTCATACTGCTTTCCAGAGTGGTAAAACCCGTTTACAATCCCACCAACAGCGTAGAAGCGTTCCTTTTTGGCCACATCCCAACTAGCATCTGTTATTTGTTTTCTTGATAATGGCCATACTAACCGGGTGATGTGGAATCTCAGTGTAGAATGATTTGAATTTCTTTTATGCCCAGAGTTGTTGGACATTTATAGTAGAGCCTCACAATAGCCCAGTAGCTATGTACATATGATCATATAAAATGATGATAATCAAAATGATTTTCACACTATAGAAATGAGAGGGGCTTTGTTTTTTTGTGTTTGTTTTCTTTTCTTTTTAAGTGTACTGTTTGCAGTTCTTTCTTTTATTTTTCTTTTTTTTTTTCTCCTCTGGTTTATTCCCCGTGGTTACTGTTTCTGATTTCAGGACCCTTTGCCTTCTACATAAGTTTATCTGATTTGGGGAAGAAAGGGAAATCACATAAACATTGGGGCAAAGGGGGAACCAATGAAACACTCACTAGATACTCACTAGTGATATTTACTAGGCACTATGTTGGAAATTAACTTTACAGATTTGGGGAGGAGGGAAGTCTGGAGGGAGGGAAAGTGGGAGAAAATGAGGCAGGGGGTAACTGGTGGAAAAGAAGTGTACCCATTACCTTATGTAACTGTAGCCCCTCTGTGCCTCATCTTTACAATAAAATAGAAAAGATGCCTTGTATTAGTGAACTGCTTTATTCAAAAGCAATTCCTTTATACAATTATGCAAATATAATAAAAATAAAATGAAAACAAAGAAAAAACAAAATACAGTTTGATAGAAGTATAAGTTCTAGTATTCTATAGGATAGAGAGATAGCTACAGTTCATAATAGCCAGTTCCATATTTTCTGAATAAGTACATGACAGGAGTTCAGAACCGCCAAAAACAAAAGAATGGTAAGTAGATAGAAACATTAAGTGCCCTGATTTAATCAGTACTTGTGGTATACATGTATTAGATACAAAATCTACTGCATAAATATATATGTTAAACAAAAATTTAAAAAATGTTGGAGAGAGAAATGTTAAGTATCTTGATTTGATCATTACACTCTGTCTATATAAATGGAATTATGACACTGAATCCCATAAATTTGAACAAATAAAAAATTTAAAAATATGTCAAACATTAAATATGACATGATTCTCAAAGGGGATGAAAGAAGCTGGTAAGTTAAAATTCTTTAAATATGCTTTATTTTGTATGTATTATTTTGAGAAACAATATATTTAAATATTTAGGGAGCAGTTTCTAAATGTGAAAGTAAAAAAACAAACTAGAACATATAATCTTCCTTTATAATAACTGTATAATAATTATATAGGAAAGAACTTCTTAAAATTTCAAATCAGGGAAAATTGACTATATATGATCTAAGAATAAGATAGCAAAAATTTAGAATATTTATATCAAGTGTATTGTGAGTTCATGATCATATTGTTATTCTGAGACTAGTATTGTGAGGTGAGTGTGCTGATGTCTTTGAGAATTGAAATTTTGAGTCCTAGGAGAAGAAAAGATGGGGGTCGATGGGAAAAATAGAATCTAATTCTGAATTTGAATTGTAATAGAATTTGAGATGTGTCTTATTTGAAAAAAAAATTTCCACTGTGAAAGCCTAAAAACAATTACTCCTTTCATGGTGTTTAAATGTCATGAGCCACTAAGAGTCTTTGGAGAAATAGGTTAATCCTAGGGCCAGGTCAAGAAATAAAGAAATCAAGGAACCAGGGGTGGTGGTGATTAGATGTATGACAAGAGGATGAGTTAACTGGAATAGGCTCTTACGAATCAAAGACAGAACAATTTTTTTTTTTTTTTTTTTTTTTTTTTGGCCAGTCCTGGAGCTTGGACTCAGGGCCTGAGCACTGTCCCTGGCTTCTTTTTGCTCAAGGCTAGCACTCTGCCACTTGAGCCACAGCGCCACTTCTGGCCATTTTCTGTATATGTGGTGCTGGGGAATCGAACCCAGGGCCTCATGTACATGAGGCAGGCACTCTTGCCACTAGGCCATATCCCCAGCCAAGACAGAACAATTTGATCTTCAGGTAGTTTGAAACAGATCAGATATGTAAAAGTCACATGTTTATAATGATACTTAAAAAAAATGGACTTTCCAATGGTCTCATTTGAAGGGTTGTAGCCAATCAACTCAGCAATTTAAAATACATTAAGGTGGGCAAAAGCAATTTTCTTGTCTTATATGAATTATACCTCAGGATAATCAATTTTCTCTTTTGTAGAATAATGAGGGTCAAATATTGCATTTTGCAAGCACAGGTTGAGTTAATGTCCATCAAGTACCTGCCACTGTCACAAAAACAGAATATAAAGGTGTCATTTGCCTTGAAATGGAAGTTCTGCAGTTTATTAGTGATGATTAGTGCTCAATGTTATCAAGCCTATTGACCAGACTACCAGTCTGCAGAAAGAAAAGAAAAACAAAAGGGCACATTAAAAGGCACCACAGGGATGCAATCAGCAAAGTGGAGCCTTGGACAAAAGTAATAACTCAAAAGTAGTAACAACTGATTTCTCCCACAAACAAATTGCAAGGAAAAAAAAACATGGTGAGGAATTATAGACTATAATCATCTTAACAACATATCAACCAATTTGGATCTTATTGAGATACTGGATCAATAAATGGTTAGTGGAAAAATGTGTGGGTGACAATTGGGAAAACAAATATAACTGGATATATGATGACAATAAGGAATCATTACTCACTTTTACAGTGTAATACTTGTGGAGATTTAAATCTAACTCCTGAAGAGACTTACTGAAATATTTATGGGTAAGATTATATTATTCCTGGAATTTGCTCCAAGATAATGGAGGGGAAGTAGAAGTGACAGGAGTTTAAGTGAAACACCTGATCTTATGATAAGATTATCATAAGATAAAATCTTATAAGATTTTAAAAGAGAGTATCAATTAAGATTGAACACTAAGATTATGTTGTGGAGATGAATAATTGTTTCTGTAAAATACTTGTTTTTATTGAGAAAAACCTCAGATTAGAGCTCCCCCCCACTCTATTCCCCAAAGCACATTCATAATAAGTTGTAGTTAACATTTATTAAATATCAAGTATGTGCCAGATGGTTGTTCTAGTTATTTCACATGCATTATATTCCTTAAAATTTACCAGAAATTCTACAAACACTTTGTGCTGTCATACTGTCTTTCCTATTGAGAAAATTCTAAAAGATTAGGTTTCTTGCCCAAAACACAGCTAGTAGCCCATGGAATGGCTCTTATATTGCAGCCCACTTTGCTTTCAGGACTGTCTGCCCTTCCTCTTCTCAGCCTGGCAGTTTACAGATATGGAGATTTTAAGTGACAGGACCTGCTATTGTGTGTGTGTGTGTGTGTGTGTGTGTGTGTGTGTGTGTGTGTGTTTGTGTATGGATATGGACACACACACACACACACATACACACATGTCCATTTTCTTAATCAGCATTCTTTGCCTAGATTCAATTCCTTTGAGGGAGACTGTAATCTACATTTTGGCTAAACAAGAGACTCCCAAACTAGTCAGCCTGCTTCAAGGCGGTACTGGCCACTCTCTGAATCTTTAATGAGACAAGCTGTTTCCCTTCCCCCATGAGATGGGAGAAGAGCAGAATTTTGGTTTTGATATTTATCTTAACTGTTCCAAGGCTGTTCTCCCTGGTGTGCTATATTCAGTGGAGAGGTCCTTTTCGGCTCAGGCAGGATGATGTGTCCTAACATGAGACCTCATTATCATGCATGTGTACATAGGAGGAGGGTCACCCCAGGACAAGTGATAAGTGGCAGTTTCCGAATGGGAAGTGAAAACTGCTCTTGCAAAAAACTCTGATGGTGCCCCTGCGGGGAGAAGCAGCTCTGGCATCTAGGACCCAGGAAGTTTATAAAAATCATTTAAAAGGAGAATATGCAGATCTTTTGTGGACTGTCAGAACATTTTACATAACTCATCTCTAGATGAGTAAGTTAAAATCTTCAAGTAACTAAAATATTTTGTAAAAATGGCACTCTCTATTCCTTGGAACAAATATAATTTGATAACTAAAGCATTATTGATGAATTAGCAGCTCAGAAGGATGGCTTAAAGGTTTGGTGTTTTCAGAGGTTTAATGATTGACTCCAAACACCTGAGAGTATAGAAATTTGAGAAACCTCAATTGATCCAGGAATCTTTTATTGCTCACCTCATTGAAATGGAGGCAACTTGGACACTTTTCCTTAAATGAATAACAAACAATAAACATGATGAAACAATGCTTGAAGGAAAGTAGAAAAAAAAATTACCAAGAAGGTTGAAGGTAGAGCCTGATGATAGAGTGCTTACCTCTATCATGCTCAAAGGCTCTGGGCTCCATCTCTAGCACAGCAAAAAATACACATATATAATATTAATATTATATACATTCTACCTTTATACACGAAAGTCCAATTTCTAGTTGGCGAATAATTGCTTAGAGATTTGCCACAAGTTTCCCCAAGATCAATATAATTTCCCCTCCCCACTTAAAATTAACTGTCCACCTATCTTTTGCTTTTCTGTTATTCTTTTTGTAAAGATATGCACCCAGTAAGAACTTACTTTTAATTTTCTCAGTTGTTTCCTTTTTGAAATTCCCTTCCACAAAACTGTCCCCATTGACTTCAGATCCTGGCTTTTCAGCTGATGACACCCCTGGATATATTTCTACCCTGCATCAATCTCGGTGTTTTAGGTTCCGTTTCTCCTTTATTCACAATTAGATCTATTAAGCTATGTTCCTATCAGGACATCAGATGACTCTTAATGTTTTCTATTATGATTGTGGAATCAAGATTACTTAAAATTATAGACAAGTATATGTTGGTTTTTCTTTCTTTTTTTTTTTTTGGCCAGTCCTGGGCCTTGGACTCAGGGTCTGAGCACTGTCCCTGGCTTCTTTTTGCTCAAGGCTAGCACTCTGCCACTTGAGCCACAGAGCCACTTCTGGCCGTTTTCTGTATATGTGGTGCTGGGGAATTGAACCCAGGGCCTCACGTATACGAGGCAAGCACTCTTGCCACTAGGCCATATCCCCAGCCCCTGGTTTTTATTTCTGCAGTAAGATTTTTAGCTTCAAGTCCATATCATACGCCTTGTTCTTTTACCTCTAGTCCTCACCAGATAAAGACAAAGAGAAAGAATCAAGTGGTTATTAAATATTAGAAGTCAACAGATGTATCCTTTTGCAGAGAGAGTATAATTTAGCTGGCAAGTGGGTGATAGCCTTTCGAGTTATTGATCTAGAAAATCACAGCTATTTGATTATCATTCTCAGCAAGAAGTGCTCACTGCATGTTTGCATGGCATATAGCATTTTATTAAGCTGTGGAGTTGCAAAAATTCAGTTTTAGAATATTCAGACATCTCCAGAAACTGGAAATTCATTTACAAATTTTAGTTACAATCTAGATATGTTAGTAGACTAAGCAATATAAGCACACATGTATAAATAATAAGATGTGTAAGTACAAAGGGGTATTGGGTGACTTCATGACAAGGTGTCAAATAGAAAACAATACTGCATTGACCAGCATGATCTCTCTAAGAGAGATGGATTTTGAGGAGATTTCTACTGACGATTATAAAAACAGAAGACTGGCCCAGTAAAAACAGCTTGAATTAAGGTTCAAAGACAGAAGGCAATTGTGAGAGTCAGCACAGAAAGACGTAGTCTCAAACTTGAAAGCAGGCTCAGTCCAAAATTTTGTTCTTCCCTCATTAAACTAAATTATTGTCACATCTCTAAGTATGTCATTTCTGCACACAATTGCTAGAGTTACACTTCTCATTTTGAATCTGAAACTGTGAAGTAAGACCATTGCGTATGCCAGATGATACTTTATCCCTGTATCTTGAAGTTTTCTACCTTACTCCAACTTTCATATTTGTTCCTTTTTTTTCCTCTCTCTCCTGTGTACACTGCTGCCATCACTTACCATGGGAGTCATAGAATCCTGGCGGGGAAGCCTGAGATTTGGAGTTAGATAGAAACAGAATAAATCTGATTTTTCCAGTTGGTAAATGCACCAGATTGAAATTTCCTCTTCTTTCTCGTGCATGAAGCAGGAGCCACTATTTCTTGATATGCAGATTATTGAAGGAAATTTAGGTGCTAGTGGCTCATGCCTACAATCCTAGCTACTCAGCAGGCTGAGATCTGAGGATCACGGTTCAAAGCCAACCAGGCAGGAAAGTACCTGCAACTCTTATCTCCAATTAGTCACCAGAAAACTATATGTGGAGCTGTGGCTCAAAGTAGTAGAGCACTGGCCTAGAGCTGAAGAGCTAGGGATAGCGCCCAGGCTGAGTTCAAGCCCGACAGACAAACAAACAAACAAAAAAGAGATTATTGAAGGATTGTAATGAGGAAATGTGCACCATATACATACTCCAGTGTAATAAAAATGGTTACTTCCTGTCTATGGTTTTCAACCTGTGATCTCCAGAACACTTACTTGTATCAGAATACCTTAAACCGAAGTTTCTGTGTATTTAATTCAAATCTGCGAGGATCTGCTTGAGATTATATTTTAAGCAAATTTCCCAGATAAGCCTTTCGAGTGTGAATATCCCTAACAGTTGTGGTTTCATGTTTCTTCATAATTGTATCTCTCCTTTTCTCTGGACCTCTTTTTCTTTTCTTTTTTTCCCTCTTACCTCATTTAACACGGCAATGCACAAGCTATAAGAATGTCAAAGTACTAAGTGCATTATGTCCTTTGTCAATCATTTTGACCTTTCAGAATATTATTTAATGTAAAAAGCATATCACCTACAACTCCTGTTACAAGTTGGGAGAAATTATGAAAATGATATCAGTTACTCAGCCAAGGAACACCCACAGATGACAACTATAACAGAAACAATTAAGAGTTGCCAGGGCCTCTCATAGTTAAGAATAAAATGCAGTGGTGTTTGTGTGTGACAGGAGGAAGAATGTCACAGCCTCAGCACAAAGGTGAGTTAAGGAAGGAACTTGCCTGATGTAGTCTTGAAGAGAATAACAAAACTCCATGAATCATATTTTATGTCAATATTTTTAGAAAACCAAAATGAATGCAAAAATTCCATAATGAACAAAATTTCAAATTTTAAATAAAGACAGAATCAGTATTGTGACATTTCCCTTTTCTCTCAGACTCTTATATGACTTGCTATTACACTGTTACTTACTTAGCATGCTGTATTAAAATATTGTTTATTGAGATGGATGTGTGGCTCAAGAGACAGTGTCTGCTTAGAAAGCATGAATACAAGAGAAAGATACACAAAGAGAGACACACAGAGAAAAATAGAAAGGAAGGAAGGAAGCAAGGAAGGGAAGAAGGAAGGAAGAAAGGAAGGAAGGAAGGAAGGGCAAGGAAAGCAAAGGAAAGAAAGGAAAAGAAAAAAAAGAGAAAAGACAAGATAAAAAAAGACTTGTTTTGATCTTTTTTGATTACTGAG
Organism: Perognathus longimembris pacificus; assembly: GCF_023159225.1. Taxonomy (NCBI): domain Eukaryota; kingdom Metazoa; phylum Chordata; class Mammalia; order Rodentia; family Heteromyidae; genus Perognathus; species Perognathus longimembris. The sequence goes on from NC_063164.1 coordinate 45,288,530, forward strand.
ATTTTTGGTACATCATTAAATTTCAAATGGAGCATTTGTCCTTCGCCTCACTGTAGTCTTGGCTGTAACTTACCTCTTTGCAAATAATTTCAGTATTTAAATAGCAAAGAAAAAACAGATCATTTTTGTGCATTTTTTGCATAAATCTTCTGTGAGATTTTTGGTAACATTTGTACAAATACTCAAGATTCTGTGATATAGGAAAATATCTACATTTTGAGAATATTCAGGATGGGCATGAAGGATTCAGATGTGTCTCGGAATGAAACATGTTTTTGCAAATGGCTGTGTCACCTAAAAGATTGTATTAAGTAAAAGGAGAAATAACAAGACTGTAAATCTAACATCTGGGGCTCGTTCTGGATTCTTCCCAACAGGAACTAGAAAACCAGGAGTCACAAAGAAAAAAAAAAAACTGTTCAAGTAGATCAGAATCAGCCTGGCAAGGGAATGATCACGGAAGGAGATTTTCATATAATTAAATGTCAGTTTGCATTTTGAAATATTGCCTGCTGCCTCCCACTCCATCACCAAGTGAGATGAGAGGGAATTTTCTTTGTGTAAACCCAGAACTGACAGCAGCGTTCCTTGGGCTCTCTGTCAATGCTGAGCTAGTAGAGATCAGAAGGACCCGAGCTGATCATTTTCTTAAGGCAGTACAATTTGGCTGTTAAGCCACATACAATACCATGTCATCCATGGCTCATGCTGGACATTATGATTTCTTCTATATGAAAAGTACATACACAATTAGAAAAATGAAAACCCCTGAGCTCAAAACTCTGTAAACCTTGGCATTTCAGGACAAAGGGAACTTTCAAAAGTCATCGGATACATTCTCCTTCCTTTTTAGAAGAGGAATTTGATGCCCAGGAAGATAAGTGGCTTCTCAGGGTCATTCAACTATCATGTGACTGGCAGACCTGTCACTTTCTTCCACTTGATGATGGAAGTGTTTGAAAATCTTTTGAGCAGGCACAGTGGGCAACTAGGAGTGGACTAGTGTCTGATTCCTTATATGAAAATGGCTTTAGAAATCTTTAGCTCTGATGTGATGGCCCTGAAAAACAGAGACATACTCCTGGAGTGGATGGACCTACATGTTTCTTTTTTTTTCTTTTTTTTTTTTTTCTACTTTTTGTTTGTTTTGTTCATTTATTGTGGGACTTGAACTCAGGGCCTGGGTACTGTACCGGAACTCTTTTGCTCCAGGCTAGAACTCTATCACTTTGATCCACAGTTCTACCTCTGGTGGTTAATTGGAGATAAAAGTCTCTTGGACTTGCCTGTCCAGGATGGCTTCTGTGATCCTCAGGTCTCAGCCTCCTGAGTAGCTAGTATTACATGTATGAGCCACCAGTGGCTGGTTATATGTTCATTTCTATATATAGATTTATTTATTTATTTATTTATTTATTTATTTATTTATTTATTTATTTATTTTTTGGTCAGTCCTGGGCCTTGGACTCAGGGCCTGAGCACTGTCCCTGGCTTCTTCCTGCTCAAGGCTAGCACTCTGCCACTTGAGCCACAGCGCCGCTTCTGGCCGTTTTCTGTATATGTGGTGCTGGGGAATCGAACCTAGGGCCTCGTGTATCCGAGGCAGGCACTCTTGCCACTAGGCTATATCCCCAGCCCCAGTTTGATTTATTTTTGTTCATTACATCAATTATACAAGTACAAACTTAATTAATCAAGGTCTACCGAGATAGAGCTTGAGTGGAGTTTTGGATAGAGCTCTCGGGAGTGTTTTTGATTCGCCATTACACTAAACATAGATTTCTTTCTGACAAATGAATCAAGTAACATGAATGTGAATTTATGCAAAAGTAGGCTGGAAGGTAGATGGAAGGTGCAAAGCTTAACAGCTCTAGGCAAGAAATATATATGAAAAGACAAAAGAAGAGAATTCTCCAAAAGCAGTTAGTGTCTCTCCTTGATGTGGCCCAGTTAAGATACATATTTAGCTCCATAGCAACATCACAGAGTATGTCCTGCCTTATTCTGCTCAATGCCAGGCTGGGCTCTTCAGTCATCACTTGCAGCTACTTGAACATCTTAATTACATGGTTCTGTTATCATGGGCATAGTATTACAAAATTCATTGTTGTGAATGATTTGAAAACAAAAAGGAAAGAATCTTTTTTTTTTTTCTAGCCAAATACAAAGAATTGAATTAGTCACACTTCTCAGATCCGGGCATGCTAATACTCTCTGGTTCATGAGAGGCCTCGTTCTTAATGATTTTCTTAGATTCCCATATTTCCCTGTCCCATTCCCAAGCAGATGTACATCCTCATGTATTTGGTACAAGTCCTTGAAAAGTAATTCTAACATGACATGTGCATAATATCTTAGTAAAACTTGCATTCCTCCTCTGGGTCTTTGAAGTAAGACAGAAAGAAGAAAGGGCTTCATAGATGTTTGCATGTACTTTAACTGATAGACTTTTCTGGAGAGTATTGAATGCTCCATTGCTGCCTTACAAAAGTTTTACAGTCCTCTCTCAGTTTTTCTTAGTGACAGAATACCACATAATACCACAAAATACCACTTGCTAATATGAACATGTGTTCCAAGAATTCAAAATAACAAATATAGTCTAGTCCAGGCATTGCCCACCTTGCCTATTACCTTCTTCAAAATCTCTAGATGAACAGGATAGTTGGTTGCTATGACTTCCATATATATTGGAAAACGCACACACATGAAAATAATGAAACTGGTCTACTATCAGATATACTTCCCAGTACATATTAAAATTCATTAGAGGAAGTGGTGCTGTGGCTCAAGTGGTAGAGTGCTAGCCTTGAGCTGAAGAGCTCAAGGACAGTGCCCAGGCCCAAAGTTCAAGCCCTATGACCAACTCAAAGAAGAAAGATTTATTAGAGTGGCTGAACAAGTTGTGTGTAAGCTGTTTTTTTTCCTGAGTCCAAATCAGGATGATTTTTTCTTTTTAGCACCTTCATGACTTTGAAATGAAGAACCTTTCTAAAAACAATCGGGGGAAAATAATTCATGACCATTTTGTGGTATAAATTTAGTAATTACAAATAACATAATTTTGTTTTACTTTTTTTCTTACTTTTCTTACTACTTTGTCCAATAATAGAATGAAGTTAAAGTCAATGATTTCTTTCACAGGGAAAGTGAGAATACAAAGACTGTAAATGTCATCAAATGTAACATCAGAATCGGTGGAGATATTTGGCAAGGAAACATTTTTTAAGATCAATTTTAAAAGGGCCAAAAGATCACTTAAAAGAAAATCAATGTGGAAAGTACTGATAGGAATAGGAATAAATTAAAAGTTTAAGTAAAACCAATTTGTCTCGGACTCTTGTTCCATACATTCCCCTTCCCAATCACCTTTGCCTGCCTTCTCTATTTCATATGAGTAGGTACTAAGAGCAGCCTCTTTTGCAGGCATCTTGGCTGATTGTTGTTGTCCCAACAATCATTAAGAACAGAGATTTTCAATAAAGGCAGTATCTCTTTTGTTATAAACAATTTTCTGATTTTGATTCTTTCAGTCAGATGTCTGACAGTCTCAGCTGCTCTGATATTTGAGTCATGTAGTCTGTTCTCATGATTGTCTTTCATACGCCTGACCTTTTTCTCAGTAATTGGTATATCTTCAGACTATAATGCCTATGGGACTAGTATTTCCAATATGGTTTGCAAGGTCATTTCCTGGCAACCGCATCCTACCACCAAAGCTGCCAGTGTTGAATCTTGACCTGGTGATTGAAATTCTCTAGAGAGCTGTACAAATGGCTATTTTTCTCTCATGTGACTCTTGAACAAATCACACATGCTGTAGGTTTTGACCCAGTAGAATACAGTTCTTTGTCTAAATCTATCTTGTTCCCTATTAGTGGCAGTAGTTAGTAATAGGGTAACTGCCAGGGGAAGATAAGAATCTGCCAAAGGGTAGATAAAGTCATTCACAGGAAGCCTGTGCTTCAAGTTCACCAAGTTCCCATATTAAATATTATTTGCAGTTCTCTATGACCAAGTTTGTTAAAACATTGTAACAGAAGACAAGAATGAATCACAGTACAGTTAAAAGTTACTTCCTGATATGAAAAAGCATCTCCCTATACATGTATGTTCATATAGGTATAAACTTTATATCTGTTGCACAAACAATATAATGTTGGTAATTTTTGAAAGGAGAAATGATAAATATGACCTCAGATTTGTTTCAGTGAATTAATTATAGAGTCATTCCTTTATCTGACAGTTGTTCAGAGTTTCACAGCAATTCATCTTTCAGCTTTCAGAATGATGAAATAGACAAGTGTATAGAGCTAGATTTTACAGGTGATGTAAATTTTCTGGGAAAGCCAGACAGATGTTATCTGATGAGCATGTGCACAGTTCTGGAACCAGAGGTCTGGGAAGGTAGCAGGACATCACTGCCCTCCTGCCTCTGATAAGATTACACAGGAATCATATCAAAGACAGAGCCCAGGTCCTTTCAGCAAGTTAGAGAGAAAGGACAGTGCATTGCCACAATATTTTGGAAGGGACATTTTACTGTTACCTAACAAGAATCTTGCTGTTACCACCTCCTGATTGTCTTCAGTATAACAACACGGAGTGGCCACAGACATTTATACAATAGACTCTATTCCTAGCAACGTTAGAATAACTTCTAAGTTTTTAGAGGTCAACATTTCTATACAATTCCTACTATGTTTTGTATTTAAAGTGATAGCAATTACAAACTCAACATATTTGAATATTAAAAATTACTACAAGGTAAGGAAAAAGAAATATACTGTAAGCACTAGCACAAGTCAGAAATGAAAAGGTGAATAAATTTGATTATAATTAAAAACCTAAATTACATCTTGAAATCATTATGTACATAATGAAACGTCAACTACCTGGGGAAATGTTTGTCAAATATGAGAGACAGAGCTAATGTGGTTTGTATACAAAGAAAAATACTCCTGAAATTAATAAGGAAGCAAGATCCAATTGAAAAGAACAAAACAAGCAAAGAAAGCAAAGGTAATAATAGAGTCTATAGTAGAGTCAACATGCGTGCAAAAACTATCCACGAATGCTAGCAAATAAGTGCATTTGGAAGCATGCTGTGGGTGTCAGATGGGCTGAGGTCTTCCCACAGCTTTCTTGGTGTTGTATGACTGAAAGCAAGCATGCCCATACATTGCTGAGAGATGTGTAAATCCATATTGCTTATCTGCAGATCAAAATGCCAAATTTATTGGCATTTTGTATCTGGGAGTTCCTATTCTTTAAGGGAGTAAACATATATATATATATATATGTATAAAGATACAAACATGAGAAACATCTTCTCTAGCATTCTTTAAAATAGTAAAAAAAAAACTGAAAAATGTTATACTGCCATCTCCATGTTTCAGAAAAAAAATTGGATAGTTTAATTGGCTCCCAATGTCATAAGAGTTAGCTAATACTCTATGGTCTAGACCCTGTCTTCTCTTCCTGGGTTCCCTGATCCCTGGGCTGAGAAAATAGTTTGGCTAAATTATCTCTCTCTAGAGCTATATTTTGCTGTGGTTAGGATGAATATGGAAGATGAATATTTAATAAGCAGAAAAATGTCCATGACAAGTGAGAAAATGGGAAAACATTTTACGTAGTCACATTTTTTTTGGTAAATATATGCTTACACAGCTGCGTGCTGGTGTCTGGGTCATGCCTGTAATCCAGCCACTCAGGAGGCTGAAATCTGAGGATCACAGTTCAAAGCCAGCCCAGATAGGAAAATCTACAAGGCTCATCCCCCAGTTAACCACTAGAAAACCAGAAGTGGAGCTGTGGCTCAAACTGGTAAAGAACTAGACTTGAGCAAAAAAGGTTAGGGGCAGTTCGAGACCCTGAGTTCAAATCCCATGACAGAAAAAAATAAAGCTCACATGGGGGAAAATCTGATAAAAATATGTATCTCTTATGGTATGTTTGAAAGGGCCTTTTAAAAATGATATTTTGGGGACGAAGATGTAACTCAGGAGAAGGTGTTTGCTTAGTATGTACAAGGCCCTCAGTTTGATCCTCAGTACTGCAAATAAAATAAAGTCACATTCCCCAAACTTATTAATTGCATATCTTTTTTGTGTGTTTGCCATTACTAGGGATGGAACTCAGGTTTTTGAGTTTTGCCTAACATTTTCTGCTAAAAGCTGACACTTTACCATCTGAGTCACTTTCCATTTCAGCTAGTTAATTCAAGGTAAATGTTTATTAGATTAGTTTGTCTGGGCTGGCTTTGAATAGCAATCTTCAGATCTCCGCCTCCTGACTAGTTAGGATTACAGATGTGAGCCTGACACCTGGCTGAATATATATCTTTATTTTTTAATGATGTATAATGTGCATCATGGAAAGCATACCTGTGAAAATGCAAAGATCCCTGAAGTTCTCCAAATTCAGCATAGCAATGGCAGCAGCACCTAGCTGAAGAAACGGAATAATATCTAGACCATCTGTGCTCAGGGCAGTTCAAGTCAGCATTTACCACCATCCCCCATACCATTTTCATCTTTTACTGCCCTCACCTCCTCAAGGTGATGGCTGGCCTGAATTCTAACAGCATTCATTAATTTTGCATATTTTTATACTTTATATATGGAGAGAGAGAGAATCAAATAATTTGTTACCTTTTAACCATGTTTTATTTGTTCCTGATTTTCTTGACATTCAGCTACATTGTTGCCTATAGTTGTAAATTATTCATTTCTTTTGTTATATATTCTTGTGGAATGAAAATATTTGATTAATATATTACAATATACTTACTGCTTCTATTTGAGTGCTTTTCAGTTTGGAGCAATTATGTATACATTTGTGGAACATTGCATATTTGTGTTGGATAAACACCTAAGAAGAAAATTACTGCATCTTAGAGTGTGCTTAGGCCCAGCTTTAGTAGATACCGCCAAATTTCAATGATTGCTGAACCAGATTATACTTCAAAATAGCTGTGTACAAGTTTTAGTTGTTCCATGTTCTCATCAGATATTTTGTATTTTTGTCTTCACCATTTTGGTGAGGGTAATAGTATCACATTGTGGTTTTAATTTGCATTCTTCAAGAGACTAAATAGGATGAATCCTTTTCCACATATTATTTACCACTTGGAAGGTGTCTTAATTAAATTAAAGCTTTCACTCCTTTTTCTATTGGATTGTCTGTCTTGCTGATTTAAAAGACTTGTTGTGTAGGAGTCATTTAATAGAAACACACACACACACACACACACATTGCAAATAACATTTTCACTCTATGGCTTGCCTTTAAAATAACTTAATGATGTTTTTAGTTTGAGAAACAATTTTAATTTTAATCCAGTTTATATTTGTTCTTATGAATAATACTGTATAGTTCTTTACCTACTCTAAAGTTGTGAAAATATTCTTTAATATTTTAAAATATGTATTATTTTTCATTCAACATTTTTATTTGTAGATCTTCTGGACTTTGTATATATTGTGAAGTGTAAAGGTCAAGATACATTTTTTTTCCAACATGCTTATCCAGTTGGCACATTTTTGTAATTCATTTTTGTAATGATTATCCTTTTTCAGTTATCCCATCACTGTTGTCAGAAATCATGACACACATACATATACATGCATGTATGCACACATGTACATATATGTATTTATATGATATATATAGCATTTCAGTGCTGATCGATTAATTTTTTTCCTTTGGCTAAAACCAGATTCTCCAAGTGACATTAGCCTCATAAAGGCTGTGATATATGGTGGGTCAGACCTCCAGTTTTATTGTTTTAAAAATTGCCTTGGCCATTCTTTATTATTTGAACTTTACTTATTTTATTTTGAGACAAAATCTCCTATGTTGCCCAGTCTGGTCTTGAACTTACAATCATACTATGATAGCCTCCAAAATAGGTATGAGAGGCACAAACTACCAGGCCTGTCATGCATAATTTTAGAATCATGTTGTTAATTACAAAAAAAATGAGAAACCTCCTGGCATTTTGAGACTTTGGTAATGATTGCTTTGAATATACTATTTAATTGTAGAGAAAAATATCAGTCTTGTAATAAGAAAAATGCGAAGTAATTCTAAGAATAAAAGAAAACTGTCAACTGTTTCTTGTATGTTTTACTTTCCAAAAAGAAAACAAGTAATAAAGCTCAGGGACAGTGCTCAAGCCCTGGGTGCAAGCCTCATGACTAACAAGAAATATAATAATAACAATTTTCACTTATAGATGTATTCAAGGCATATATTTTAAGTATAATTTAGAGACAAAAAGTAACTATAGAACCTGGTCATGAGTGTCTCAGAGAAATCATAAACTCTCATGGTTTATTTTTTCCTGTAATGAATGTTGGCAGTGTACCTGTGAACAGCCTAGATGAATTTTTCTTTTCAATGGTTCGGCCACTCTTCAGTGACTTCGTGTCAAAAAGCAGGAGGTTGTGAGCAAAGGATAGCCATATTCCTGCAGTCTACTTGGGGTAACCCCTTGTTCATGCCTTTGCAATGGGTAGCCTGTCTAGCTTTGCATCTTTCCTGAGCAAAAGTATCCTGATTTGACTGATTAATCATATAAAAAGTCTACATACACTTTATTGTTACTTTCATTATTATAAAAACTATTCTAGTAGCAGGAGCAGGGCTACGATGTCTGCGCTTGTCCGGGTTATGTTTTGAAGTTCATTCACGTGTCCTGACACTGTCTCACTGTGCAGTTTTGCCAGGCAGGGCAGAGGGAGAGTGGAGGTCAGACAGGCTCATAATAAAAAAAATTGTTGCCTGATCAAAAAGCACTTAAGTTTCTGTAGCTAAAGTAAACAGGTATAAGGTATATTATATACATGTTTTGGTTGAATACAAAAGGTCAAATAAATATTTGAGTAAGAAGAAAGACCAATTTTATCATTATAATATACTTTTTTCTGTATTGGTTGCTTGAACGTGGGGCCTCATATTTGCTGGGTTTTCTTGCTTGCAGCTGGTACTCTACCACTTGAACCATGCCTCTCCCTGGATTCTTGATAGTTAATTGGAGATGGAGTTGGCCTGGGGTGGCTGCATACCTCAAGCCTCCATGTCTCAGCCTGCTGAATGGCTGGGATTTGAGGCTTGTGCCCTTGGCACCCAGTCATTAAAATAATTCTTAATATATTTTAAGTTGAAGTATTATTTGATTATCTTTATGGGGTAGTCATTTTCATATAGTTAAGATGTCCTTTTGCTTTTGATTCATCTTTAAAAGATTAGAAGAATTCTCAGTAGGATTTTTTCTAGAAAAGTTCATACTGTACTGAAATTAAATAAATTAAAAGTAAACATAACTCTTTGAGTTTGTTAACACAAATACTGTTACATTATATAATTTGTAAATGTTATAATTATGGAACAAATATTACTCAAAAATATTGATCAACTAATTATATGTATTTGTATTTCAAAATAAGTATATGTTATCTATATATTTTGTTGTCAATCTGTTTCTCTATTTAACTTAAAATTAACAGATTTCATAATTAAAATTTATTACTGCAAAATTTTATACTTATAACAGAAGATATACCTTTTAGTTTTGCTAATAAAATATTAATATATTAAACATATAATGATACTTTCAACTTCTATGTATGGAATTACTGTATATAGTTGAAGTTGGTATTATGCTTTTTAAACCATTATATATTCCATCCTAATTATTGACAATGTCATGCTGTTATTTTTTTTTTGTCAGTTGTGGGGCTGGAACTCTGAGCTTGGGCTCTGTCCCTAAGCTCTTCAGATGAAGGCTAGCACTCAACTACTTTGAGGCATGGTGATAAGAGTATTTTCTGGTAGTTCATTGGAGATATGAGTCTCATGGGCTTTCCTGATGGGCTGGCTTTGAACCATGATACTCAGATCTCAGTCTCTTGTGTGGCTAGGATTACAGGCATGAGCCTCCAGTGCTGGGCTACCATGCTATTTTAATTTGATAATTCTTAAAGATCAAGGTTTCCAGAAAAGGCATTCATCTACATAGACCTTCACTTGTTGCATCTTCTGTAGGTCAAAGCCAAGTTATCTAGCAGCTTTTGGCTTCAGTTATCATAACAGTTATTTTGTCAAAGTTTTATAGAACGCTGTCTCAGTGCTAACTATCTGAATGACACTGGATCTATAACAGTGAGTGAGAATACCAAGTTTGTTTTGTTTACATTCAAGCAACTTAAATGTCTCTGCCTATTTATTCATTATAGTGCATATTTAAAAATAGCACAGGGGCTGGGAATATAGCCTAGTGGCAAGAGTGCTTGCCTCTTATACATGAAGCCCTGGGTTCAATTCCACAGCACGACATATATAGAAAAGGCCAGAAGTGGCGCTGTGGCTCAAGTGGCAGAGTTGTAGCCTTGAGCAAAAAGAAGCCAGGGACAGTGCTCAGGCCCTGAGTTCAAGCTCGAGGACTAGCAAATAAACAAACAAACAAACAAATAAATAAATAAATGGAATTTTAAAAATAGCTCAAACCTGTGGCTGGGGAAATCATTCAGAAGAGGAATATTTATCTAGCAATTTGATCCTCAGCACAACACATTCACAAATATTCCATGCAAGAATTCTAGTATTTTATCAGTCTGTCCATTTTATAGGATTTTAGAATCCCTGAGGTAACTTAATGCATCTATTTCCAGCCCTCTGTCAATATTCTGGTAAGACTGACAGTATACATATTTCTTTTCTTCTATGCTCATCCAAAGATGTGGTACTTCCTTGTAATCCTTAGGATAAAAGAGTACTTATCCCAAAGTTTTGTTTATTAAACCCAGAATAACCCCAAATATGAGCCATTACATAGCGTAATCCAGTTTGACCTCTGTAGTCCATGCCATTCTCCTTCCTCAGATAAGATGAATATGTATTAGAGCCAGATATTCATAGCTCATGCTGTAATCCTGGGTGGCTCTTGTAATCTTCAGGAGGCTGAGAAATGAGGATGGTGGTTTGAAGGCAACCTAGGCAGAATAGTCCATGAGACTTTAATCTCCAATTAATAAGCAAAAGGCTGTAACTAGAGGTGTGGCTCAAATGATAGAGCAATAGCCTTGAATAAAACAGCTAATCAAGAGTGAAAGGCCCTAAATTCAAACCTCAGTAGCAAACAAAAATTCAAAACAACAACAAAAAGATGTACCTGGACCTTCCTATGCCTTCCAGTCTCCAGTCATCTCCCATGGTAACTGCTTGAACAAGAAACAGATTCGAAGCTCAAGATCTAACAGAAACTTTCAGAGACAATGCAATTCAAACCCACTTACAGGAAATATATACTTTGTGAAATAAAAGGAGATTTGCAGAGATGCTATCTGTTACATGGAGGATAACTTTTTATATGATTATGGAAAGCAGATTAAGAATCCTGGAGCCATATTAACTTGAATATCCATTACAGAATAGAGTACCATATCTGGCTTGTTGTTCTAGGGGTATGATTCTCACTTAGGGTGCAAGAGTCCATGGGTCTATTATTTTTACCTTCAGACAATGGAACAAGCTTCTAAGATACTTTACATAAATCATGGAAGCAATGTGCCCCTAATGCTGAGTTCAAAACTTTTCTACAGGGAAAACAAACATTAGAAACATTAAAATATCAGTTTTCCTTACTTAATCATTAGTGTCAAAAATCTCATGGGATTCAAACTAGGCCAGCCATTCTTATCAGGATCTATTTCATTAGCACTCAGTAAAGTACCAGCAGGTGATTGGGAAAAAAATGAGACAGATGAAGAGTCTAGTGAAATCAAACAATAAGCAAATAATTCCAATCCATTAATCTTTTTAAAAAACTAAAATGCTGAATAAGTGTCCTCTAAGCACTTTGAGGACTATTATGCAGTAATTCTTCATACTGAACAATGAACAGCAGGATGATAGCCCTTCTAGTTTATTATAAGCTCTTTATTTTTTAGAGTTATTTTATACCTTTTTAGCCAGTATAAGAAAAGGTAGTTTAAAGGCAGCTCAGGCAGAAAAGTCACTGTCTAATTGAATCAATTATAGCATCTCATATCCATCTAGATTCTCTTATGAAATAAATACAAAGTGAATTTGCTATACTAACCTCTTAATTTTCTCCAAAACTATTTTAGGGAAAGAAGTTATTTGTAGCTAGAGACCTAGGCACTCAAATTTTCTCCCTTCAATGAAGTAGAAAGGTAGGAGACAGTACTATGTATTTGCAACATTGTGAAGTGGGTAAGAATCAGTGTCCTGAACGTCCTCCATCTACATGTTTTCATCCCAGATCACTCCAAGACACCCAGTGCACTAGTCCCTGTGAATGTTCCTTACAGTAAAGAGCTGATACTGGCCAGGCATGATGGCATGTGCTTGACTGCCAGCTACTCAGAAGGCAGAGGTAGGAGTTTCATAATGTAAGCCAGCTGAGGAAAATGTGTGGACATATCATGAAAATAAACTAAGTATGATGGTACATCTCTGTATTATCAGCTACTTGGGAGGATTTAGAAAGATCTGGGTCCAATACTGGCTTAGGAAAAATTGAGAGCCCCTCTTTGAAAAAGTACCTAAAGAGCAGAAAAGATGGGTGCCTAGTTCAAGTGGAAGAAAACTTTTTCTTTCTTTTTCTTAAAGCAAGAACCAGGCCCCGAGTTTAATCCCCAGAACTCTCAAAAAGAAAAGAACTGATATCATAGTAGATTGGTACATGTGTGGCATTGTTAATGTGTGAATTATCCTAGAAGAATCTGAAGTTTAATCTATATTTTTGAAAACAGTAAAAGAGTGACATTCGTTACTATGTTCATATCTAGTGTTCACACACAGGGGCATATTCAAGCACCATACATTTATTTATATTGCCAATATTTATTAAGTGCCCCTTTTCAATACTTCATACAATCTTAGGTGCTCAGAACAAAGATGAAGGGTATAAAGAAGAATAAAGCATAGTTCTTATCCTCAAAGAGCTTAAGACTTAGCAGGGAAGGAAAATGAAAAATAATTCATGAACTCTATTGCAGTTCCTCTTTTCTCCTCTGTATTGCTTGTTGGACAATAGGGTCTTAGACTGGCATCTCCCTCATCCTGTTCACTATTGCTCTCTCACATCCAGTTTCCTTCCCACAGAGACAGTAAACATTTAATGAAGTTGAATGAATAAATGAGCAAAACAATGTACCTATAGAATAACTAAAGCAATAAAGTAAAGGTTGTGTGCCATCCTGGCTCTCTGAACAGGAATGCAGAAATACGGAAGAGCCCTGACAAGAGGAACAGAAGGAAGAATTTGAGAAAAGTGAGAAGGGAGGCAAGGACCATCTCAGATCTGGCAATGAAGAGTATGTACAGAAACCTTTAGAAAAGAGAAGCACTATGTTTGGAAATGGGTTGCGTGCTACGTGGTTAAGAGTTAGGGGACAATAGGAAGAAGATAAAACTAGCTAGTTGAATTGGGAATGAGATAATAAATCCATGGAGTGGAGGCATAGTTGTTTCCCATTTACATAAAAACAAGGTTGTTTCCTTCCATGTTCTCTATGGACATAGCCACTGTGTATCAAAGAATGTATATCTTTCATGGATAACAGATTACCTCGTAGTCAGTTTCCTAGTATTTACACATTATTGTATAACAACTAGTTAACTCTGCATATGAGGGCTTTTCCTAGACAAAGTGATTACTTTAGAAGAGTTACAGACTGGTTGCTTCTGAGTTACTACTTAAAATCCTTCTTTGTGTTATGCACTGATCATCCAGTTTGGACCTATCAGTTCTTTTTCCCAAAGAAAGCAACTCAATAGCCCATCTTTCCTCATTCCTTCAATTGCATAAAAATATTTTATTCTCTCCTGTAAGTGAAGGAATTGGCCATCTCATCTTATAGGATAGCATACCTGGGCCACATGATCTGTTTTTCATACTCTCCCATATGCCTTTTGGGAAATCCAAAGCAAAATGCTGCTTATTGCTGTATTCAAAACTGGACACCTTTGAAGGTCCATCTGCCCCATGCAGGTGAAGCATGTAAGTTAAATTTAAAAAATGTCAGATAGTGAGATTTTCTTTTCTTCCATTTAATTTCACTCTAAACTTCGCCTTTGCAAGAGAGTTGACACTGTACATATTATTACATTCACACACATTCATCAAAATTCTATCATCTCAGATCTGAGTAAACTGATACTTTGCCGCTCTACCACCTCAAAGTCCTTTTCTCAAGACCTCTGAAATAAATATACTCTGGTTGCAAGTAGCTGTTAATGGTAACTGGACTTGTTTTTCTGAGAAGGGAGAATTCTTTTCATTCTTAAATTTTTGTTGGGGTTTGAAGTCAAGGCCTTGGGCAATGTCCCTGAACTTTTTCACTCAAGGCTACCACCTTAAGCCACAGCACCAGTTCTGCTTTTCTGTTGGTTATTTGGAGATAAGAGTCTCATGGACTTTCCTGCCCTGGATGGCTCTGAATTGCAATCCTCAGAACTCAGTCTCCTGAATAGGTAAAATTATAGGTGGGAGCCACCAGTGCCCAACAGGAGGAGAATTCTCATTGAGACAGAATTATGACTAATAAATATTTGGTGGAAACATCTCACTCCAAAATGTTATGCTCTCCCCACAGTGGCCGATGAACATGGTATTAATGTCTTTGTGAATTGTCAGTGCGAATAACTGAGGGTATGCAAATCAGGGGTATGAGATGAGGAGCTCTGCTAATTTAAGAAGTTAGAGGAGAATTCCATGTAGTCCTTCATTTCCCCTTTATGGTTCCTGATTGCCTTTCTGAGATATATACATCTAAATAATATAAGTATAAGATATTTCTAAGATATGACCAATAGTCATCAGAAAAACACTGGGGAGCTAGTTTTCTGTTTTATACTATAAACAAATTTTTTTTAATTTCAAAATTAAAATGTAGCATGAAGTGGTGTACTCTCTTTCTGTGAACTTCCATGTGTTAATTGAAAATGTGGCCTAGGCCAGTCATCTCAAAGTAGTTCAATTTCCAGATGAAAGTGTCAAGGATATTTAAATGTAACACTTTACTCTAAATGTAATGACTCTAAATGTAGCACTTAGGTTTCAGCAATTCAGTAAGAAGATGCCTGACTTGACTTTGCAAGGTTAAAAAATTACTAGATTTCCTTATACTTTATTAGTGTTGTAGACAAAGCACAATAATGAAGAGCCTATTTTATCCATTAGTTCACTAATAGTTATGATACATTTTAATATGTTGAGAGAGAGTATTATGGGTGTTTGAACATAACTTCTATGTGGCATTTTCTATGTGGTGTTTTCTAAAGTTGTACGAGATTTTTAGATTTAAAGATAACATTTATACATAAGCAGTTCAAATCACATTTTAATGATTAAAATTTTTTCTCCAGTTTGTCTGTAAAAATTTCTTAAGCCTGATTCATGCATAGTTTCGGTGGATTTTAAGAAAGAAAGTTCTTGTGGAGAGCTAAATTTATTTAGGAAGTTTTGTGTGATCAACTTTAAATGGTGGCCTTAGGGTAAATTATTCAATGGGACAAATATGATTTACATATCAAAATACAATATTCAAGCAATCTTCACAGTTAGGAGTATGAATCATGCAGGAAAAACTCTATTATTCTGTACCTGTCTTTTTGATTATGAACTTTCTGAATTTTAGTCATTCAAATCATGAACACCCCAAATGTGAACTTGCTCCTCCTTTCAACAGATCCCCAAACCAATTTGAATGAAAATGGTTCAAATCTTTCAGCTCCCTGTGTTTTTCACATAGGCAGTAATCTATCACCAGGTATGATTCATCTTTTATGTGATTCCTACATGTCACAGTGCCATCCTCCTTGGCCCATTCTTCCTTACAAATACCTTTTGCCATTAATTATTTCCCAATTGCCCACCCATAACAATCTTTTGAAGGCAATATTGTCATGTACCTCAGATTTGCCTCAAACTTGAGATCCTCCTGCCTTTTCCTTCCGAGTGGCTGAGGTTTTAGGTCAGGTGTATGACCCCAAGTTCAGCTGGTTCCAGTCTCTTTGAAGTGCAGTTTTCTCTGTATTCAAGCTGAGAAAGAAAATATTGGCATAATCATAGTGATTAATATGAAAAGAACAGTAATCCTGGTATTAGCTAAAATGAAAAATTCTCTATTTTAAAATAAAAGGCTAAGGCAAACTTGATCACCCCAGGGTCTCAAGATGCTGAAATCTCCCCTCTGAAATTTTCCCTTAAGATATAATCCATCACTAGACCTTTAATTAAATAAATGAAGGAAGAACTCAGTACTTAAAAATAAAATTGTATCTTGCTTTATACTGTTTTTCAAGTCCCATTTATAAGAAAATCATATTTCTACTATTTTTGTATTTCAGATGCTCTGCATTTCAAGCTTATCAAACATTAAATTGATATTTATGGGATAATCAGGAAACATCAAAACATTTGTTCTACTACATCTGTAAGAAAACATGTGCAAATTCCCATTGGCTGGCTTGTGAAGGGGCTTTTACATCACAACCAATGTAAGTGCATCCCTGATCTGTTGAGTCTTGTTGTTTTGTTTCCAGGTGTGCTGACATATGTGGGTTGGATGTATAATTGTATCCACACATGTGTGTGCCTTTTCACAGTTTTAGGTTCATATGCATTCCTAGCTTTGCTCTGTAGATATTTGAAGGCCTCTGTTGTATACAAGGAAGAGTTCTATGCCTAAGGTGTCTACAAAAATGAGGATGCTGCCCTCATAGAGCTTATGCTCTAACAAGGACCCATACATAAACCAAATAATTTCATAACACACATGATAGAGGCTGTAAAGGACATTGACACAGCTTTGTGTGGGAAAGCAATCAGGCCCTTTCTGGACTGTGGGGTCAGAATGGGTTCCCTGGAGTTAGAAGAGCAAAGAGAGTGGAGGGTGATGAGGGAAGAGAAGAGGATGGGGTTTAAATTGCTCCAGACAAGAGGCCTCTAGTTTAAGGCCTTCTGTGCTGTTATTTATGATGACTAAGCCAGGAGACTTTGTTGCTAACCCACTCCATTCATGTGAATTATCATCACATTAGAAGAAAGCACATATGAACTTACAAGCATCTGTACTCTGTTTTCAGGTGTGAAATACTCCATACGCCCTGATAACCACCATGATGATGGAATTATGAATATGGCAACTTTTCTACGGGGCTTTGAGGAAAAAGGGATAAAGAACGAGAGGCCCGAGGACCAATTAAATAAAGAGAAAAAGAAAATTTTGTTCTCCTTTTGTGAGGTGTGCAACATCCAGCTGAATTCTGCAGCCCAAACCCAGGTCCATTACAATGGAAAGTCCCACCGCAAACGAGTGAAACAGCTGAGTGATGGACAGCCCCTACCCCCAGCCCAGGGCTCGGGGCCACTTCTGGCCAGCCCCAGCCCCAGCCCCAACGACAGCACAGGTAGGAAGGGGCCTGGAGCTCTACTTCTTTCTGGGAGAAATAGTTCTGTTACAGAAAATGAAGGTTGTAGAGTAAGCATCTTTCAGCTTTCAACTACCACCATGATTTGTATTTTCCCATGCAGGTGAAATCAGAAGCTATCTGGTTCTTCTCAGTCTAGTTTCACATGTACGTGTGCATGTGTACACTGATATTGCACCATAGCCTTCCCAATGTTGTCTAAACTTGATGTGTTTGGAACTGTGTTTAAAATGGATCAGTGATGTCGATTTTTTTAGCAGTCTCTGCAAAATTAGGCTTTCTGGGGTTTTCTTTATCTGTTTTCCATTGGGTGCTGTACTACAGGATAGAATATAAAAAGCTACAGCTTTATTTATAACATCCCCTGGTGCAGACAGCAAGTATTAATCTTGTGCATTAGACTTGTCATAGTCTTTTAGAGAATTTCCGGCAGTGTGCAGGCATCGTCCAAATCAGCAAGGCTCACCTCTGAGTTCTGACCAAAATTACATTTATTTTTATTTCAACCTTTTCTTGTGAGCCAGGTAGAAATAGAAGCTTTGGAATTTTGCATTTCTGCGTCTACCCTGAGTTTTAAACAGCCTTTCCAGTCTTTATCTTATTCTTAGGTAGCCCCTTCTCCTTTGCATTGCTGTTTGCCAGTGGCTTTGTTTGCTGGACTTATGAAAGCACATTTACTCTTATCCTTGAGGGAGATTGCTGTAGAAGATAGGCATCTACTTAAGCCAAGAGAAGCCACCTCCTAAATTCTACTCTAGCAAGTGTTGGCCCTGGTTATGAGGCCTTGACTTAAAATGAGGTGATATAGAGAACCACTCGGTACTGCTATATGGTTCTTGATTTTGTTAAGTTACACTGTGATCCACATGGCTTTTAAATGGAGATTGTGTGTCTGTGCTGAAAATAAATACTTTTTACATTTCAAGCTAAACCAGCTGCTTGTTACCCAGTAAATGATTTAATATGATGAGACTGTTTTCTCCAATCAAGTCTTGCTATGCTGTCAAAGAACATAAATAAACTTACAGGAAACAAGATGATATACTCTTACAATAGTAAAATATTATTTTCCACTTTCTATTTATAACAGTTATTCACAGATCCATTGATGCGCTTTCCTATTAAAAATATGGTTGGTATTAGGTTAAAAACTGGTATCGAAATCAGAGCACAAATAGCCTGAGAAAGATTTGAATTACGTCTGTGTCTCAATGTCTATAGGCACCATAGTTACTAAAAATTTGCGTTTTTGGACAGTAAGTACTGATGGGAAATTGTCTATGATAACATGCTAATCAAGACAAAGGAACTTAGGTGGACTATACCTCAGTGCTGTTACGTGTGTCCATACTCATTATCTATTATTTCAAGTCTTGAATCAATGGGGAGCAAGTCCAACATCATTTTATTTCTTCCCAATCACTTTTCTCAGTTTTGATCTATCAGACTTCTATTTCCTGCTGTGTATCAGCTCTCTTAACACTCTCTCAGCCCATAACTTCCCACTTTTGTGTATTCAGAAGGACTCTTTGATGCAGAAGATTAATTCTATTTATATGACCTTGGTCTCATTGTCAAACTAATGTGTGGGGCTACATGGCTCCTGGAGTTTAGAGTGGAGAACCAGTCATAGTCACTTCACTCTGCCTCCATGGTGAGGAACTGTGCAGGAATGAGGTTGTGAGGATGGTTGTGGTGATTACTTTCAGCTTTGGCCAGGCTGCCATACTCTTCATGATTGGTTATTGACTTCAGGCTGTCTCTGTTGGTCTCAGATGACCCATACTTGTGGATAAAGGGCCAAAGTAGTCCCTTAGGCTTTGGGTGTTTCTTGTGAGATAGCTCCATTTTTCAACTTACCCAACTTGGCAGTAAAATGTCAACTATATGTTCTTCTCTCCACCTAATGATGGGAACCCTGACAAGACTGTGCTGTATTTTTTCATGTGTACTAGCTTTACAGGCTTGATAGCAAAGAGATAAAATATCCTTAAAACTTGGAACTGGTGGGATTTACCAATGGAGGTGGAGTGAGTGCCAGGAGGCTTGTTCTTTCTGCTCAAATACCACACAAGATAATGGAAATTTTACTGGTACATCAGGTAGTGCATTACAGATCAAGACACCAGTATAAAATTTTTATCACCATTGCTTGACTTTGGAAACAATAATGCATTGGATTTGTTCCCTGTTAAAAAAAATAGATAAGTCAGAGTCCTAGCCTCCAATACCTCAGAATATGATGTTATTTGAAGTCACTATAGTTATCGTCAATCCAAAATAACTGGTGACTTTATTTTTTTTAAGGTAGGAATTTGAACAGAGACACAAAAGAAGATAGCCTATAGATGGCTACTTATAGGCATTAAATAGGTTCAAATACACTTACCTTATAGCACACCTTGATTTCTGACTTCCAGGCTCCAGAACTCCTTGTCTGTAGTACATTGTTACAATATCCCTAGCATACTTATATAGGGGGAAGAATCACAGCCTGTCTTATGCCCCAAAGGGAAAGACGTGAGCAATGATGTTAATTTAAATCCTGCTACCTCTTTCATCTGTTAGTCTAGAGTATTGAGGTTGGTGGACCTGGAAGTAGAGTCCATAGGTGATTTGTTTCAATAGAAAATTCTACCAAGCATTAAAGAAGAATTTACATCAAATTTGCAAATCTTTTTTAGAAGAAATAAGAAGAAACATTTTCTCTTTTATTTTATAAAGCCAATATTATCTTGATAGCAAAAGCAGAAAAAGACAAGAAAACTATAAACTAATATCTCATATAAACTTATATTCAAATATTTCCAGAAAATATAAGAAAACTAAATTCTGCAATATAAAAATTTTAATTCAAGCATATTTTTTCCAGGTATGCAAGGCTAGCTTGTTATATCTATTGAAAAGTAGTAAGTATAGTCTAGCATGTCAACAAACTGAAAAATAAAACTAATATGATTGTATTAATTGATACAGCAGTTTTGTTAAAAAGCATTTGAGAAAACCCAGTACTCACTAAGAATAGAAGAAAATTGCCTTCATTTTTAAGGATAACCTGTAAAAATCCTGTAGTGAACATACTTAATGGTTAAAAAGGTTGACAATTTTTTCCTAAAACCTAGAGCAAGATAAAGATGTTCACTACAGCCACTTTTATCCAATATAGCACTGAGAATTCTACATGCTGTAAGAAATTAAGAAAAATAAAATGCAAAAGGCTTAAAAAAGATGAAATGAAACTATCACTCTTTACAGAAGGTATGTTGGCTTACATATAAAAAAGAACTCCAATAAATTAGCTAAGCAACTCTAGAAATATCAAGTCAATTCAACAAGGTTGCAGAAAATGGAATGAATACAAACACAAAAAATCAACTATATCTTTGTTCTCCAAATGATCATATGGAAACCAGAAGTTAACAAAACTATTCTATTAACTATAACTCTCACTAAAATGAAATATTCAGGTATGTATAAGATGTACAGGATCTATATGATGGCAATTCCAAAATATTGAGAAAACAAATAAACAGATGGAGAGATATGCCATATTCATGGATCAGAACACTCAACATAGTTAGGATGTTAGGTCTCCATAAATTGATCTACAGGCTTCATGCAATTCATATGAAAATTCCAGAGAGATTATTCTCAGATGTAGACAAAAGATATTTTCAAACATTCTAATGTTTGTTTGAAAAAAGTATAGATCCTAAAATACTTGAAATAATCTTGATAAAGAATAAAGTAAGAAGAGTCTTGAATCATTATTAGACTTACTACATACCTAAAGTAATCAAGACTGCACTTTTAATGGAGAAGTAGACCAACAGATGGATGGAAAACAAGAGAGAACCTAGAAATACACCCATATAGATTGAATTGAATTTTTACAAAAGTGTATAAAAATGCGATGGAGAAAAGAAAGACAGACTTTCAGCACATAGTGTTGGATCAACTGGATATCTGTAGTCCAAGGAAGGAAATCCACTTAAATCTTACGCGATATATACTTTTTTTCTCAAAATATATCATACACTTAAATGTAAATCATAAAAAGCAAACTTGTAGAAAAAAATTAAAATTTCCAGGCCCTAAGACTATCCAGAGACTTCTGACTGAAATCTTAGAGCATGATGTGTAAAATGAAAAATTAACCAACCAAACTCATTCAAAACCTAAAACTTTGCCTTATGAAGTATCATGTAAATAAGATGGAAGTCCAATCTATAAATTAGAGAAACTATTTGAAAACACTTCTAAAAAGAATCAATACTTAGAATATATAGAACACAACAATATTATTTCAAAATTAGCAAAAGATAAAGCATTTCAGAAAGGGGAAAAAGGAGAAAAATAAATACATGAAAAGATGCTCAAAATTAGCCATTAGGGAAATGTGAGAAATACAAAGCGATTTCTCTATATTTCCTTTCAGAATGGCTAAGTAAAATGTCGTAACATCTATCAAGATGCATTGAATTTATAAACTGATCTGTTGAGTTGTAACTCCTTTGTACAGCTACTTAAAGATATGAAAAAAATCTTATTTGTTTAAAAAAGAGATTTTAACACCCACCTCACACTCATAAAGACCCAGATGCAAGATACAGGGAAAATAGAACATTCATTGATCATGGCTGATAGTGAAGTGATACAATCACTCTGGAAGTAGAGTGACTAGTGACGCTTCTCCTGCCCTCTGCTCTCCGGAAGCTGAGTCCTCTTCTTCATCCTGAGTCTGTGCTCTATGAAGTCCACTCCATACCTCTTCTATTACCCTTCTCACTTTCTGAACTTAATAAATTTAAAGCAATTGGAGTATGAATAAATGATTGTCTAATTCTTTGGTTCTGTAAATTTAACATGTACTAGAGTTACCCAGAGGATTTATTATACTGAAGACTTCTGGGTTCCCCCCAAATTAGTGATTTGGGAAGTCCAGGGGAAGACTGAAATCTTGAATTTTTAATGACTTTCTAGCTTCTACTGAAGCTTCTGGTCCAAATTGCACTTTAAGATGATCAGTCTAGAACATTAAAGTAGATTTGCACCCAGAAAATGAGCTTTTTATCTGGGAAATTATTAGGGAAGAGAAAGAGGGCATCTATGTCCCTTTGTCTTTCCCTGGGGTATCCAGTAACCTAGGAAGCATAGAGATGCTTTCAGAGCAATAGAGGAAGTAGACTCTCAGCTCTGTTCTCTGGGAGCCTTATAAAAATATTCCTCTTCCACAGTAGACAGTAGCAGTGAAGACAGGCAGTGGTCAGCTAAAGGAATAAGGCCTTACTGTGTGCTGCCAAGGTGCTAAGGAGGTTCCTCATGAACCCTCCCTGTGGATTTGTGAGGAAGGTGCTCTTCCTGAGACTTCAGGTGACAGAGGGATGAGGAGGTTAGGGCCTGCTATATGAGGGAAGGCTTGGATTCTACTGCCTACTTGTTCAAGGTGACATTGTTGTTTCCCATCTATAAACATAGATTGGGCTAGATAGCTATGGCCAGGTTTGTGCTTAGAGGTTACTTGTCAACAGGGACCTAATATGAAATCTGAGCCATAAACTGAGGTCTAGAGTTCTGGTTGCAGACTGTTTTTGTGGTAAGCCCAGCTTTTGCTTCTTAGAGGTTTCCTCCACCTATTAGCCAGCAATTGGTTACACTCTTTATACCCTGATACCCTCCCTCTTTCAGGTCTCTTACCAGGGAAAGGAATGTATGTCAATTTTACCCTA
Source organism: Perognathus longimembris pacificus (assembly GCF_023159225.1). NCBI lineage: Eukaryota > Metazoa > Chordata > Mammalia > Rodentia > Heteromyidae > Perognathus > Perognathus longimembris. The sequence continues at coordinate 45,311,728 of NC_063164.1, forward strand.
ATTCTCCCCATGTCCTCAAGCAATGTTTATGCCTGTGGTGAAGATTCTTCTGCATGCTGCAGCACCTCTCACAACCTCCTGCAACAGATTCTTCACTAAGTATAAATTTGAAAAGAATTCAGACCTATTTCCTTATTATCTAACATTTTATTTCCTAATAACTTACGAGTGAACATGTCCATTTTCTATCTTACCATCAAAAAATTCACTCAGAGTTGTGAATTCTCACTTAAGGTTGAAATTTTGGAAGTGGTCCAAAGGGAGTGAAGGAAATGTTTGGAATACTGAGTTGAGATAGTTTGAAAGTTGAGATAGTGTGAAAGGTGCTCGTGGGACTGGAACTCAGAGAATTAGGAAGAAACTAAGGAGAAGTTTGAAAGTTTGAGAAGCTGCTAGAAAGCATCAGGAATCCTCCAGCCCCACAAAACAAAACCATGTTTTAAGTTACCCAGTATTCTGTGGGTTCAAAATGTGGGCAGAGTTTGACTGGTGGTTCTTGTCTTGAACTCAGTCTTGAAGCTGCCGCAGTGCACACTTTCAGTAGTTTTAACATGGCTTCTTATACAGCTGGCTGTACCTGGCTAGTTATGAGCAGTGGACTCTACTTTCAGAGAGGTGAGGCCAGGCTTCCTCAGACTGGGTATGTTTCCAAATGAGAATATTGACTGGTGGGAGAAGACAACAATGATTGTTGTCTTGCACCAGCAAGTAGAAAGGAGAACAAGACTGGAAGATGACTTGTCAGCTTGGAGCATTGAACACCATGCTAGTCTCTTGTATGCCATATCCTGTGCCTCTCTTTAGTACTTCCAAGATCTTTAATTTCTCCCCCTGCTCTTCTAATGTATGTCTTCTTCACTCTCTCCCTCTTTCCCTCCTTTCATTTCTCCTTCCTCCTCTCCCCTCACCCTCTCCTCTTCATCCTCCTCCTCTTTCCGGTCTGTCTACCTCCTTCTCTCTCTTTCTCCATCCATCCCTTTGTCTGTCCCTCTGTCCCTATCTCTCTCTAATTCATCCATCTTCCCCTGTCTCTCTACCTGCTCCTCCCTTTCCTTATCTCCTCTTCCCTTTCCTATCCTCCTCCTGCCTCTATTTTCCTCTCCTTCTCCTCTCCCTACATTAAGTGAACAAAGAGATTTTATTGTGACATTTTCATTTATGTATATGATGTACTTTTATCAAATTCACCCCCTTTCCTAATGCTATCATTCCATTGCTACTACATTTGAGAAAATTACTACTATTAAATAGCTCGTAGGATCAAGGCGTGATAATAAACTCTATGACCATTAAAATATGTACAGCTTTTAAATATAGTGGCTGAGTTTTCACCTTGCATCTCATACATACTTAAAATGTTAAGTGCCTTTCCCCCACATATTTCTCAAGAACCCTGAAGTTGAAGCTGCAACACCATAGAACTACCACACGAGGGTGACAAAAGCCTGTTGAAAGTAAAAGAATGTTTTTCTCTCCCACATCATTTCAATGGAGGGAATGACAGTTCATGGAAAGAAACAAAAATACCATACAAAGAAAGGGGCAAGGGTGTGCGTGGACATGCACAAGGAGGCAGGAATACGCTCATTGGGTAGGTTTTCTGAGCATCTTCTATGCATTAGGCAGTCTCTGTAGGGGAGTGTGTGTGTGTGTGTGTGTGTGTGTGTGTGTGTGTGTGTGTGTGTGTGTGTGGTTGGTTGTTGTAGGTTCTTTCTTTTTCTTTTGGAAAAAGAGACCTTTCAATCCTTTCTTCCTCTGACTCCAGTATTGAGACTACAAGTATTGACTACCATACCCAATTTTTTTATCATTCAACCAAGATATATGATCCTTGCAAATACAAGTACTGTGGTGGAAGTGTAAGCAATCACTGATTATATATTAGTGAGTTTCTATGATGACTAACACTAAGTAAGCCATTTCAATGTGAGTGAAATAGGTTAAATTATTTCCCATGTACAATTCTCCTAATTTTAAGTCTATAAAACTTCTTTCACTGGATAAATTTTGTCCACTCTTTTTATGAAGTAGTATCTACATGAATTAATTTGACTTTTCATGCAGGTATGAACATTTAAAATGAAAGGATTTGGATGAAATACACCTAACTGGACCTTTTAGAACAGAACATTTGCTTCTCTTAGTATAAATACCAGCTCCTATTAGAAAAAGTAGGAATTGTCTCTGACTATTGGAGATCTAGTGATGAGAGAGTACAAGGAATATTGCCATACATTTCTGACTCTGACTTGCACAGAATTGATCACTTTAGTTTTGAATTAGTTTACCAAATTCTAACTCTTTTTCTAAGCAAAGATGCAAAGATTTTATTGGTAACCTATTTCTGCCCCCCTCCCCCAAGGAAATTTAATTGAGATTTATATTGTAAGGTTTCTTGAGATTGAGGTTCTTTAAGGAATGAGAACTCTGGAAATAGGATGAAGGCTCAAATTATGATTCTCATTTCCAAAATGCTTCAATGTTGAGACAGAATCCTGGCCGTTTTGGATGGTATCAGCAATCTAGTACAACATATAACATAGATTTGAAAAAAATCATTATAGAATAACCCCCTCTTTTCTGTAAGTGGTGAAGTGGGCCAGAGCTCAGTGGTAAAATATTTGCCTAACATTCATAAAGCCCTAGGTTCAATTGCCAGCATTGAAAAATAAAGTTAAACAAGATTCTTGATTATAGAAGTGCAGAACTCTAGGGGGCCAGTATGGAAATGAGTTTGAATAGAATTTTAAAAATAAAAAGGAGTGGTAGGACCTTTTTCAGTGAGCTTTAAGAATTTAAAGGTATTTTAAACTATTAATTTTATGTATGTCATATTTACAAAGCGATAACAGTTTTTAACATCAAATATTAGTCTTTAGATTTTGAAGATAAAATACTGACCAATGTTCAGTGTGATACCTCAGTCTTAGACATGTGTTTGATACATGAATGATTTTCAATCATCTGTGATATGATATCCTTTAAATCTTGGAATAGGTGTTACCTGTTTTAACCTAACCTAAAGAGTGAACTTTCAGTAGGTGGCTTAATGAGGATGCAGAATTAATGAGTTTGCTGTAGGATGAATGTTGTTACCTTGACTGACCAATTTTCTTTACACAAATATCAAGAAGCTGACCAGTTAAGCATCCCCATGGGACATTAAAAGTGGCCATTTATTTGTGTTTATCCTTGACACGTATGGTTCTTTGGCCAATTGTGAAACATGTCTACTCATTTCTTACTCATAGGAGGAGTGAGAAAAGCAAGATAGTGTATTTTGCACCCATTGAGTGTGATTGTATACAGATCGTGTTGAACTACTTTAAGTGTTTGGTCTCTGATAAGCCTGCCTGGAAAATCCAAAGACCTTTGGTATACATGTTGGAAGTTCATCTGTTGTTACACAAATATGATTTTAAGGAAGATGTTAAGCTTTTTTAAAATCCTGAGATGTTACCCATACTCTGACACAGTCAGTTACATTAAGAGGCTACAATAACTCCATCAAATTATTGGGTGCTATTTTGGCTGTTAAAAAAAAGAGAGAAACATTTCATGAAAATATACTAATTTCTCCAAATGCCAGGTAAATGAAGTTTCCTTCACATGGAAAATGACTTTATGATGATATCTAGAAGTTAAGATTAAAGCCACTTATCTCAACATATTTCATATGATGACTAGAAAGGCTTCTATATACATAGATGTCTTTTGCAGTTCTCAGTGGAAGACTTAGGTGCAAATGCCAGCAGAAAATGTTCTTGGATGATGATTAATGTTCTCTAAGCCCAAGGTCTTAAGTCTAGGACCAATACTTTGCTGTGACATATTCAGTTTTAAAAGTATTTATTTGGGAAATAGGCTCGTAGGAAATACTCAAAGTAAGTTTATATCTTAAAAATTGGTTTGAAAATTAAAGTTACAGTATTCATGATAAAGAATATTAATATTTATTTCTCCAAGTGATTTTTGAAGAACCCCTGTACAAAGCTGTAGATAATTCAGACCAATGAAATAGAGACCTTTATTTCATAAAGCAAAACTGAGATTTTGGATTCTACTGATGTCACATGTGATGTTTAGGATTCTAGGTATTTTGGTTATGGGTAAATAAAAGTTAAGAAAAATATTTTATGCCACATTCACAAATTTTATCCTTCCTTGTAAAATTTCTTTTTTGATTTTGAGGTAGGTATCTCAAAGGTCTATATGCTAAGTATCTCTCACTAGTAGCCAGTCAATGAATGTGTGATATTATGTTTTATATATTTCATAATCCACTATGGATTTTCCTAGCCTTATCATCTTGCAATATTGCCACATTTAAACTCTACATTGTATCATAGTCCTAATAGTGCCATTTCTTATAAATGTCACCTGTTCTACTAAAGCAATGCTGACCTCCATATCTCTTGTCCACATAAAAGACAAGGTATCATTTTCCAATACAGAACTTAATAAGTAGAAACATTTGTAGAGACCCCCCCCCACAATGTTTCATCTAAAATTCTTGAATTTTAGGAAGCTTTAAAAACTTGATTTGTAATATATATTTATGGTAAAATCTGATCTGAATTGATATGATGTTAATTATAGTAATTATTTATAACATCTAGTAGGAATCACAAAAATATTAGTGTGTCTGGTTACAAAATTGTTTCCTCAGCCCCACTGGAGATATTATAAAATTCTCAGTATATGCAGAGGAATGCCTTTAAAAATCTGAAAATACTCGAAATTTGCATTGTAGAAGCAGTCACTAATGGTTTAGGTAAGGAATCTGAAGGTCTATGATGAAATTATTACTAGTGGGCTTTGCATATGGTAAACACAAAAGGGCTTGATGAAATATTGTCCTTCATGAAATACTGTCTAAGACAAGAAGAACATGTGTGCTGTCTGATGTGTGTGTGTGTGTGTCTGTGTGTGTGTCTGTGTCTGTGTGTCTGTGTGTCTGTGTGTCTGTGTGAAAGAGAGAGAGAGAGGCAGAGTCAGAGACAGTGACAGACAGAGAGATAGAGAAAGGAAGAAAGGAGGGTAAGGGAAAAAAAGAGGACACTGAGAAATTTTGAACTTAGATGTCTAATGTCACTTCTCATGATACACTCACATGTTCTATAAGCTTCACATACATACACACACACAGGGGCGGGTGGGGAATTTGGGTGGCAAAGGTGATTGCAATGGTGACATTGGTATATGCATACACACATATGCCCCACACAATAGTGTGTGTGTGTCCACTCACTTATATCTACATGATGTGGTTTAAATCTTCAAGGAAAAATGTCAGAGTAGCATCCTCCAATGAGTCAACTACACAAAGGAACAGTGAGGACACCTGTGTGCCTTATATAATGGTGTTCCAAAGTGCAGGTATGTAAATCAGTGTATGTTTAGGCATATCAATTATTTTTACAAAGATGTTTTAGATTGTAGACACTATTCAGTGTGTCCTGTGAGATGTGGTAGGCATTCTAGAACTAAACCCACTCATTTATAGAAGACCCTTAAATCAAGTATTGCCTTTATTGGATATTGATTGTTCTTCCTTTATATTCTTTATGCGTATGTAAAGTCTATTATAAAATTTTGAATAGATACTTAAATGTTTTGGCTGGTGTCCTTGTAAGAATTTCTGTATATGTGTGTGATTTTTTTGATAAGTGCTTCAGTTTCTTTTGTGCTTTGCACACACACACATCAAAGCTCTATATTTTGTGATCTCAAAACATTGCTGCTACTTTCTGGGATGTAACTACCTTCTGCTCTTCAAAGACTGGGTCAACTGGCTTTTGCATCTTCTAGTAAAAAAAAAAAAAGAAAAGGAAGGATGATCTGAAAGGTAAAGATTTAAACTTGGCATTGGTTGGTAGGATGCATTGGTTTTATAAGCTATTGAGTTTTTTTAATGATGGCTGCAGATGATAATGTTGAAAATATTCTTTGCTTTTGTCTTAAATTTTGCTTCTTAAGAACTCATTTCAGAGTAAAATTGACAGTATTTTCCCTTGGTGTTAGGATAGCCTTGCATATTTTTTCTGATCATTACATTAATTTAGAGACTGAAACTTAAGAATGGAAGGATATTTAACTTGTCCTTTAATAGACCTCTGTGTCAAATATATGGAAATGTGTGTTGGTTCTGATTGTCATAGCCTAGAGATTTCATTTGTCAGTAGAAAGGTCCTCTGAACCTAGAGCAATTTCATTTTTTGCAGCCTTTATGATAAGTACTTATAATATAGACTCTTGATTTCTTCTCTGTATCCTGCATATTGTTGAAAAAAACTGAGCTATTTTTAACATTTACACAATTTTGAAAGAGGATTTTTCATTCCACAATGTTTGGTGCTAAGTCTGTGGAGCCTTGCCTAATTATATCCTTTTTGTGGTTTGTTTGAATTTGATCACAGTGGCTGATTTCATGCATTGATAATGAAGGCTTAGGTTGCCTGTTTCTCCGCACAAATCCACCTCAGACTTGCACGTTGACAGTGCTCTGGTTTCAGCACGCATGGAGATACAGAATTGAAATTGCTCTGCTTTCTTTACAAATGACTCAGAGTGTGCTTGTCCTTCCCTAAAATGTTGCCAGCGTGTAAAGGATTTTCAATGAGCAGTGCAAGAAGCCAGCAACTGGGAAGGTTTGGAGCAGCAGGGATATAACGTGGTGCTGTCACAGGGATAATCAGGCTGAGCCAAGTCCCGGTAGCTCTGTACATTACCCTGGTCACATCCTGGAAGTTTTGTTCACCCAACTTGGTTGCTTGTGAAGCTGGTGAAAGCCCTGCCAGGATGTGGAGTGGACTTCCTAGCAGAGGTGAGCATTTTTTATTCTAAAACTTGTTTGATGGGGTCTGGGATGTCTGTAACAGATTCTTCCCAACGTTGCTCTGCATCCTGTGGAGTCTTCAGTTCTGTTTATCATGTTGTGCTAACACATCTGAAGGAGAAAACCAAAGAGACAATGCAGTATTTTTAAATTTTATTGGGAAGTAACTCCTTAAATTGGGTGTGCTGAGTATTTCTTTCTGTCTGTATTAGCTGTGTGCAGAGACATCTTCCTAGTAGGTGACTTCCTTTGCATTTTAAGCATTCAGAATAAGTCAGTGATGTTATGTGATTTGCTACCATTCCCCAAAGCAGATAATCACCAGGGTTATTGTGTGCTTCAGGTATGTAAAAATTAAAAATCTATAGATTAAATATATTTTGGAGGATCTTTTACATGAAAAATGTATAGGAGGAACCAGGTCATGTTTATGAGATAACTAACAAAGTAGGAGGAAAGGATTACATACTGAAATTGACATCTTGTTAAATCTGACACTACTAATAATTAAACGTTATGACCTGTCAGGCAGTGGACAATGTTCAGTAATTGCTTTCTAGTGATGATGTGCGAAATGATAGGAGAAAATGCCCAGAATAGTTGCATAAAGTGTGTTTTAATTAGAAGTGATATTTACAATATGTCAGATCCTATCATTTAAATGCAACTTTTCTTCTCACCTGGAGAAGTTACATCCCTAAATCATCACATTGTAACCGGGAAGGTCTGAGATGGAAAGTATCGATCAGGGTAAGCTCAAAGTTAGCCTTTTATGAGATAGGTCCTACTGCTTAAGCTCTGGTATCATTTAAGTCTGTGTGACAAAACTCTGCTTCTTAAACAACTGAAAGGAATAGGAGGCTTATTAGGCATTCAAATAAGATTATGCTTATTAACTATTTTGTCTGTTAGGTCTGCAGAAAAATCTCTTTTTATTTGATTGGAAAATAACATGGCACATGGGTGTGTGCATGTTGGTGTATGTGTTTTTCTTGCTAAATTCATTTGAAGGCAGCTGTTTTATAGCTTCAAAGTTATAGATAAGTAAGCATGTGTTTGTTTGACAGAAGACTCGAGGACCCCATTTACTGCCAGTACATAGAAAGCTTGACTAAGCAGAACACATCAGGAGCAAACCATTTGTGCTCACCATTCTGTCTCAGCAAGTCCCAGGGACACTATCGTGCTAGAAGCAACTGTGTGCTTTTGAAAGCATGAAATTAGTTTTATACTGAGCACATGGTTTCTCATTTAGTAGCTCTTTTTATGGTAATGGTCAATTTATGGTTCACTGCCAGGATTTCAGTGTGCTGTCAAAGCTGATTGCTTCTGCTAAGGTGTCTTTATGAGATTAAAAAAAAAGTGGGGACATAGGAAGACCCCAATTAGACCTTCAAAACAGAAGTCTTTCCTTCAGCATCATCTATGCTTTGGAATGCACTATTTCTCCAAAGTTCTTTATGTTGTTTCATCCTAGATCTACAGATTTAAAGTTGTGAATGTCTACTACTGTGGATCTTCTCTATAACATGTGGCATCAAAATAGTAATGTTCTGAAATGTAAAGTATATTTATTACTCTGCAATTACATTTGTAGGAAACCACTCTATTCATGTTGACCATATTGTGCAATTCATCATTACACTCATCTGCTTGTCCAGTAATGTATCTTTGAGCTCTGATGCAGGGCTGGAAGACTTTTATACGTCAAATATTTGGTGTAAACTGTCATGCTTTGTTGCATATATATATATATATATATATATATATATATATATATATATGCCATGAATGGGGTGAGTTAAGACTCACATCAAAATAGTCTGCAGATATAGTAAACCTTTTAAAATGTCTTCTTTCATGCCATGGTCTCATCTTGAAAATTTAAATGTAGCTTTTATTTGTTTCCACAGTATGCTAAATATGAAATGAACTTTTAACTGTGGTAAGAATGTTCTGTTTAGCCTTGCCATTCTACCTGAAACTAGTCCCTACTAAAAGTTTTGGAGCTAGAGGTGATCAGATTTACTTAGACATCTAGGGAAATGTTTATTGTGTGTTTATTCTCTGTAGGTGGATCGTGGCACACATAGGAATGATGCTAATAGGCTTTTCCTCTTGTGTGGTCTTGAAAATGAACTAAAAACACCCCTGAAATCTTGAATTTTCATTTTTTTCCTGTTAATCCTTCAATCTTTGCATAGGTTAAGTGTTTGCATATAATTAGAGATTCAAGATAAAAATTTTACTATTAAATGCAAGAGTACAATATGTTTCCTTTCAATTAGAAAGATTTTTTTGTTTATAGATAAAGCATACTTTTCCACAACTTAATTTTTTCTATTGTCTTGGGAATATCCCGGCACAAGCCCTCACCAGATTGTCAGTGTCTTTGTTTTAGACTTTAAGTTACAAATAAAATACCTCACATTTATCAATTCCCCAAAGGTCAACACATTGAGTTTGTGAGCTGAAAAAAATTTCCACTTGATGATGTAATGCGTTTAGTAAATTAATCCTTTTCACAAATTTTTAGACTCAGAATTCTCCTAAAACAGGAGAAATTTGTCATATTACACAGAATATAGAATTCACTCAGGGGAATAATTTGCCATATCTGCCTGTTAACTTAATAGCAATTTTTCTTTAATAAGAAGTAAAATTTAGGAAGTCATTAAAAGTGAATCTCATGATTTCTCAGTGATTTAACGGCAACTTTCCACCTTTATGTCAAGGGTTAGCCACCTTAACATTATTCAATTTAAAAATGAGTACTGGTGCTCATGTGTAGTACCAGTGAGTGCCTCACAGCTATAATTCTGACCACTCAGGGTGCTGAAACCTTGAGGATCTTGGTTTAAGATCAGATTGTGCAGAAAGTTTTACGTTCAATCTTCAATTAACCAGCCAAAAGCCAGGTTGAAGACATGACTTAAGTAGTTGTGCACCAGCCTATCAAGAATGAGCCCTTGAATTCAAATCCCATACTACAAAAAAGAAGGTTACCTATGAAATATTGTAGATATAGAAAATCTGGTAGTTAAGAATGTTATGGTAACATCAAAGTACTTTTGATTTTCATTGCATTTCTACAATTATATAATTCAAGAGTTGGCTTGCATGATTGGTGGGGCTTTTAGTTTGTTTAGAACTGCAGTGTGGAGATTAATATATTTTAGTAAGAAAATGTGCTCTTTCTTCAAATCTTTATTTCCTATCCTTTAGTGTTTTTCATTGGCTTTCTTTTTGTACTTCCCAGTAATAAGCCAAGGAGACCTAGTTTTGTAGTTGCTAGACTTAGTAAATAAAAATGAATGGGATTTTTAATTGAATTAAAATTTAACTAAATTAATAAGTTATTAGTAAATTAATTTTAGGATAATTATGTCAAATGTAACATTTGAGACACACTTATACTGAAAATTACTTGTGTAACTGAGGTCTGAGTTTAACTGAGTGTTCTATACTAAACTGACAACCCTGCCTACTTTCTAATAAGGAAGAGAAATCTATAATAGTGGCCTACAAAATTGGTTCCATGAAAGCCCTGTAAAAGCCAACCATTCCTCTTGTTAAATTTTGTGCCTGAACACTCCTGTTGTGATTTAGTTACCATTTAAGAAACACAAAATACTATTAACATAGAATTATGAAGGGTAACATAAGCAAGTATAAGAAAGGTCCTGTAATTCACAAAGATAAAATAGTACAGGGGCTGGGAATGTGGCTTAGCCCTAGAGTGCTTGCTTTGCATACGTGAAGCTGTGGGTTCGATTCCTCAGCATCACCTAAACAGAAAAAGCTCAATGTGGCACTATGGCTCAAGTGGTACTGTGCTAGCCTTGAGCAAAAAGAAGCCAGGGACAGTATTCAGGCCCTGAGTTCAAGCCCCAGGACTGGCCAAAAAAAGAAAAATGGAAAAAAAAAGACAAAACAGTACGCAGAACAAGCAGCGTAATAATTAATAGCTGACAGTTACACTGTAAGTAAATAATAGTGAATATTCTACAATTAATTTCTGATTTGTTTTTCCTTGCCAATGATAACATTTTCAGGATTTTCTTTCCTCGGCAGATGTTGAATGCTTATAACTTCATTTTGTTTAGTTATGCTTAAGATATATCAGGAGAGATTCCTTCCCAAGTCCCTTCTCTACCTCTTCACCTGGACTTTATGCAAATGTTGTCTTTTTTACTTCCTTTAGGAGTTTGTGACTGCGACTCAGGTTTTAAAGAGGTTTCAGAAAAACTTGCAAGCTTGATTTGTCTGTATACTCCTTAACTGAGTCAACTCACCATAGCAAAGTAAAACAAAGTAGTGCGTGCCTCATACACTGACTGATTACTTATGGGAATTTTTTTATCAAGTACTTGCAACAACTTAATAACATTTATGCATAGATTGTACACATGCCAATCTATTTACCAAAACCCTGTTCCTAGCCCTGTACTATTACAATTTTAATATAACTAGAATATAGAGGAGCATTCTGCCCTGCTCTGAATGCCACTTGTGACACACTTGGCAATTCCCCTGCAAAACAATAAAAGGACTGTATTCTGAGACTTCCTTTCACCTGAGGCTGTATTGCCAAATTCTCTTTGCTTATTTAGCCCTCTGCATTGCCTTTCTCTCTCCCTCACTTCTCAGTGTCCTCAATTCTTTTTCAATATCCATAGCAGGAATTACTGCCTAGTAATATATAATATGATTCTCAAAGTCAGAAAAATAGAGTGAAAATGAACCTCAAAGTGATAAGATTTTTTGTTCAGATATCTTGTAATTGATTAGTAATATAAAAAAGAAACAACTAGAATAATTTCTTTAATCTTTTTATTCTCAATCAAAAAGGCCACTTAAGTTCTCTGTCAGTTACAGGAGATTTCAGACCAAGAAACCCATTTTGAAAAGGGATATCTGTTAACCATTTCAATAAAGTACACTTTAGTAAACCCTCTCATCGTTAAGATAACTGTACAATTCCTTCAGTGATCAATCCATTCCCTAGTGACTATTGACTTAGAGGAAAACATTCTTTTTATTTCTACCTTTTCACTTGTCAGCACATTTTATCATTGTTCCCTCTAAAATCAACAACATATTTCTCTTTTAATCTGAGTTTTGATCTCCAAATATACTTTTTTCTCTTCTCCTCATCAATTTGCTTTCCAGTCTTGCCAAATAATAAATGTTACTAAGATATTCTTAGTCTTTTCTGATTATTTAAGATTATACTGATGGCATTTTCTAGTATCTAAACTATATTGATAGAAGACTGTGATTTTTTATTACCTTAAATGTTTTCTCTACTTCAGTCCTCCTGTGGCTTCCAATGTCCTCCTACTTACTTCAGTCATATTTGGTTGTGTAGTATGTTTATTGTGGCAAAATATACAATCTAAATATCAAAATCTAAATACCATAAATCTAAAATATCATAATCTAAATTTCAATTACTCAATATCTTCCAAGTTTTTTGTCTCTTGAAATTGGAAAGGCGTATGTAAGTAAATTAAGTTTCTGCTTTGAAGGACTCTAATTCTTTTAATTTCCAAAAAGGTTAATTTCTTGTTCTAAATGTATCAATTTGAACTCATGGATCAGAGAGTTAAACTCCAATGCAAAAGTTTTGTAAAATGAGGCCCAAGGCCTGGTTGTTAGGTTATGATGGTTCCACCTATGAATGGATTAATGTCATTATGAAAGGATTAGAAGCTATGAGTTTCATCTTTTGTTCTCTTGCCCTCTTGCCATGTGATGCCTTCTATTGTCTTGTAATATAGCCGATGTAGTCTCTCATTCTGGACATTATTCTCTGGAAAGATAAGAAATTAATAATTTTATGAAAATCAATTATCCAGTATCAGATATTCTGTTACAGAACACTAAGTGGACAAAAGTAGTAAGATCGTTTAAAATAGATATGTGTGCATACATATATACATACACACATACACACACTCATACAAATGGCATTTAAGTAAGAAGTAGATGTCTTCCCAATGAGGTTCCTACATTGTCAGAGTTTTGGAGGCTGCTGTCTTCTGATTTCTTCCAGAGAGTATATTGATCTCATTTGCTAATTGTAAAATATCTTCTTGTTGCTATCTCAAGCCTGGTGTGTCACTTGCAGATCTATGGTAGTGCTACTTCTCTACTACTAATTGTTGTTTTTGTCTGTTTGTTTCTCCTGGAAAGTAAGAGTGGGATTCTAAAAGAGGGTAAGAATAGACAAGTTCAGACATGAATCCACTGGGGCTTTTTTTCTGGTGTTTTTTTTTAACTTTATATATTGAAAAACAAAGCCCAGTGAGAAATCCACAATAAATTTGTTTAAAATTAATCACATGTCTACTTTTCATAATTTAAGAGGAATGAACAGTGGATTATCTCTACCCAAAGGAAGTTCACGTCAGGCTTTGAATCATGCTTATCACTTCTAATGCATATCTGCCGCTCAAGCTACAACTTGGATGTTATCGATTCCTCTCTGCAAATGGTATATAGGAAGGCACCAAATGGTTAGTTTTCAAACTAACTACATAAACTAATATGAGTGTAAACTAATGTGGCCTTTTTAACAATCCAATAAGGGAGTGATTAGGAAACGGAACTCCACAGAGCTGAAGTCTACTAACCTGTTATCTTAGGGTGCTCCAGAACCCAAGCTTTTGGCCATTGCCCTACTTAGCTCTCAGTAAGAAAGCTAGCAAAGCCTCTCTTAATCTTTTGCCCTGAATGATAGATTTGTACCTTGGTGGCTGCTTATACCCAAAGCTGAGCCAGCTCTGTGACTTAGGGTGAATTTCCAGGACTTTTGTAGTGAGTTGGCTCTAACCCTGATGACCCACCCCATAATTAAATGTGCACATGCTATCAAGCTAGGAGGTAAATGCATAGGAAAACACAAGTCAAATGTAACATGGTACGTAGGGCTCTTACCACATCAAATAAATCAGAATGCCTAGCAGTGCAATTCAGAATCAATATTTTTAAAGCTCTCAGAGTGATCCCACTGTGCAGCCCCTGCCAGAATTGTTTGTGTAGATAGGTGGTCACACCCAACACCGGTAAACTCAAGAGGGAACTTGCAAGGATGTAGAAATACTGAGGCTATATGGGCTCACCTGAGACTAAAACATGATAATGTTGTTTTCCTCCCCTCCCAATCATAAAGGGCTAATTAAGATATTTATAGGAAAAAAATCTAACAATTTAGGCTGGGGTCCTATTTTTTGCTCCACTGGGTAGAGAATGCCTGAAATTTGGGTAAAATGAAAATAGTCTTTGGAGCTTTCATTTGAGAGTAACCAGCATGCCAGGGTGAACAACCTATTTGTCAAAAACATTACCAGGAAAGTTATTATCTGCAGTATTTAATTTTTTTAAATAAAGCTCCTATGTAAAATTGGTATCAGTGGATATAGTCTTTTCAGGAAGATGTTTGTTTCACATAAGAACTTCCCTAGCTGGGCATGATGGCTTAAGCCTGTAATCCCAGCTAGTTGGGAAGTAGAGATGGTGGGGTGCCCTTCAAGACCAACCCAGCATAGAAGTTTGTAAGACTATCTTATTTACAAAATCACAGTAATGCCACCAGCACAACAATGTTCATCGCAGCACAATTTGTCATAGCTAGAATCTGGAACCAACCCAGATGCCCCTCAGTAGACGAATGGATCAGGAAAATGTGGTACATATATACAATGGAATTTTATGCCTCTATCAGAAAGAATGACATTGCCCCATTTGTAAGGAAATGGAAGGACTTGGAAAAAATTATACTAAGTGAAGTGAGCCAGACCCAAAGAAACATGGACTCTATGGTCTCCCTTATTGGGAATAATTAGTACAGGTATAGGCAAGTCATAGCAGAGCATCACAAGAGCCCAATAGCTATACCCTTATGAACACATAAGATGATGCTAAGTGAAATGAACTCCATGTTATGGAAATGATTGTTATATCACAGTTGTAACTACTTTCAACATCCCATCTGTATCTGTAGCTTCTATTATTGATGATGTTCTTGTATCACCTTCCAGGTTGTAGGTTGTACCTACACTATCTCTGTAATCTTATCTGAGTATTTTGGAAACCGTGTATACTGGTATTAGAAGTAGGAAATTGAAAGGGAATACCAAAATTGAGAGACACAGGGTAAAAAAAGACAAACAACTACAAAAGCAATACTTGCAAAACTGTTTGGTGAAAGTGAACTGAACACCTCAGGGGGGGAAAGGGAAAGGGGGAGGAGGAAGGGGGGTATGAGGGGCAGGGTAACAAACAGTACAAGAAATGTATCCAATGCCTAACGTATGAAACTGTAACCTCTCTGTATATCAGTTTGATAATAAAAATTTGAAAAAAAAAAGACTATCTTATTCAAGTGGCTGAGTGTGCTAGACTGTTATCGCAAGTACAAGGAAGCACAACTCTGCACAGTGTTGCACATTTGCCATCCAGGGTGACATGGAAAAACATAAATTAAGAGGCTCCCAGGACAAGCCAGCCAAGGCATAATGTAAGACACAACATTGCAAATAATAAACATTACAAAAATTCCAGCCAGGCAACAGTGGGTCACACCAGTAATCCTAGCTATTCAGGATGCTGAGGTCTGAGGATTGTAGTTCGAAACCAGTCCAGGTAAGAAAGTTCAAGAGACTCTTACCTTCACTTAACTATCAGACTCACAGCTGACAATAATAAATAATAATTATTATTATTAATAATAAAACCCAAAGGTCTAGATGCTTGGCTTAAGAGGTAGGGTGCCTACCTCATAAGCACAAGTCTTTGAGTTCAATCTCCAGTACTGGGGAGTAGAGGGGAAAGTATTTCTTAATAGAGCCATGTGAACATTAAAGGATTCTTTTTCCTTTGGACATGATGCCCAAGTCCTCAATGGTTTCATTGAAGGAGAAGCAGATTGTGACTTAGGCTTGTGACTAAAGCAGGTTTAAGGATTAGACTTGATAGTGAAAATAGATGATAGTCCAACCCCTTACTCCATAATTCTCTGAGCATTTCAAATTAAAAAGGTACTCGTAGTGACCATTTGTTCAGCCCCTTAGTTCTCCTTGTGGGAACTGAGTGGGTAAAGGACCAGTATATTAGAAATCTAAGTTGAACTCCATCACAAATGAGCCACATGACTATGGGCAAATCATTTCACCCCCCAATCTCAATTTTCTTATCTGTAGAGCAAGGAGGATAATATACTCTGACACATGGATTTTTTTATATAAAGATAAGTGAGAACACTGCATTTAAATGTCTTTGCATGACAAGTTGAAGTAAAATGAAATATATACAATATAATCAGAAATTACCTTAGTAACAGCTATATGGCTGGCAAATAATTGCTTTCTGATTTGACATTCAATAAATGCAGCCAATGTTATTTTCAAATTATTCTTTCTTTTATTATAGCTATGTTCTTGTGAAGTCAGTATCTGAGAGATAAAACCAAACCTAATTCAATACAGTGAGAAACCTTGGGCTGGAGTATAGGAGACCAGAGTTGGACAAAATACAGTGAAGGGATTTAGGTAGATATTTTTCCCCCAGGAATAAGCAGGATGTGTGGGAAAGGTAGGAGTTTTTGGATAGATGTTTGGGTGAACTATTAATTTTAATTCTTCATCCATTTCTAGCTATTACTGTATTCATTCTTACTGCAATCCTGAGAAGCAAAGTAAAGTTGCTTGTTATATCACTAAGTTATTACTGTCCAAAAGGTAAATGATTGACATACTGTCTTTTGCTCAGGAGAATAGGATTTTAATAAATCGAGCCTGGATCAACCAATGCCTCCATTTAGTAGCTTCCATACATCATCACACACATCCTCTTTTTTTCCCGCAGCCTGGGTGATATTTGACTATATACATTTGAAGATGGATTTATCAGTAGAGATCACAGACTATGTGATGATGTTTGAAGTAAAGGAAAAATGTGAAGCAGAATGTGGTTTGTGAGTTTCATTTAATACAAATAAAAAATCTGAATGCTTTCCTGTTGATTTAGATGATTCTTACAGATACTTACAGAAGGTTGGAATGATAATTCAGAGCTCAAGCAGTAGCCTTAGTATCAAATGATGTTAGCATTAGTATCACATTTTATTTTACCTACTAGGGAAAGGCTTTCAATGCAGTCCAATTAGCTATCCCAGACACACCTCATGCTAAAGGGCAGCTCCTTTAGTATGTATAACAAATTCAAGAGTTAACAAAAATCATCATATATTAAAAGTTTACTGGTTCTATGAGTTAGGGGAGGCAGGGTAGGAAACTAAAGTTGTGCTTTAATTTTCTAATCTCAAAAACCTCAAAAATTCCTACAGAATTGATGTAGAAAAGATGTACATTTTTTCAAAGATAAGGGGTTCTACAGATAATTCTGTATGCTTTTATTTCTATAAATATAGGTTATAAGTACTGATTAAATATAGCATCATCCAACCAGAGCCTTTAATTACTACCCACAATTGCCACAATCATATTTCTTACTGACCAATGTATTACATTTCTTTTCCTGTTATTTCATTGTAATGTGCATCAATTATAAAGTATTAATAGGTAAGGTCTATTTAAGGCATAAAGTCTTTACCCATAGTTAACCTCTTTTCTACTCCAACAGTTTACATTCTCTGTTATTTCACAAATCATCCTCTATATTACTATTTTTTTAAATGTGTCTTGCCTGTTAGGATAAGCACACTGAAGATGGGAATCTGTGTATGAATTCTTTTAAATATATGACCTTCAATATAAAACCTGGCATACAGCAAATTACACACTCAGAACATTGAGCAAGGAATAGGAAACTACATATAGGATTTGTCTGTACTTGTCCACAACTCAATAGAATGAGTTACCTAGTATGTAGGCATATGTATTACTAGTGTATAAACATATATATTTAAACGGCTATGTAGAATATAGATTCATTCATGTATTTGTAAGGCAATGTGATAATTACTGTCAAAAATTAAAATATGGGACTGGGAATATGGCCGAGTGGCAAGAGTGCTTGCCCCCTTATGCATGAATCCCTGGGTTTGATTCCCCAGCACCACATATATAGAAAACAGCCAGAAGTGGCGCTGTGACTCAAGTGGCAGAGTGCTAGCCTTGAGCAAAGAGAAGCCAGGGACGGTGCTCAGGCCCTGAGTTCAAGCCTAGGACTGGCAAAAAAAAAAAAAAAAAATTAAAATTAAAATACACGTGTCTCTTGACCTAGCAACTTCACCATAAGATTTAGTTAACACATACCCTTGTACATCTAAAAAGATACATAAAATCTTTCTTTGTACCAGGCACTGGTGGCTCGTTCCTGTAATCCTAGATACCCAGGAGGCTCAGATCTGAAGAGTGAGGTTCATCTACCTGGGCAGGAAAATCCATGAGACTCTTATCTCCAATAAACCACTCAGAAAAAGCTGTAAGTGGTGCTGTGGCTCAAGTGGTAGAGCACTAGCCTTGAGCACAGAGAGGCTCAGGGACAGAGCCTAGATGCTGAGTTCAAGCCCCAGGACTAGCAAATAAAAGAAAAGCTTTCTTTGAACAATTACATAGAGAATGATATTGTAATATTACTTGTAATAGGTAGAAACATATAGAAAAAATACCCAGCAATAAATGATGGTAATAATTATGGTTTACCCATATGGTATGGTATTATGCATTAGTTTGATATATAATGAGATTCCTCCATAAAAATTGACATGTTATAATATATGATACAAGCTAAACAGTTGACATCAAGAACAGTTAGTATTGTCTATTTAAAGGTACGTTTTTGTATGTGTGTGCATGGATGTATGCACAGGGGAAAACAGAAGGAGGAGAAAGAAACAGAAAAAAGAATAAATGGATTTATTTCACAGGGGCACTGGGGACTGTGCTCAAAGTAGAGTTACTTTCAAGTATATTCCCTTTGTACTATTTGAAGTAGACTTACATTTAACTATTATATTCTTTTGTACTTTTGAATTCTTAACTTGCACATGGTTTTGAAAATAGCAAATATATTCTTAGAAAAAAAGAATAGGAAATATACAGAAAGTGGGAAGAACATGGAAGGGACACGTGATAGAATAAAGACCTACAGTAAACATGTGTAAGGTTTCCAGATGATGAATTCTAGTCACATTTTGTGGATAGTAAAAGACCCAAAGTGGAAAGCACCTTATTTGTGATTGGATAAGGACTGGCCTACTGTTCTTTGACATCCTGAGTAAAAAAGCTGATGCTTGTTCAAGGCTAACCTGGTGTGGCACTTTCTGTAACCATTCTCAATGTTCACATTTAGCCTGTCTGCTGGCTCCATCTACCTTCCAGGGCTTGCTGGAAACCTACTCCTGAAATATCCAGGATTGTGCAATCATTCATGTGTCTTTCCCATCAAACACTCTCATTCTTCTCGTTTATGAGTGCTCACAGAAAACATCCCTTAGGGAACTTCTACTTCGTGATGGAAAAAAAAAAACCACTAAATACTTCAGTGCAAGTCATATTACCACATATGAAAGAGAGAAAAATAAGAAAAAGAAGGAGAAAAAAATGAAAACAACCAACTACCTCAAAATAATAGCCAGGCTTTAAGTCTGTAAAAATAACATGTGGTGCTACATTGAGCTTACTGTTGTGCAGTGATGTTTTGTTTTATAATTTTATTTATTTAGTTCTCAGTTTGAGAAACAACATTCTTTTTAAATAGTGGCTGATTTTTATAGATCTGCAATCCCCAATATGAAAACCCCAAAGAGAAGATCCTACATGTAAGAACCCCTCTGGGAAGATTACTACAATCAGTGCCATTTCATGTTGCTGCATAATGCTGGGTTTCATAACCCTGGTGATCTTCCCTTTGGGATTGTAATACAAAGTCTTGATAAAATGATGGGCATTTTATCATGACTTCTCTTGCTTCTAGGAGCTTAAGTTGAATATTAGTTTAACTCATTCTTCTTGTTTTGTAAGTTCAAAAGCCTAGCCAAGAAAAAACAGAAGTGATTTTATCTTATCTTCAATGTTATCTTGCCAACTGTATATAGCAGGAAAGGTTTGATTAATGTTATTATCAGATAACTATTGATTGCTAAATATTTCCTTCTATTTGCTTCCTATTTGGTCTAAATTGGTTGAATGGTGGTTCTTGAGAATATTCTTTGCATTTGAGGATAATGTTACTGGATTTCAGCAAGCCATAAATTTTTCCCCTATTACTATGATCAGTAACAGAATTGCTGGCACTTACATGTTGCAAATTCAGAATTAAAGATAAAGTGTGTGTTTGATATAGAGCCAATTGGGGATGCTCTCATATTAGTCTCATTAGTACCATAATCTGATTGGCTAAACTAACTGGATCTGATTGGTAATCTTAGCACTAAGATTCTATGAGTTTCCATGGTTCTTTGCTTCAGAAAATACCAGCAGAAGCGGCAGGGAAAGAGGGCTTTCCAAAGTCTCCCTGTTAGGTAGTTTTAATAGGTCCAGAGAAATGTTCAAGAATCAGTATAGGAAATATAACAGATAAGCTGCAATGACTGAAGGTTTGTGCAGAATCGAGATCATATAATCCATTTAATAATTGAACAGCAGACTGAACAGTTCTCAACAGAAGTAAAAATGCCTAATCAATACATGAAGAAATGTTCAACATCTTTAACCATAAAAGAAATGTAAATCAAAAGAACATTAAGATGCCATCACATTCCAGTCAGAATTGTACCCATCCAGAAAACAAACAGCAACAAATGCTGCTGAGGAGACAAGGAAAAAAGAACACTCATACACTATTGGTGGGAATATAAACTACTGCCTTCATTAAGGAAATCAATATGGAGGTTTCTCAAAAATTTAAAATAGACCTACCTTATATCCTGCCATATCCAAAGGAGTATAAATTAATACATAAGAAAGATACTCATGTTCATTGAAACACTGTTCAAATATCCAAACTTTGAAGTCAGCTAAGGTGCACCAAACAAAGGAATGGATAAAGAAAATTTGGGTTATATCCATCACGAAAGATTATACAGCCAACAAGAAAAATGAAAACATGTCATTTACAGGAAAATGATTAGAACGAAGGATCACCATTGGAAGTAATATAAGCTAAGCTCAAAATTCCCTCATCTGTGGAAGCTAGACCTAAAGGAAATATAAATTCACAGACATGTAAAATATGTATATATACAAGTATATATACATGCATATGGACACACAAACTTTTATGTACATGAGCATGTATAGATATACATTTCTATGTATACACACATACATAGAACATGATGTTAATTATGGGACTATTTAGGGGAGAGAAGAGAGGGAAAGTTTGAAAGTTGGAGGGTGAGCAAAATGCAGATTGCAACTATATATGAATATGACATAAAGAATCATAATAAAAGTTGATTAATAAAAGGCTGGAGGTGACAAAAATGAAAGCACGAGATAAAGTTATTCTTATTCTGCATATTCTGATTAAAATATAATGTATTCAAATCTGAAACCCCATGATGAAAACCCTGAGTGCAATTAATGCATACTAAAAACGAAAATAACAGGAAAGTGAAATAGACTCTTTTGGGGGTGGGTAGATATCAATGGGAGAGGTCAAGGAACAAGAGAGTGAGTGAGGATGAATGTGGTTGCACTTTGCTATATGAAAATCTAGCCATGAAACTTACTGAAATTATTTTAGATGGAATGATAGGTGAGGGGCAGTAAAAAAGTATTTGAACATGCTTCACATATACCATACACACATACAGAAATGACATAAGGAAGCCCTTGCACAATTAAGGCACACTTAATGTAACCTAATTTAAAAAATAAAGGGGAGAAGAGAGACAGTGTATGTTCCTGATCTGGATAAGCAAGTTTTTCTTTTTCCATGTTAGGCAATCTTTCTTTGTGTAAAGTTTAGTGCCAAAAGCTGGTCTGTTTGTGGCATGTCTGGAGAATGGAGTGGCTGTGAGAAACTGCCAGGAAATAGCATGAGCAAAGCCAGAAAACTAGTCACAGAGGGCCCAGTGTACAAGGCTGCAGCAGTAGCCTCCCAGGCCTTGGCTTCATGTAGACTCCCTTGGGGGAAGTTTTAAATATTACTGATGCCCAGGCTCCACCCATATCAATTGTTTATTGTTTAGTTTTTTTTGAGTACTTGGGATTGAACCCCAGGGTCTTGTGCATTTTAAGCATGCACTTTACCGCTGTGCTGCGTCCCCCAGGTGGTGAAATAAATCAGGATCACTGACATGAGTGTTTTTATGACCCATCTGCAGGTTTGTTCTAAAGCTACTTTTGAGAAATGCTGGTTTAAGGGTGTTTGCACTCTGCAGTGAAAGAAATGAGGTCTTTGAAGCATTGCAAATGAATTGGTTGTGAGGAAATTGTTAAGAGAGAGCAGAGCACATGGCAGGGTGTGGGATTGACACCCAGCAGCCATGTGTTCAAACCCTCACCCTGACTCTTACCTATATGGGAAAATTCCCTAACTCTCCAAGCTCAGTTTCCAAATATGTAAAATGTACCTCATCCATTAGGTATAAGGACCAAATGAAATTATCCCTGCCTGTCAGATAGCCAAGAGCAATATATAGAAGCATTGTAGTTGTGGTGGAAAAAATTAAAAGGAGAATGCAAATGACTTGGTAAATTTACAGCCTTGCATACCTCTTCTGAACAAAATGGAAATAATACTGGTCAGATATGGCCAGATAAGGTAAAGGGAAAGGCATGCATTCTCTGCTGAAGAAAGATGCATTTCTGTCCAGGAAATACGTATTTCTGAACACTTAATCCATCCAAATTACTGACTACCATTATGAAGTCTGAATTACATTTTTACAATAGAAAGGAACATTCCCGTAGACTGAGTTTATAACTTTTATTGCCTTAGGATGTGCTGGCCATGGGTGGTGGGGGTAGGGAGAGAAAGCTGTGCACAGCAGTGATTCTTTCAGACTTAATTACACTTTGGATTTAGGCTGCTTCCCTCTTTTTGACATCCTTTGTCTTTATGTTCATATAAAAAATCCTTATTATGTCACTACAAACTTCTTGTCTATAAAGTCCTTTCCTAATCATTCATTTATCCATTCATTTACATGATTATTCAGAAGCCTTTATAAGCATATATTTTGTCAGGAATTCTTCTATTTATCAGTATAGAAGCTGTAACAAATTTACAAATGAACCCTGTTGCAATAATTGATTTATTCATAAATTAGTGGTTTTGAAGTATTTTCTCGTGGAGTTAGTATTTTACATTAAGTCTGTGTTTCTGAGCCAGCTAAACATTAGGAGGGGTATTTCAGAAAATATCAATGTCTGATTTCTATAAGAAGAGCCAAAATTTATACTTGTAATTGAAAGTAGTAAAGAAAAATAGCCTAAAAGGGGCTCTAGGTTAGGGCCTAAGAAGTCAGGTATTGGAATATTCTTATCACAACTAGGATAATACCACTCTAACACCGCATTGCCTGGAAGAGAGCTGGGAGAATGTGGGACATTACTACTTAAAATTATTTACAAGTGATAGTCATGTGATTTGTTATAAGAGGTTTTTTTTTTTTTTTTTTTTTTTTTTTTTTTTTTTTGGCCAGTCCTGGGCCTTGGACTCAGGGCCTGAGCACTGTCCCTGGCCTGGCTTCTTCCTGCTCAAGGCTAGCACTCCGCCACTTGAGCCACAGCGCCGCTTCTGGCCGTTTTCTGTATATGTGGTGCTGGGGAATCGAACCTAGGGCCTCGTGTATCCGAGGCAGGCACTCTTGCCACTAGGCTATATCCCCAGCCCTGTTATAAGAGTTATTAATGATTAGCCAGGACTGCCAACATGAAATCAGCATTGCCATACATTAGAATATATAGGTTCTTTCTCAGAAGAGATGTAGTCAGTCTTAGAATTTCTCCCGGGCAAATGATAAGTAGAACAAAAAAAAACTAGCCATTTTTAATTTAATAATATAGAAGCAACCAAAGCATCCTCCAGTTTTAGTCTTAGATTTCATTCATTCTGCTACCTTCCCAAGGGCTGTTATATGACCCAATATTTCTATATTTAGGAAGTGGACAAAATCAGTACTTTATATAAACATATGTAATGTGAAAAATAAGAACAAGATAGGATAAGTGACAGATTACTAAATAATAGATCTCTGAACTGCAAAGACTTACCTCTTAGTTTTTGTCCTTGTAATCTTAAAAATACTGAGATGTTTACATCTGTTTCCAAATGTCCATTTTGCACTTATAAGACTCTGTTCCCTTGGAATAACCATATAGATTGGCTCCACCTCCAACTGTCTTAAATTGTGTTTAATTACTAGGAAAGTTCTATTGATTGTCAGTGATGTTTGCTTGATTTATTCAGTTCTAGCTGGGTTGCCTTTTTACCTGTTTCTTTCAGCCTGTCCTAGAAAATTAAATGTTTCCTTTTGGGACTTTCAAGAAACTTCAACTAGAAAGAAAGTTAATTCCCCCCACCCCCTTTGAGTATAGAAGAATATTTTCATTAGTTTTCTTTAATCCAATTTTGACACTAGTGTAAATACTTTTTATGAACTAGATTTTCCTTGAAGTCCTGTCTCACTCCAGTGTATTGGAATTTAACCTGTTATCTGTCTTATACTTAAAAGCACAAACTGCTTGAGCTTTTAAAAGACAGTACTTTGAATATAGGATTTAAGAAAAATTCTAAGAGAACTTGTTCTAGTATAGTATCCTGAATTGATTTCTTATCAAGAAATCATAACTAAGTGTTTAGAAAAAGTCTAAGTATAGGCTGCACAAAATAGGTCACATGATAATCCTAAGTAGAAGAGATCAAGATAATTATTGTTAGAGGCCAGACTAGACAAAAAGTTAACAAGACTATCTCAAAATATAAGCTGAAGTGATTTATGCCTGTAATTCAAGAAAGCCCCTGCACCTCCTCCCAGAACAGTGAGGTCGAACCCAAAACACAACTCAGTAAAAAAGACCAAAGGTTATATGACTCATGTGAGTGCCTGTCTAGCAAGTGCAAGGCCCTGAGTTGCAACTTCTATACAGGAAAAAAGAAAAGAAAATGACAAAATATCAGAATTACTTAAGAATATTTTCAAATGGACTTTATCATTTGTGCTTAATGTTATTTTTTTCTGTCCCATATCTTTGCAACTGAAAATTTCCAGGGGTCAATTTTACCATTTGAAGATTGTATTTTGTTAAGTAGTATTAAGGATTTCTGATAGCACCTGTTTTGTGGAAGGAATTGTAACATAATAAGACCAGATAACGAAGATTTAAAACCCAACATTTAAAAATATTTTCCTGTGAAGTAATACTGCTGTACTTTAAGTAAAAAAAAAAAGATTGATTACAAGAAGGAGAAAATTTCAAATCCCCAAATCCATTAATGTGTGCACTTCACATTCACTACTGTCTTCCATGTATAAGAGGTTATGGTTCAAAAAATGGACTGTCAGATCAGAGTGGGCTTTTCCAGATTCTTACCTCTAGACTGCCATCAATCAATTTCAAGACCTTGAGTAAGTCATGCAATTCTTTGGGATAAAATATTATTTTTGCCAAAATGAGGGATTTAGACTACTTTTTAGAAATCAATCTGTAAGAACCATTTAAACTAGAAAATTCTAGGAAAATTGAAGAGACTCTTTTCATACCATCCTACGTTACTGTTGCTTTCTCCTCTTCTAGTGAATGCTTGAAGATTAACTGCATTGGTAAATGAATAGAAGAAGAAAATGTATAATTATTTTATTTTCTCTAGAATTCTGTGTTCCAAAAACATGAAGTACTCAATGAGAGATTATTATTGAGTTGACTATGTTTAGATAATTTAATTGTATGCATTTCATTCAGGCAAATTTTTCATTGATTTTTTTTTTTTTTAAATCTGAAAGACTCAACCTGATGGAAAGGCAGTTGTTGTCTGAGAATGAGAGTGCGACAAATTTGTTTGAAGATTCAGGGCACTTACTGTGATGCCCTCTCAAAGATATCTTGAAGTGCCTGTATTGTTTGTTATCATCAATATTTATGTATTTTACTAGTAAATGTCTTCTTTATAGACTTCACAAAATGCCCCAGTAATATGATTAGTCACATTACTTGCTGCCTTCAAGCTTATCTGGGCATCTGCTCCCAAATAAAATTTCCCCAATGTTCAAAATAAATCTTTTCAGTCACTTTAGGATAGCTTTGATATGCTCCATATGGCTTAACTACATAGAATTTAGGTGTTCCATGATGGTTTTCCATGGTGGTTATTCAAATCAGCTTTTATTCAGTAGCATACTTGGGCCACATTTTAAATCATGGTAGCCCTATTCTAACAATAAACATTTACCAAAGCAGGAAGTATGGAATTATAAGGTACTTAAAGTAGATAACAAGTACTTTTGGGTTGGTGAACATTATTGCTGTTTTCCACAGTTAATTCTTTAAAAACCAGAAGTAGTCATTTATAACTGTGACCATCATATATTTATTGCAGATATTTTTCTCATTTGCATAGGATTTTTCCAAAGTGTTTCACTAGAAGACAGTTTAGACCCTAAGATCCTAAGGTTGCTGAGGTAATACCACACTCCTTGCAAATTCTGTGGATAAGAAATTATTTTGTATTATTTAAAAATTACTTTTGGGGAAGATAACATTGATATTTTAAGTAGGATAATTCAAATTTGAGTCTACTAAATATATATATATATATATATATATTTTTTTTTTGCCAGTCCTGGGCCTTGGACTCAGGGCTTGAGCACTGTCCCTGGCTTCTTCCCGCTCAAGGCTTGCACTCTGCCACTTGAACCACAGCGCCGCTTCTGGCCGTTTTCTGTATATGTGGTGCTGGGGAATCGAACCTAGGGCCTCATGTATCCGAGGCAGGCACTCTTGCCACTAGGCTATATCCCCAGCCCCTACTAAATATATTTTGAGCTCTAAAAAATAAGGTCATAACTGGCTTTGAGGAAGTGTTAGATAAAATATCTTACATCTGCTTCTCTTATACAACTTTATAAGGCAGCTGTGATCTACTGTTCATGTTGAGGTGTCCCATGCAACATGCATGGAGCTCTACTTGGACCATGTGATTGATATTTCAATATGCTTAGTGTATTCATGTAAGTGACAGTTTGCAGAATACTTACGTTAAATTAATGTTAGTCCTGGTGTCATTCTGAATTAGCTAGCTCAATGTCATGTCACTATCCAGTTCTACTTATTCAATATCTGTCACTTAATTTTTCATCTATAGAAAAATAAAATGATATTTATTCAACAAATATCTAAATATGCCTTACATAATACAAAATATAGTGCCTATTAAGATATTTCTAAAGCACAAGGGCAGTATTATTACTTAGAATTCATAATTTTCTAGATAGTTTGTAATATCAGTATTGGATCTTGTCATCATGAAATGATGTGGCTGATCTTAAATAAGAGCTTCAAAAGAGTAGCTTGTAAATAGTGGCTTTATGGTGCCGCTCCTCTTAACACCTGAACTTGAGATGCTGAGACAAGAGGATGATGAGTTTGAGGTTCCCTTGGCTACATGGTGAAGTTGAGGCCAACCTGAGATTCATGGTGAGTCCCAGTCTCAAAAAAGTCAATGAATAATCTGCAATGAAACATTACATCTCCATTACTGAAATTTATTGAGCTCTTAACAATTTACCAACTTATATGTAAAAGTGATTTATTTATATATAATATCATTCAGTATCTACATCAGTTATTTTTCTTGTCATTGTGACCAAACAGCTGACAGAAGCAACTTAAAGGAAGAAGGATTTATTTGGCTTAAGATTCAGTTATTTCAGTTCATTATGATATAGAAAACATAGTGGCACAGTCATGTCATGGTCGACAGGAAGTAGAAAGTAAAGGAATATAGGAAAGAAACAAGGCAAGAAATACCTCCAATAAACTACTTCCTCCTACTTTTCATGATTTCCCAGTAATACTATCATGAGATCCTCAACAGATGAATCTAAGTGATGATACAATTGTTTCTGGAAATATCATCACAAACAAATCCAGCAATGTGCTTTATGAATCTCCTACGCATTTCTCAGTCTGATCAAGTTGAACATAAAAAATAACAATCACAATAACTAAAAACACTAGTATCTCATATCATAATGAGAAAGAAAATCCAGATTATAATGAACCTTAAGTCACACAGCAAGTAAGTGGAAGTGTTGAGGTTATGATTCTAGACTTGTCTAGTGGTATTATTAAAATGGCTCCTAGAAAAGGGCAAGAGGACACAGAGAAACATATGGAGAAGTGCAAGTTACACATCACTTATGAGGAAAGGAGGTAAGAAACAGGCCCCTAACTCCAAGTTTGCCAAATAATGGTAACTGGCTTGTGAGGGCAATGGACAAACAGATCTTAAGGGAAGAATACCAAACCAATGCCACCATAGCACTCTTTTGATAGCAGATATTTCATGCTTGTTATAAAAGCCATTAAAAAGGTTGCTGGGAGAGAGAGTTTAAATGACAATAATCTTATCCATGGGAATGCAAATCAACAAGCACTTTACTGTAGTGCGATAAGCTCACACTCTGGCACTCAGATTTCATTTTAAGAGCACTGTGCATCTTCTCCTGCAAGGTTGGAAGACTGTGCTATTGTATAGATTATCCTACCAGCACTTTAAAATACATTTGTGCACATAAAGGATCATATATTTGGAATAATCTGAGCTTCTTTGCCCGAAACATCTCATCAACTGGAGCATAGCTATTGCTGTCAAGTATTTAAATATTTTTTCAAGCATTTCCTAACAATTTGTATACCATTTTTTTCAGTTAAATTTCTATGCTTCCACTTGTGGGTTTTGCACTATTTCTTGTCAATTTCACACAGTTCTACAGTGTGAAACTGACAGAGTTGGAGGAATAGAGAACATTATGACTTCTTACCAAAAATATATTGTGATAAAATCAACACTTTAATTTATAGCATACATAAAAATATCTAAAATGATCTTTTGTATGTAGACCCCGAAAGAAAAGGAAAGCTACATGTATATGTGCATATCTGCATATTTGCATGCATGTAAACCTTCATATGTGTCTATATGTGGTGGTCAATTTTAAGGTAATTAAACCTTTTGTTTTTGACTATACAAAGTGTGTGGTAGAATTATGTAGTTACCATACTATTTCATCTATAACCTTTCCACTGAAAACTGACAACTCTCCTAGGCTTGAATAATTCCACCTGACATTTTTAAGTAGATAGGTATTTAGAAATCATATCACTTGATTGAATGGCATATATTGAGCATAATATTTAATTACCCAAGATCCCCCCTGCTCTCCTTACAATAAAGAGTTTTATAAATCCATTGCTCTTGGTCTGATAGGTAAAATTAAATATGTATTAAATAAATTTAGTTAATGTTATACAGTGTCCTGCTGGCATACAGTAATATTACCTATTGTAATGTTTATTTATAGACAGATGTTACTTCCCTAAGTTATATATTTGTATATGCCAATCAATAATGACATAGATTTAGACTTTGCTCTCAAAATATGTATTAACTATTCAATATATTTATTTTTTGGCAAAACCATGAATACTTTAAATGACAATATTCTTATGAATTTCTGTAAAAAATAACTTATTTATCTGTTTAGGCACTGGTTTCTGCATCAAGGGTCAATTCCTATTTTGCTACGTTCCTAGCCTACAGCTCAGGCAACATTATTTATATGAGTTTAGTTTATATGGTCAAAATAATTATCAACCTTTAAAAAGGGTTCCTATTTCAATATTTCTGTTCTGCAGTGTAGTAAGTAACTTTAGCTTCATCTGCTAGACTTAAACTGAAACTTGTTTAAATAATGTTCACTAAATGTGACTTCTAAAATAAGAAATACTATGCAGAATCAATCTGAATGAATGGCTTTCTATAAATCATTTTCAGATTTATTCTTTGAACAGTTTTTCAGGTTTCTTTTTTAATGGGACAAATTATAGTATGATTTGCTATGGCAGTCTCTGGAAGAATTTACCTATCACAAGTATTTTGGAAAACATAGTCAATTGAATTTTTTCATCAGGTCTTTCAATACTATAGATCTTGTTCTTGATAACCATGTAACCACAGATCCTTCACTCAGTTTTCTTTAATCACTTTTAAGTGCTACATTTTGTTTTTACAGAGATAAGATTATACTAATTGCTTATTAACAATTTTAGATATACTAGTTTCTATGTACTACAAGCCCTTGGTTTTACTGCTTTATTGCTTTAGTCCCACTTGAAAACCAAGCAAACAAAGCTTATTTAATATAATAATGACACAGAGCATTTTTAAATGTAAAGTGAAGATTTTGAGAAAAACACTTAAAGCATACATAATTTTGGAAAAAGAAGTGAAATGGCTTTGTATTTAACACCTTGTTCAAAAACAGACGTTGTGGAAGATGTTTCTAGTTTCTGAATCCTTAGTACCCAGAAGTACTAAGTAAGTAGTACCCAGAAGCACTCCCTGGAACTGTGTGTCAGCTATTTCTTGGCTTTATAGTTTTCTACTACATATATACATATTGTGAAATATTTAGTTCTTTCCTGTTGTCACTTACTTACCTGCTAATGAAATTTTTGTGTCTCATATCATTTAGTGTGTAGCTGCTGTTCATTCATTTATAGTGCTGTCTTACATTCGATACTTGGCTTTATCCATTCTATTGACTATATCTTTTGGACATTTCTTTGATTTCTTAGCATGATTAGAAGCAGAACTGTTTTCAGTATTCATACATGCACACATGTGCAGTTTTATCTAGGGTATACACCTACATTCTGTGGGAAATATCTCTATGAAGTAGTATTTAGGGTAGTGGGGATGGGCATGTTCAACTTGAATATAACTTTTATCTGTTTGGTTCATGTTACTATTATAGCTACACAATGGGACCTAATTTATAGTTAATATAGTCAATTAATGCATATGGAATAAATGAAAGAAAACCAAGTTATTTCCCTTGAATACTAACAATTTTCTCTCTGACTATGAGGAGATGAACCTGCTATTGTGTCATATCTTTTTACAACACTTGTCTAACTTTTAAAAATTGTTGACTACCTGGTAATTGTGCAGTGCTGTGCCACTGGGATTTAATTTACATATCCCTTTATGAGGTTGGACATCTTCCATATTTATTGCTTCTTTTTGGGGGGGGGGAAGTGTTGGTCTTGTAGCTTGAACTCTGGGTCTGGGTGCTGTCCCTGAGCTCTTCAGCTTCAAGGCTAGCCCTCTAGCACTTGAGCCACACCGCCACTGCTGGTTTTCTGGTGGTTAATTGGAGATAAAAGTCTCACAGACTTTCATGCCCAGGCTGGATTTGAACAGCGATCCTCAGATCTCAGCATCCTGAGTAGGTAGGATTGCAGGCGTGAGCTACCAGCTCTGGTGGCTCTGGTTCTTTGTATTTCCTTTTCTATGAAATTTCTGTTCATATCAAATGATGATATTTTATTAGAACTGTCAATTAAGAAATACTTGTAGTAGTTACATGATAGGCATAACTATTTGTTTCAGCCTTCTTTATTACACATATATTTCATGGTTTGTGACTTCATTGTACTCTCCTCCCCTCCTCTACTGTCTCCCCTCTCCTTCCTTCCTTTCCCTTTCCCTTTCTTCCTTCCCTCTCCCTTCCCCTTTCTCTTTACTGTTTTTGCTTTTTCTTTCTCTCATTCTACTTTTCTTTTTTCTTTATTTCCTTACCTCTTTCTTTAATAATTTCACATAATGTGGGGGGAAATTCTTTACCACTAGTTCATTTGTCTGTACCCTAAGACTGTCTTAATATCTGTAAGCTTCAAAAAAATCTTTCTAGCTTGTTATACCAAGTACTACTTTTTATTTTGGGAGAATAATATCTAGGGTATATGTAATACAAATATGGAACTTGCTACCTAGGTACATGGTACACTTCTCTGGAAGTATATTTCTTTTTTATTTATGTCTTTATTGTTTTGGCTTGGTTTTGTTTTGGTGAAAATGAGGTCTGAACTCAGGGTCTTGTGTTTACAGGGCCTACGTTCCACCACTTGAGCCATGTCCCCATCCCTTATGCCTTCTTTAAAGTCTTCATGTGAGTTTCACAGTACTCTTCCAAGCTAGCTGAGCAACCTTTCTTCAACATTTGTTGTGTGGCATATGCTCTGTATTTATTTCATGAGCTGTGTTTTTTATTAATTGAATTTGTTAATGTGTTGTTACTACCATGTAGGCATGAAATTAGTTTCATATGTTTTTGTGTCTTTTCATCTTTCTGAGTTGCTTATTAATTCTAAGATGTTACTTTTGGAATATTTCACATTTTATATATCACTATATAAGCAATTGTTTTATTACATTTACCCTACCTCTTTGAAATTATGGCCAAAATATGCATTCTTTCCTTCAGTCTTTTCCTTATAAAGAATATTTTCAAATCTTGTCAAGAAAATTTTATATTCTATAAAAAATGAAAATTTCCTTACAACTACTAGTATGTTTTACTATGTGATATTAAACTTAATTAAATGCTCTATTAAAATTATTGCATAGCTTGACTTTATATGTATTTAATATATGTAGTGAATTATGTTAATTAATATTCTAACTAAGCTAACTGTGGTATCTGAGTAAATCTGCCTACTTCATAATATTTAGCTGTTAATCTGTTGCCAAATTTAGTGTGTTTAATAATGTTCATCCTGTTTGTATAATGGAAGATTTTTTTCTTGTATTTTCCTTGTTTGATTTTCATTTGTCCTATGAGCAAGCCTTATAAAATAGTTTAAGCAGTATATCTCTTATTGTTAAGTGTGTGTGTGTCTGTGTGTGTGTGCACACATGTGTGCGCGTGCGTGCGCGTGCATGCACATGCTGGTCCAGAGGCCTAGATGCTGTCCGTGAGCATTTTTACTCAATGCCAGTGCTCTACCACTTTGAATCACAGCTACATTTCCAGCTTTTTATAGTTAATTGAGCTCTCCTGCTAGGGCTTCAAACCATAATCTCTAGATCTAAACCTCCTGAGTAGCTAGGACTACAGGTTTGAGCCACTCGTCCTGGCTGTCATTTATTCGTCAGAAGAATTTGTGAGCTTTATTATTTATTCCTTAATTTCTTGAAAAAGTTCACCTTTTATACTAATCATACATAGAAAACTTGGGTTTACTATTTTTCTTGAGTCAGTTTTGTTTCAGTTGTATTTTTCTAGGAGGATTTCCTTTTCAATTATATTTTCTAAGTTATATTATAAATGTATTAATGGTATCCCATAAATATTCAAATATTTGAAACAACTCAAATTTTGTCTTCTCTTCAGTATTAATGTTGTTAATTTGTGTATTCCTTTTTGAGGTACTGAAACTCGTATTACATAGTTTTCATCTGTAGACTTAAAGAACATTTTCTTTGACAGTAGTATAATTTCCTAATGGTTCTTTAGTATTTTATTTTATACCACTTATAAATAGCATATATAACCTAACTTTTATTGATTATTTTTGTTGCAAACCTCATCTTCAGACTTTAGTCCATTTATGTTTAGAGCTAAATTATATACGTGGGGTTTCTCTTCTATCATTTCATTTTGTGCTTTCTTTTATTTCTATTCCCCTTACTCCCTTCCTTCATTTTCTCTACTTTTTTGCAAGGTTTATATGGAATACCCACTGCATTTCTTAAAATTCCATTTAAACTTGCTAAATAGTTAAATTTTATGTTCCACATTTATTCTTTTTGTCCTTTATTGTCAAAGTGAAGTATAGAGGGGTTACAGTTTCATATGTAAGGCAGTGAGGAATACATTTCTTGTTCAACTTGTTAGTTACCTCCTCCCTCATTTTTCCCCATTTCTTCCCTCTCTCTTTCCCTCTCTTCCCGATGAGTTGTACAGTTGGTTTACACCAAATAGTTTTGTAAGTATTGCTTTTGGAATCATTTGTCTTTTTATCCTTTGTCTCTCAGTTTTGATATCCCCTTTCCCTTCTCTAGTTCTAATACCCATATATACTGAGTATCCACATATTTTTGCAAGTATATATTTTTGCGAGATGTTTAAGGAAATTAATCAATGTCTTTACTATTAACTTGGAAATTTTGGCTATTCTGAAATTTGTATTCTCTCACTGACCAACCTTAATTTCTAGGCTATTTACTACACTGTTTAAGCATCAGTACTATTTCTTTAAATTCTTGGTGCATTGTTATTGTCTTCCTTTAAGAGGAGTCATTAAGTCTATACCTGTTTTGTAAGTAATGACCTTGGGTTTACATTCTCCTGGTGATGTTTCTTTAGAAACATACTGAAAATAAATCTGGAATATTAACTAAATTCATTGTTGGGCATTGTGAAGACAGTTCCTGCTCTGGATAAGAGAACTGGTAATTAAAACAGATGTTAGAGCTCATGTGATTTCAAGTGACAAAACTAGTCAAATTCAAGTTTCCCACCACTGAGTACATACTTTGTTAAGAAATTGGAAAATATGCTTACAGACAGTTAAAAACTTGGATGAGGCTTTCTTGTGCCAGTGACTTGCATTCATTTGTGGAATCCCATTACTTACAGCCAAATTGAACACTATCTTATGGGATCTGGGAAGCAATACTAGACTGCTGTGAGGGTATCTATTGATGTAATAGATGATTTTGTGCTGACCTGATGTATTATTTCCTGCTATATCTACATAAACCAGGTGGCAGTTGAAATGTATTACGTACTAAGAAGTGAATGTCAGTTTAGCCTGAACTATTGTCACATAAGAGTGGCATTATAGCCTACATACTTACCCTAAGCCTTTATTTATTCCTCCTTTTTAGAGCACAGATATCAGTAAGAATTTCCTTGTATTCCATGTATTGTTATAGCCTTCAAAGATAAGGCAATGTAAAATACCACTTCAGGAGGTGGGTGTTTTGTCTTTTTTTTTTTTTTTTTTTTGGCCAGTCCTGGGGCTTGGACTCAGGGCCTGAGCACTGTCCCTGGCTTCTTCTTGCTCAAGGCTAGCACTCTGCCACTTGAGCCACAGCGCCACTTCTGGCCATTTTCTATATATGTGGTGCTGGGGAATCGAACCCAGGGCCTCATGTATATGAGGCAGGCACTCTTGCCACTAGGCCATATCCCCAGCCCGAGGTGGGTGTTTTGTATTTATAGTGGATCCATAATAAAAGCGAGGATGGAAATGCTACCTACCAATCCATCCTGAAACAGCAAGTACAGATAAAGAAATGAAGAGTTAGAGGAGTAATAGGTTCATGGATGCTAAGATTGTTCCCATTCCATCTTTGTTTACTTGTCAAATGGGAGTGACAGTTTAAATAGGTTAGTAGGAAAACACAAACCAATGAATATTTTTCCTTTATTTCCTGTAAATCCTGGAGTAGGGATTTTGGGTGGAGGCAGAGTGGATACCTGTCAAACTAGGTTGTCCATTGGTAACTTGCAAAGGTATAGGAAAGTAGAAATGATATGGTTAGGACCAGGGACATGCAGAGATTACTGCTAGTTAGACTGGTTAGTGAGAAGGATTCCTCAGGCAGATTAGATCAATAATAGGGTAACATATCTACATTCTGTGCATAGCTTTTCTATTATAAAAGCTATATGTAATATAAAATGGGAGTAAAGTTGTAATCTCATATCATCATCTTTTACTTGTGTGATTGTTGATTCTATGTAATTACTTTGTAAACAGTAATTTGTAACGAAATATATACAGAAGCAGTCATTTAAAGGCCACACATTCATAATCTTCAGTTTATTTTGATGAGTGTGTAATGAAATGTAAAAGTAGTTCATTTATGTATGGTTTAAAGTACAGATATTACAATTGCTCTATAGAAGAAATATCCATTTATCTCTGATCATAAAGTGAGAAAAATACTTAAGACCCACTATTCAAATCAAGTAAAGTTAAAATTCTCATTATTTTTGTGTTACAGTGCTTATAGATGAATAAATTCTTAGATGTGTACTAGTTAAAGAACAATATTATTAGTAAAGATCTTTCTATGTTAGTATTAGTAGTAAATATCACTTAATAACATATTTTACATCTCACTTTATTTAAAATATTGGTAAAATTATAGAATACCATCAATTTAGGTTTCACTAATTAAGACTTTATGAATACAACTGTCTCAGCAGAGCATAGGCATTAGGCTACCTGTCAAGATACCACTTTGCCAAGTAATTAAATACTAAAAGCAAGTCTTTAGATAATAGTATTAGTCTGTTTCTTTCAAGATTAATCAATTTCTTTCAAGGATTTTTAAGTATTATGCAAATAGTAGCAACTAGCAAACCACTAGACTCTGAAAAAAATCTTTCCCAACCAAACTTTCATTTCGAATCAAATATTAACTAGCAATTCTAAATGTTTGCCAATATTAAGTTTATAATATAATATAATTGAAAATTTAGTTGTACTCATTTTGTTTGGATATTCCTTATTGTGAATTAGTCTTGGCCATTTATTATATTAGGCATATGGGGACAATATTGAACCTTTTTTTTCAGATTTTTACCCACTAAGGGACTATAGTTTTATAAATGACTTCTGAAGCCAGAAACCTCACACTCACCTTGTACCTTCTTTCTATTTTTTGTATTTCCCCTTCATTCCTTCGTTATATCTCCCCTGGTTTGTGGCAGGGGCTCTGAGCTGTTTTCTTTTTTAACCCATACTACTTTACTATAAAATTAATGCAGATAGCAGAATTCATAATAAACAATGGAAATTATCTGAAATCCTACAACCCCAGAGATTATCCTCTTATTATATGAACTTTATTCAAAGATACTTCTTTTTTTAATTTAGTGGAAACATATTATATGTACTCACTTTTTAAAACTTATTATTTTCTAAAATATATCATGGAATTCTTACTGCTAATGAGTATTTATTTATACCACTTAATGCAGACATTATTCTGTGATATAGACGTTTTTCATGATTTATTGTCCAATTTCATAGCATTGGATATGGTATTTGTCTTTTGCTACTATTTCATAGAACAAAATTTAATGAAAAACTCTAAGATGATTTTCATAAAACAAAACCCTACTCTGTCATCATGACTTGCTTGAAACTCATCCATGGTTCTAGGATTAAATCCAATCACTGAGAATGACAGAAGTCATTTATTTTGAATTAAAAAAATTGATTCCCAACCTTTCTTTGTGCATGTGTGGCACTAGGTCAAACCCAGGGCTTTATGTTTGCTACCTCTGAGCTATATTGCCAGTTGTAGACATCATGTATGTTGAGCTTTAACCTGATTCCTCTCCCACTCAGTCCTAAATATTCTGGTCAGAAGTTCTTTTTGATGACCATTACTATCATCAGCAGTGTTCACTTATTCATTTGTGATGAATTTCTTGAGTGATTGAGTACTTTATCTTTTTGGAAGAGGTTACATGTAAGCACTCAATAGTTGTTTGTTTGCAAGAAAGGTAAAAAATATGAATGCATAAGATAATGCTAAGTGAAATGAACTCCATGTTATGGAAATGAGTGATATATCAGTGTTATAATTATTTTCAACCTGCCATGTAAAACTGTAGCTTCTATTGTTGATGATCCTCTTGTATCCCCTTCCTGTGGTTGTACTCGCACTATCACTGTATCTTATCTGAGTACACTGGAAACTGTATATACTGGTATTAGAACTAGGAAATTGAAAGGGAATACCAAAATCGAGAGACACAGGATAAAAAGACAAACGACTACAAAAGCAATACTTGCAAAACTGTTTGGTGTAAACCAACCAAACAACTCATGAGGGGAGAGGGAAAGAGGGAGGGGGGAAGGGGGAATGACGGAGGAGGTAACAAACAGTAGAAGAAATGTATCCAATGCCTAATGTATGAAACTGTAACCTCTCTGTACATCACTTTGACAATAAATAAGGGAAAAAGGTAAAAAATATGTACACTTTTTCCCCCTTTTCTGTCACTTGTTTTTTGCTAGAAGTATTTC
Source organism: Perognathus longimembris pacificus (assembly GCF_023159225.1). NCBI lineage: Eukaryota > Metazoa > Chordata > Mammalia > Rodentia > Heteromyidae > Perognathus > Perognathus longimembris. The sequence goes on from NC_063164.1 coordinate 45,349,609, forward strand.
AGTGAGTGTAGTTTTGGTTTCAGTTTATATTTTCTTCTGATCTTGAATTTATTCATTCAATCATTTATGTATTCATTCATTCCATTTAAAAGAAACTGAATGAGCAGCTTCTATATCCTGGGCCCTGTATACAATGTTGGGAAGAAGTGAAATGCATATAATAGTAAAGGTTGTGTTACAGTAAAAATATAGTAGGGAAGAGTGGTTTGATACTTGTGGGGGGTGGGAGGTGATATTTTAGACAGAAGTTGGTGTGACGAGTCTGTTTCCCTTAAGAAGGGAAACATCTAGTAATGCATTTTCAAGGGTTGGGAGAACATTCTAGGCTGAGGAGACAGGGAGTTCAAAGGCTCTGAGACAGGCACATGCCAGCTGGGTTTGAAGAAAATCCAGGTTAGTGTTTGAGGGAGAACAGATAAGGCAAAATGGGGACAGAAAGCTAGATGTGATGTGGCCCACCATTACGGCTTTTGCCTTAACTGAAAAGAGAACCCAGGGCCTTATACATATTAGGAAGATGCTCAACCTGTGCTACCTTATCTCGCTATGGACTTATTTTAATAGGATGCTCTGGTTACTTTGTTGAAGACAACCAATTAAACAGCTGCTACACTGATTCAATTAAGAAATTACTGTTACTTGGACTAGAATGGTGAACTAAATGAGTGGAGGTCAGATTTCTTTAGAAGGTGTTTGTTTGTGGACTGCATGTGAGATGTAAGAGGAAGAACAGACACAGAGCTAACACCAAGGCTCACAATCTTGTAAAACAGAAAAAACAACAAGAATTTTCTCCTGATTACACGGGAATAAGAGATATATGTTTCTTTGGACTAAAATCCAAACTCTGGACTACTTTTAACCATACTTAGTTACAGTTGTGTCAGGGAGAATTCTCTGCTTGTGAACATTTTCCTTTCTGTATACATGCTAATCACTATAAGTTAAGGAAACTCATTTGTGTATGTGTTTCTTAACAAGAATCAGTTTCATTTAATAAGCATATTATACACAATAAATATACATAGTTTTTATTTAATAAATCTTGCTTATTATTGTTGTTGCTAAGTGCAGTTCTTAGCAACTTCTTCATTAATTCTTTCAGATGGCTTTTCTTTTTTCTTTTTTCTTTTTTGGCCAGTCCTGGGATTTGGATTCAGGGCCTGAGCACTGTCCCTGGTTTCTTCTTGCTCAAGGCTAGTACTCTGCCACTTGAGCCACAGCACCACTTCTGGCCATTTTATGTATATGTGGTGCTGGGGAATCGAACCCAGGGCCTCATGAATATGAGGCAAGCACTCTTGCCACTAGGCCATATCCCTAGCCCACATACATAGTTTTGATATGTTATTAAATGTCTTGGAGTGTGCATTACTCTAATAAAAAAATTTCCCAAATTTTGCAATTGCTTTTGTTTAGCATCGGGATCCCTTTTCAGTAAACAAGTCGAGACCATGCCAAATTAATTAACTAGTAAACAGACCTATCTTATACTGACAAATTTTTGAGTGACTATATTCAGAGCTATAAATGAAAGTACTATACTTACAATCTAACTGTTTTGTATTTTTTACTAGATTATTTTACACAGTAAAACAGAATTGCATGTTTTAAAATATAAAGTAGTGATATATTCACAATGGCATATATTTTAAAATAAATGTAATGTGATTTACTTAGAAATGTAACAATAAAGATCTAATACAAGGAATGTTCCTTTTTGCAAGTGAAAATGTCAAAAGTGTCTTGAAACAGCAAATTGGCCAGTGGGTGGTGTTTAGTCCCTTTTGATTCTATTGATACATTGAGGATTCATCTCTGTGAAGCTGAAATGAAAGCAGCACTCCTTACCTATTGCTGATTCCTTCTCTTCAGATGCCTTTGTATGTTGAGAAGCAAGAGAAACATCCATTGTGTGGGTGTGACAGAATGCTGACTTTCCATTTTGGCTAAGGATTCACCAATTTTTTAGCTATAGATTCTAAGAAGGCATTTAGACATGATTGTGACCAACAATTGCACAAGTTAAGTGACCCTTTAATAGGGTTCAGCAGTGAATTACTTATAAAAGTTCTGCAAAAATGGTTGAGATTCCAGTTACTGATTTGAAATGTCCAAACTGCCCATTAAAGCACAGTGCAGAAATCTCGCACAATAGAAATGTCAGGCATGACTAACATAGATTGTCATTCACCTCTTCAAAATAGTTTTAAATGAGCAAAACTGGGAGATAGAAACAAGTTACATGTGGAAAAGAATATTGACATTTAAAGTAATGACTAAAGGGTGAACACGCATCACTAGTGACTTTGGGTAAGGTCGGTATGATGTTGGGTAACTTAATTTTTCTTTTTTTTCTACATTGTATATTAAACAGGGCTAATATTGTCTCTAGCTTATAGAATTGTTGTGAGAATTACATGAACATTTATTGTAAAGCTCTTAGGACAGTTCTAGCACATTGTAAACCACCCATAATTGTTAGCTATTATGATTGTCTAGAATGTAATGGGATCCTTGAGTTTACATTTAAATCGTGTATTAAAAAGAGAGCAGGAAGGTGAAGAAAGAAATAATTCCAAGGGAATTCTTTCTCCTGCTATTCTTGATGTTTTCTTTTATGTTCATCAATGGATGAGTAATATTTCTGCCTGAAGTCATGTGGGGAGAATTTCTAAACTGCATGTGAAAATTTCCTTTTTACTGTGTATGAGTTGGAAAAGCTTGTTTTGATAGTAGTAACATTAAAATATTAATAAGGTGGCTCATGTTGTAATGATTTTTAGATTGTTCTAAAAAATGAAGTAAAGTTGCAGTGTCAGATGATGCCTGTGAACTTTAGGGTTAAAATGGCATTTATGATCACCAGAAAAACTGTACCCTGTTGTGTCTGTTTTCACACTCCAGGATTTCTGAAGCATGATTCATAAGCATCTCATTGACACTTACCACATTTTCCTGTGCTATCACACTGTATTATCTACCAACATCTTTGTGGGCCTTAGAAAGGCCCAGGTACACAATCCCAAGATAAAATGATGACAGTGGAGATATACAAGACCAGGAAGGATGTATACAAGATCAGGGAGTCCATAGCACATGGCATAGTGATGTGTTGAGAATAAGGAGAAAAAAATCTGGTGTGAATTTATTGCATACACCGAAGCACCAGGGAATTTTGGTGGAAAGGGTTTCTTAGCATGCAAACCAGAGAATTTGGGTGTAATGAATGTGATGTGGCCTGAGAATATGCAGGCAACAAATATTTGGAATGCAAGGCTATATGATGGAATAATCAGAACCTGAGTGATGCAACTAGAAATCATTTGATACAGGTAGAAAACTAACACTGCTGGCTCACCCTTGTGATCCTAACTACCTAGGAGGCTGAGATCTGCAGATGGTAGTTTGAAGCCACCCTGAGTAGGAAATCTCACAGAATCTTACCTCCAGTTGATGACCCAAAAACTGGCAGTGGAGCACTTATTCAAGTGGTAGAGCACCAGTCCTAAGAAGAAGAGCTAAAGAGCTTGGCCACAGTCCTAAGTTCAAGCCCTAGTGTGGGTACAAAAGAAACAAAAAAAAATAGAAAGACAGACATGCTTTCTTCCATTTAAGATTGTGAGTTAGGTAAGTTTCGTTGCCTGAAATACTATTTTTTTCTTCAAGTTATGGTATATTCTTTTCCTCGCTGACATTTGCAAGCAATTCTATTTTCCTTGTCTATTTCTTAATTTTTGCTGCCATTAGATTTTCCTATTCATATGGCATTTTGTACATCCCTCTACCTTCAGTTATATGCCAGCTCCCCGCTATGGAAAGATATGGGACCTGACACTGCACTTACCTTTGTATGTGTATAACCATCCTAAGGAAAAATATTCAAGAAATATTCTTTCATCAACTGATCAAGGCTGTCATATGCATGTAGAAAATGTCAATATCCCATTTCACATCTAAATCTCAATACATATTCTGAATCTTTCTGTTGAAAGTAGGAATTATTTGAGCATAAAACAAATTATTAGCTTATTTAGTATTTCCAATGATATTTAAATATAAGTTTATAATGGAGTGCCAGTAGTTCATAACTGTTCTTCTAGCTACTCAAGAAGCTGAGATCCAGAACTTTTTTATTTAAAATCAGCCCTGACAGGAAAGTCTTTGTGACTCCATCTCCAAATAACAAGCAAAAGGCCAGCCTAGAAGCAGACCTTAAGTAGTTGAGCACCAGCTATGATGAAGCAAACTGAGTGAGAGCTCAAGAAGTTGAGGCTCTAGTGCTGGAAAAAAAAAGCACATAGCCCAAATCCCATAAACTATATAAGAATACTTTATAGTATCAACAAATATGCTTGCAATGACAAATATTGCTAATGACAGCAACATGTCAACAAATGACTTTGTTCAATCATTTTGTACTTAAATGTGTAACAGAAATGTTTATTACCTTTTCATTGAAGATTTCTGCTTGAATATAATTCCAATTCATGAGCTTACATTTGTGAATAAAGTTTCTCCTCCATTAGGAGAGAGGGGAAGTGAGAACTTATTGTTTAATAGGTAATTAGTTTCCACTTAGAAAGATGAAAAATTCTGGAGATGGATGATGGGGATGATGAATGTGCAATCATGAGTGCCCTTGGTGCTGCCATTCCTAGAAAGGTTTACTGTAAATTTATGTTACCTATCTCCTTCAAACCTCAAAGGTTCTTTTTGCGTATTTATGACATTATTTCAAAGCATCATTTTCACTAAAATACCCTAAATCTAGTATGAATCTGCAAGTAAGAATATATTAACATAAAACATTGGTCAAACTTCAATGAAAATATTCAAATAAAACAGTGTTAGTATAGAGGTGAAAAAACGCTAAGGCCTCAGCTAGAAGATAACAGAAGAATGCTCTTTTGATTTTCTTCTTGTCTTGATAACCTTATATAATATAATATATGAGTTTCTAGCTCAATTGAAAACTTTAGTGATGACTTTTTATTGACTTTAGTCATAGAAGGAGAGGATTATTCAATAAAGACCATAAACATTAAGCTTCTGGTATTTGAAAGCTGTATTAGATTGAATTTCAGGTATTATGCACAGAATAAAATGCTTTTATTATAATCACTCCTCTTTTTAAGTTTATATATTCTCAGTTTAATGGCATAATAATGGTAGGACTGGGATTTATCAGCCAGAGTTATAAATATGTAATATTCATTTCTAAGTAATATATTACACAGTCTTTTCATGAAGAAGTACTTGCCCTTGATGTATAAGTGGATATTTGATTGGAAGACATGACTCTAGAATTTATGTGATACTCTAGTTATCCTGTCCTCTCAGATACTGAGTTCTTTTTGGTGGATGTCAGAGTTGGATCAGTAATAATTTGCCTTCAAGAATCTTCAATGTTTATGATTATCATTTAAAAACAATTTAAAACCTTTATGACAGAAATACTTTAGCTTTTTACCACACCTATTGCTTAGCTACAGCTTATTGAAGAATAGTTTCTATTTTAATAATAAGTTATATTTCCTTTTTAGAGGACTCACTGAAAAGTATCTTTATATACATCATTTTTATCTGAGTCACATGTTTTTTTATGACTCCAATTTTTAACAGAAATCAACTCACAAACATCACTCACAAATTTACTGAGAAAGTAATGGAGTTCATAAATGCTTGTGATAAGCATCAGCTTGAAACTATAACACAAGTAAGGATCTTGAAGTCTAATCTCCAATTGAATGCAGAGAAGCCTAGTGGTTTAGCTTTTAGTCAGTTATGTAAAAACTGGTAAAATGTTCATTTTCATAAGGAAACTAAACTCTGAGTACAAGGTGAGGCATTTAATCTCATTTTACCATAGGATACACGTGCTGACAGTGACTTAAAAGAGCTTATTTCTTACAATTGGAGAAACATGGAGGATGGATCTGATAGTTTGGTCTTTGGATCTCACTGGTCCTTACTGTGACTCTTCTGTCTGTGCCTATGCCAAGCTTTGGTATGCTCCACTACTGATGCTCACCTTTCTTTCTACACAGGGCTATTTTAAGAATTGTCTGAGAATATTTTCAACATAGAGAATATTATAATTCAAAATTAGAACTATTGTAAAATTTCAAATTTTAGAATGGAGAAGTTGTGTTCCATTGGATTCAAGGAGTATAGTATTGCAAGTTCTACATCTATGGATTCAACCAACTATGAATCAAAAGTATCTAGAAAAAAATAAAACTGCATGTATTAAGTATTCATAGAGTTTTTATTGTTCTCACTATTCCCTGAACACTATAGTTTCAAGTACTTACTTGGTATTTGCATTATTTTCAGTATTATAGTTGTCTACTTGGGATGATGGAAAGTGTATGGGAACATTATGTAGGTGACTTGCAGGTGTTTTTAGAGACTTGAGCATCTATAGGTTTTGGTACCCAAGGGGCTTCCAGAACCATTGCTCTATTCTATGCTAAAAGATGATTATATATGCATAAAATGTATGCTGAGAAGACAACAGCTTGTGTCTATACTTTTAAACTATGCAGAGTTCTTGAAAGGCTGGATAAAGCTGCAACCATTTGGGGACCTGGGAGCCTATCACTGTTGACTGAAGGGTTTCTTGAAAAGTAGCCTAGAGGATATCAATAAATGACTCAATTTTTTTCTTGTATTTGAAGATTGTTTTTAGCTACTTCATTATGCTAATAAATGATAGATAGATATTTTTACTTTCAAAACAGCACTGATATAAGTATAGAATTCATCAAATTTTCTCACTAGTCTTTCAATGGAAGAATGGAAAATAAGTTGTTTATAAACACTTGAGTGAAATTTAAAGTGAGTTCCAGTATGTCAGGGACAGTTTTAGTTTATATTAATAAATAGAGTCTAATTTTTAAATGATTTGGTGTGAGATAATATACATGATATATGATTCAATAGTTTTAGTATATTTGAAGATATATAATATAGATAGGTAGATAGATCCATTATCACAGTCAATTTTAAGACATTTATATGATTTTAAAAAGCAACCTAGTACCTTTCATTACCACTTATCTGGTACTCTATCCTACTTTTCTACTATGTACCCAGCTTTAGAGAAGCACTAATCTACTTTAATACTATGAATGGAATAACTTGCTAGGTGAGCAGAAATGACTGGCTTCTTTTGTTCAACATTGCAATTCCAAGATTGATCCATTTTGTAGTGTATATTGATACTATATAACTTCTTATGTCTGAATAATAATATTCATTTCTATTTTAATTGATAATTGTTCTAAATATTTATAAACAATGTGAACATGAGAGAGAGAATGCAGTCAACAATTCAAAATTATGAAGAGTGAGAGAAGAGGTGGGTAGAGAATGGATGGGTAAGAATGTTGAAAGGGATGGCATTGATCAAAATGCAGTATATTCATAAACTACTTTATTAAATGGCAACTCCTTAGTACAACTACGTAAAGAGAATAAATAAATAAATAATACTGTAACAACTGTAAAATTTTTGGCATTTACTAATTTTTTAGTTTGGTTATGTAATAAAAGTAGAATTGCTGTGGCTGGGAATATGGCCTAGTAGCAAGAGTGCTTGCCTCCTATACATGAAGCCCTGGGTTTGATTCCCCAGCACCACATATATAGAAAAATGGCCAGAAGTGGCACTGTGGCTCAAGTGGCAAAAAGAAGCCAGGGATAGTGCTTAGGCCCTGAGTCCAAGGCCCAGGACTGGCAAAAAAAAAACAACAACCCAAAAAACAAAACCTAAAAGTAGAATTGCTGAGTTGTAGAGTATGGCCATGATTCCTTATAACACAAATTGTCAAGATGTCTCCCAAATGGTGTCACCATTTTCCTTTGATACTTCTCATGTATTCGAACCAGCTCTACATGTCCTCTCCAACACATGCTGTTTACCTGAGTTACTGTTTCTCATACCAAGTATCTGAGAAATAGTATAACTGTGATTTTGATTTTTGTTCCTCTGATGACTAATGACAATGAAACATTTTCTTTCATGTACTTATTTGTCTTTTGTTTTTTCCTTTCCTGGAAAAATATTTATTCAAATCATATCACAATTTTAATAGGTTATTTTGCCTTCTTAATTATTGAGTTAATCCCAAATTCTAATACAAATGCCTTATCATTTTTATCATTTAAAACCTTTTTTTTTTCATCCTGTGGGTTGTTGTCACTTGGGCCATCATGTCTGGTTTTGTCTTCACTTTCTTTTTTTTTTTTGCCAGTCTTGGGGCTTGTACTCAGGGCCTGAGCACTAGCACCCTGGCTTCTTTTTGCTCAAGGCTAGCACTCTGGCACTTGAGTCACAGCGCCACTTCTGGCTTTTTCTGTTTATAGGGCTTCATGCATGCAAGGCAAGCACTGTACCACTAAGCCACATTCCCAGCCCTTTGCTTTCTTAAAGGTAACCTTTGAAGCCCCCATAATTTAAAACTTTATGGACATATTTATTTATTCTTTTATTTTATTGTCCACATATTTAGTATTATATTCAAGAACATTTAAGCTAAATTCAAAATTGTGAAAATCTACCACTGTTTTGTTTTAATAGTTTTGTAATTCTAGTTCTTATATTTAGGTCTTAAATCCATATTTAGCTACTTTTCTATTGTAATCCAGCTGGTATAATTATTAATAGTACTTCTATCCATTCTTAAACCTGCCACTCTGGATGAGAAATGATGTGATCAACCTAATCCCAGGTGAAGTCAGTAGGAGGCAGTAAAAGTCCCTGACCCAGGGAAGGGTCACGCTTCCAGTGGTAATTTCAAGAGCATCACATTCTAATGCACTAACCAACCCAAGTGAGCCACATAGACAAGCAAAGGGTCATGTGGCCCAAGGAATGCAGAGCAAACAATTTAAAAAGGAAAGATGAGTCAAGGGTAGGAAGATAAACTAAAACTTTGAAATGTCTTCTTTTAAAAGCCTGAAACTCTATTAAAAGCCCAAACTCCTATCCCTTTTCCATTGCTAGACTATTTCATTCGATTCCTGCTGTTGAAACAGTGTGGCTGTATGTCAACATGCTCGGTGGGAATTCTATTAACTTTAAATAAATCACCAGTTCATAGACTATTTTGTATTTTCCCTTAAATAACTTAAATATGTATTTCTGCCATTCAATTTCATAACTTACTGGAATTAGTGACTCATATTTACACAGCTGCTTTAGTGATGTAAGCCATGGGTGGGGGTAAGAGAGAAAGAAAGAAAGAGTGAGTGATGGAGGTGTAGAAAAAGCCATTGAGACCTATTCCAAAGCCTCTACAGTCTAACTGTAGACTTGTGATCACTCTACCAACTCAAGGATTACAGATGAATTATCTCAACTATATAAGACTCTGAGTAAAGAACAGCGGTGAACTGGAGACTTGGTTTTACAAATCTATCCAACTTTGAATTGTTTATAGGTCAGCTTATTTAGAAGTAATAATGTTGCATGGTAGACGCCTGCCTGGAATTAAATAAAAGTAATAGCACTGAATTTTTAAGAAATGTTTCCCCCTATTATCTCCAAACAATAATTTGTTAGGCCTTAATCCTTGAATGTGGTATTGAAATAGACTTCAATATTTAAGTGTAAATAACCTCACTAGTCATTGTGTGAATTCATAGGTTTCTTATGTAACTAAGTAATACATATTTGTGATGCCATGATTCTCATTGTAGGAAAAAAGGATTGTGTTTTTATTTTCTACTTTGTGCCAAAGGATTCAATATAGAGGAGAATTCCTTTTCTTTCCTTTGTTTTCTTATAATCCAATATTAATATTACAATCAGACAAAAACCTGTTTGATTCACATTTGTTTGGCTTTGTCTCATGGGGCTAAAGGACATATAGATACCAAATGTCTCTTCACAAAGACAGGCAGTTATTGCTTTCTTGGCTTTGTCAATCTTTCTGTATCTATGGTTATTTCGTAAAATAGTTTAAAGGAGATTATTTGTTTACCAGTTTCAGGAAAAATTTTGTGGAATAGAACACAATGTAAAAATGTGGCCATTGAAACACTGGATTGTTTTTTCGTATTTATCCATCTGAGAAGCTTGAAATTGGGAAGAGTTTTTAGATTATTTATTACTCATTTCTTTATGAGAAAGAAATCATTGTTGTATTGTTGTTTCTATTTTCTAAATAAGTCCGTCTATTTGGTCATATCAGATGACCATTAGGTAAATGATCAGAATTCACACTTCCTTATTACTCTTACTTAGAGAACATTGCAACATATAGATACATGGTGAACCTGTTTCTTTCTTTTGCACCCTGAGATCATTCAACATCTGGCTAACAACAGGAGTCATTTGGAAAAGGAGCGTGTGGAGTGGAAGGCAACCTCTCCTTGTTAAATGACTGTGCTATCCTTAAAGTATACTTTAAGGTGTCCATTCTGGGATATTCAGTCCTCTGGAAAAGGAAAATGTTTGAAACCAGTGTTTCTCAAGCTTAGGAAAGGCAGCGTCTTATTCAACAGCTCTAGGATGTTATCTAAGACCATATTATCTAGCAAGCCTCCAGCAATGGATCCTGCTGGTGCAGAGCCCACATTGGGAGAATAGGAAGGAAGGGAGGGAGGGAGGGAGGGAAGGAGGGAGGGAGAGAGGGAGGGAGAAAGGGCTAAAGATTCTTGAACTTGTTTTCCTCAAATAGCCACACTGATAGAAAATTCAGAAGTCCTTATTACAATGGCAAGGCTGCTTTTCCACAGCATTTTCTTGAAAATTATATTACTATATTATGCATTGCAGTATAATTATTAACATATCATTCTGTAGCTGTAGATACAGCCTAATATCCTTAAGGTTGGAGGCAAGATCAAATAAATCCTATCACCCCAGACCTTAGAAGATTTGTCTTCACCTCAGGTCAAGCCTCCATATCCATGTGTGATTTTCTCCAGAATCCCCTGCATAGGTCAAAACTCAAGGATGCTCAGGGATCTTCTGTAACATAACATATCATTTGTATATAGTCTACAAACTTCCTCTTGTGTGTCTTAGTCATCTTTAGGTTACTTATAATACTAAATACAGTTTAAATGTTGTGGACCATCATGCCATGTGGTTTAGGGAATAATGTCCAGGGAAATAGTCTTCTCAGTTCAGGCATCACTATCATCTGCCAATTTCATTGGTTATAAAAGAGACATAAGCAAATGATACCCAAACAATTAGTGCTGAACACGGTATAAGGATGCATGATGTAGTAGGAGGCTTGGATAGTTTAGAATGCCTACATTTCCTCATTCATTTCGCACATGTGAAATGCTTACCATGTGGAAAATTCAAGTTTTGCTTTTTGAAAATTTCTGAGATTTGGTTTGTGTGGGGGCGCCCTCTGGGCTTGAACTCAGAGCATTGACACTGCCCCTGAGCATTTTTACTCAAGGCTAGTGCTCTCCTGAATGAGCCACAGATCCAATTAAGGCTTTTTTTGTTGTTAATTGGAGATAATGATCTCAGAGGCATTTCTACCTAGACTGGCTTTGATGTGCAATCCTCATATCTCAACCTCTTGAGTAGCTAGGATTACAGGCCTGAACACTGGTGCTTGGCAGATCAAGGCTTCCAAATCCATGTATTCAATTCACCACAAATGTTGCTTTCTTCATCTGTGGGGATTTGAATCCATGAATGAGGAACCTTTGTGTAAAGAGGACCAACTATGCTGATATTAAACCTATTTTTATAGGTTAGCTGTTAGAATGAAATGCAATGATTTGGAAGTATGAATTATTTTTAGTGATTCTTCTTTGTGGTACAGGAATTTGTTAGGAAGGTGACCCATGTCACCAGCCAATTTTTGGCTTTATTTTTTTGGTAGAGTCTCATGCTTTCTGCCTGGGCTGGCTTGCTACCACAGTCATCTTACATTTTTTTTATATTAGTAAGCAAGAGTTGCTTTATTACTTGCATTTGTCACAATTTTTCTAGACTACTCTCTTAAAAGAGAGTTGTATTTCAATCCAAATAATGTTTACCATTTTAGGTGAAACTTGCTTTTCTTTCTCTCTTTCTTCCTTTTTTATCTTTATTGTCAAAGTGTGATACAGAGGGATTACAGATACATATAAAAGGCAGTGAGTACATTTCTTGTTCTACTCATTACCTCCTCCCTCATTTGCCCCCTCCTCCCTCCCTTTCCCCTCTTCCCCCCAGTTGATTTACACCAAATGGTTTTGTAATTGTTGCTTTTTGAATGATTTGTCTTTTTGTTCTTTGTCTCTTGATTTTGGTATTCCCTCTCCCTTCCCCAGTTCTAATACCCATATAAACAATAGTTGTCTTACTTATGCCTCCCAAGTAACATGGATTAGATATATGCCTTGCTTGCTTGTAAAGATGAAGTCTCACCAAATTTTTGCCCAGGCTAGCCTTGAGCTGCCTTCTCTTAATCTTTGCCTTCTGAGTAGGTGGGATTTCAGACATGTATCACTATGTGGAGCAAGTCTTTATATATATATCGTTACCAAAGGCTGAGGCCGGCCCTTTTGAGAGGGGAGCAGGGAGTACTCAGGTGATTTTATTGAATTGTCTGAAGAGGATAGGTAGCTCAAAACATTATTTTAGGAAGTACCTTTCCCCTCTTTTGTGTTCTTCCCTCAGCAATCTCTAATCTTCCATACCCCTTCACCTATTTTCAACTCACATATACTTCTTTTCAACTTTATTTTATTTCTGGACCCTAAGCATCCTAGAGAACATCAAAACTCTTCTTGATGCAAGTGGTGCAGTAGCTCAAGTGGTAGAGAGTGCTAGCCTTGAGCAAGAAGGCTCAGAAACAGTGCCCAAGTTCTGAGTTCAAACCCAAGGACTGAGACAAAACAATAACAACAAGAATTCTTGTTGAGGGTAGCAAAAGGAAATAATCTGAGCTAGCAAAAATTGAGCCCTTATTAGTAAACAGAGCATGACAAAGGCCCCAGTGATATTCATGCACATCTGTAGGGCTGTTGGTACCAGCACTACTTTATAAATAAAGAAGTTGGAATTCAAAACTGTAACTTGAACTGTTAACCTCTCAGTGTGTGCCCTTTTCCTTAATGATAGTACCTAGTATATATAGTAGCACCTTGAAGGTGAACAAATACTTTCAACAGTCCTACACTATCACATATTTCTCACTTTAAAATATTTCCCTGTGAAATCAATGAGATAGTGGTACTTTCTTCTTTCCTTCTTTCTTCCCTCCCTCCCTCCCTCCCTCCCTCCCTCCCTCCCTCCCTTCCTTCCTTCCTTCCTTCCTTCCTTCCTTCCTTCCTTCCTCCCTCAATCCCTCCCTCCCTCTTTCCTTCTTTCTGTTCTCCCTCCCTCCCTTCTTTCCTTCTTTCTTTCCTCCCTCTCTCCCTCCCTCCCTCCCTCCCTTCTTTCCTTCTTTCTTTCCTTCCTCCCTCCCTCCCTCCCTCCCTCCCTCCTTCCTTCCTTCCTTCTTTCATCAGTCATGGGGCTTAAACTCTGAGCCTGGGCAGTCTTCCTGAGCTCTTCTACAGCTCAAGGCTAGTGCTCTACCATTTGAGACACAGCACCACTTCCAATATTCTTGTGGCTAATTGGAGATAAGAGTCTCCTGAACTTTCCTGCCAGGGTTGGATTTGAACCACAGTCCTCAGATGTCATCCTCCTGAGTTGCTAGGATTACAGATATGAGCTGTTGGCACCCAGCTAGTGGCACTTTTTCAACCACTCTATGGTTATGAATACACAAAGGTAGAGAGAAAATTTGGCACCTTGTCAGGCACACAGCTAGTGTGCATCAGAGCTACCACTTGGACCCAGATCCGTCTCTATCCAGATCAGTTTTCTTAATCACTATTAATATTGTCATGATACTTGCTTTATAATATTATACTCTAGGAGCAAATAAGGAATAGCAATATGATAGCTTCTTGTTGCCGACTGGATGATTCAGCAGGATGGTTACTTGTGAGAAGTAAGGAAGAATCATCGAGGCAAGACCTGCTGAGACATAGCGTATAATCATGCCAGTCAATTAGTGATACTAAGTGAAGTCATCAGGGCCATGCACATAGTTTTGGGCTTTGTGAAGTGAGTGAAGAGAACCACAGAAATCAAGTGACTCTGGAAACCAGGAGTTAAAAGATAGATTTCAACATGCAAGTCCTTCTGGTTGAAGATTAGTAGCCCCTTTTATTAGGAGTAGATGATACTGAAGATTCTCAGCATTACTTCAATGATAATGTAATATTAGTCATCTTCCCAGAGGATTTTCGAATAGGTTGAATCACTTCCTTCATTACTGACTTTCAATTAGTGCTGGACCTCATTCAAGCACCCATGAGTATTCTTGATAAAACAGGCATGTTTTACTAATCTCCTATGCAGTTCCTAATCTAATGAGATTGACAATCAAAATTAGCACTAACAGAAATGAAAGCATATGAATGTGCAAGAAACATTGGTACAGAAAGGGAAGAAAGAGGATGTAAAGGAGACATGACCTCTGGCCCATTTCTTATTCATAGAAAATAGTTAGATGGAGCCTTCCAAACTGTATACTGTATCCTTTTTGCCTTGAATGTCAGCTAACCTAGAATACAGATGTGGTAGTGGTATGACCCACCTTGGTTATCAACTGCTTACAATCTAGCAGGGTTGTTTCTTTGTTTGTTTTCCTAAATAGTATTTGACTTTCAAAGGCATATAAGCTTTAATATCAGGATAAACCTATCAAAGGAGAAAAGAGATCTGACATTTTAAGGGCATACAGTATGTCAGCCATTGTCCTGGGCACTTTACCTATATTCACTTTATAGGCACTAAAAGGTTGTCCTCCTACTTTCGTCAGAATGATTGCAAGTACTATATTCAATCTATAGCCCATGAATGGCTATTGACTTCCATTTCTCCTTCTACCAGATTATATAAATACTGCACTTTTAATTAGGAGGGCAATGATGCTGATACCAAGAAATTCAATGCAATGAGCTTTTTATTATTAGAGATAAAAATTAATCTTCAATTCCTTTGGCCTTTTAATTGTTAACTGTGGAAGCAGCCGAATGTGGAGACTGAAGAAGCATCAAGGGATAATGTAATTGCAACTCTTCAAACAATTGTATCTGTCTGGAGAATGAAGATTGATGATCTGGAAAATAGATCTTATTGTTTCACTAGTAGAATTATGGGCATTGCCAGTGGCTATTAAGAGAGCTTCTCTAAAAAACTTTTTGCTAGAAGAAAAAAGTGATACTTGTTAGATGAGGAAAATTTAATTCAGCCACTTTTCATTAAGCAAGGCCAGAATCTCTAATTCCCAAGTTCATAGTTGACGGAAGGCCCCAGAGCAGTAATTATCCATTTTTCAAGTTCCCCGATAGAAAGCTCTTCAATTAGATATAGACAAGGGGGAAATTATGGTAAAAGGGATGGTATTTTGTCCTTTCTAAAGAGCACTAGGAAAATAGAGACTATATAACAATGTTAAAAGATAATTATATTAAATGAGTTAAGTACTTTGAATTATCTTAAAATATGTTAAATTACTTTCAGTATTGCTGTTTCACTTTAAGTGCTTAAAATTCTAATTCAGAAAGTAAACTTGTATTCAGCATTCATTTATGGGAAGGTAGACATGTCTTGTGGAAATAGCTCATTCTGTGGATGAACTAGTGATTCAAAGTGTCAAAGAATGAATGCTTGAAATGTGATTGGGGTGTGCCATGCTGTTAACAAGATTGATTCCTTGTCTCGCTGTTTATTCTCCTATTATTTGACAAGCATTGTTTGCATGATCATTATTTTTATGCCTTCTTTATTCACATATGCAGTAGATAAGCTCTCAGTAGATGTATCTCCCTAGGAATTATTTTTTTTTCTAACCACAAGTTGATTCAGAATACACATTTGGAAGACTTAAAAAGAGAAGTATACATTTTCTAATTTGTTAAATCTGCTAATGGAGTTTCTTGATAGCATCTTGTAAATGGAAATGGAAAATTTTGAATACTGAGTCCAGAGAAACAGATTTTATGTGCTCACTATTACTATTATTAGAAGGTTTTAAGGTTCATCTTCCAGGGGGCTGGGAATATGGCCTAGTGGCAAGAGCGCTTGCCTCATATACATGAATCCCTGGGTTCGATTCCCCAGCACCACGTATATAGAAAATGGCCAGAAGTGGCGCTGTGGCTCAAGTGGCAGAGCACTAGCCTAGAGCAAAAAGAAGCCAGGGACAGTGCTCAGGCCCTGAGTCCAAGCCCAGAGACTGGCACAAAAAAAAAAACAAAGTTCATCTTCCAGACATGTGATCAACTCTTCTTAGTTCTACAATATTTCAAATAAATATCATATGCAAATAGTACTAAAAATATTGAAAATGAAGAATGCAGGAAATTGAAAACACTGGGAAACAAACTAGGCTCTTACCATGGTTCATTCAGAGAAGCCAATGTGATATGTGGAAAATAAGAGAAACTCCAATGTTCCCTTCTGTTAAAAGTAATATTGTAAGTGTTGCTTATAAAATGCTTCATTAGGACAAACCTGGAAAGATAAGAGAAATCCAACTCTAGCAACTTCTCCCAATGTGTCACCTATCAATGAGTGATAGCTACTATTAGCTACTGGGGTATCTCCTTCTAATTCTATGTGTGGCTACAGGGGATATATTTTTTTAAATGAGATGATGATGTACCTGTTATTTGAACTGACTTGCACTTAGCAGTTATGTGTCACCACATCATTAATGACATTTGATCAGTATTGTACTTTGTTATTTGTCATTATTTTCTACCATATCATTAAAGATGTTTAAAGAGGCTGAGAAAGAAAGAATTCGGGATTCTGTACAACCAGTTGCTCTACTCCTAGCCACCTGTTCCTCATGCTTTAGTGATGACTGTTCTTCCTGATCAGGGACGCTCAGCCTGCACTTCCTGATCTCTGATCTCACAATGAGCTTCAGAGATTCACCGTATTGATTCCATCTCAGAGGGCAACAGAATTAATTTTTAAAAAAGATAAAAGGACTGAAAACTCTTACTAGGTTGGGGGTGCATATTTTCCTCTTGGGTTCAGAAAGAACAATAACTCAATGAGATTATTACAAGCTCAAAGACTACCAAGGACATTATACAGGCCTATGTCATAATGAGTCTAAAGTCTAGTAAATATGCTCATTCAGATACAACAAATGACAACAAGAAGACAAAAGGCTTCAGCATGTGGTAAATGTACAAGAAAATTATTGTTAAGATTTGAGAATCAAAATATATAAGGGATCTGAAATAAGTGATTAAAGAGATATGGCTTATAACTAAATACATTATGAAAACAGTAGGAAATGAAAAAGAGCCTGATCCTGCCAATCATGCTGACCTGACATGGAGAAACAGGTGTAAAAAAATCCACAAATGAAATGGAAAAAATTTAAAAATAATATTTTGTACTTGTTAGAAGCGACCAAATTTATCAGTGTGTTTGTGTGTGTGCATGTGTAGAAGTGTAGAAGTAGATCACTAAAGCAATAAAGTTAGAGAACAAATTTATCAGTGTGTGTGTGTGTGTGTGTGTGTGTGTGTGTGTGTGTGTGTGTGTGTGTAGAAGTAGATCACTAAGTCTTTCTTAAAGGAAAGAGTTGTCAAAAAAGTCAGTTTCTGCACTGATGTATTGAATGTTATGAGGACTTAGCATTCCTTGGCCTTACCCTGTCACATGTGCAAATATGGCCTTTGATAGCATGACAGATGAAAAATGACTGGTTGAGGACAGTACTGGACTATTACTGGTTCGCCTATAAAAATACCATCTTACAATAGTTTCTAAGTGACAGTGTTAGTGGGATGGCTATGAAATGTCCTATTTTATGGATGTGCCATGGTTAATCTAATAAGTGTTTTTGTTTGGTACTTGATTCTTATGCTACACTACTTGTTACTGCTCTGAACTATGACATAAATATCTGTACAGATAATTTTGCAAATTTTGAAGTGTATCACTCATAGCTTTCTTTAGCTCATCCCTTTAAATTGGAGACTTGACAACTCTTTTTTCACAAACAACGTATCAATTTATTCAATTATCAATGAAAACACAAACATCTTGCACGTCAAAGATGAGACTGAAAACATACCATCACTTTTCTAAAGCTTCAAACTACTCTTTGTCTGAGAGTGTAGATGATACAAGTTACATTCTATGAATTCCTTTTCCAGGAACCTATTGTGATCAATGGTATACAATTTTAAAATACCTGGTAAAGAATATTCAACTATTCCAAATGACCAAAGTCATCAAATTATTCCAAATACATTTCTACACATGCCAAAATAATTCCAAAATATTCCAATAAGTCTTCTAACCACAGTCTAAAATAGCTCTTTGTCTTTTTTCTTCTTATGTAACCATTAGAAAGGAAATGGATTCTCCCTTTCCCCAAGACTAGAAATATCAAGGAGAGAGCTTCTGAACACAAAGACCCTAACAGTTTAGGCACTATAGTTTAGCTTTTAAAAAGATGCAAAATGAAACCCACCCACATTTGCAAATTTTATAGTTATACTTTAAAAAGTATGAAATGTTGTTCATGACCAGTATTTGATATGAAAAAATAAAAATAAATAGAAAGTTCCAACCTTCTGTAACTGATCTCAATAAATTCAGTTGTTTTATAAAATCATAGGTTTGGGAGAAAATAGGTATGCCAGTTTTGAAGACCTACAATATGTCTAGTCAGAGTAAAAGTCAACCATTTCAATAAGATAATACGCATATAATTCAAGGCATATAATTAATTCTAATTATATATAATTTCCTGATTTCTGCACGTACAAAAAAAAAAGAGTAGCACAATATGGATCAAGAATTCAAGTGTTAAACTGAACTCTTCCATTTTTTAGGTTATGACCTTGGGGAAAGTACTTAGCCATAGATCATTTACTTGTTAGATACAAGGTGTTTCTGTGTAGTGTGACTTGTTTGTAATTCATGATCTTCCTACATCTGTGTCTCTGGTACTGCTTATAGGTATGTGCCACCACACCCAGCTTAGATATCTACTTTTACAAAGCAACTTTTATTCAAGAAGCTGGGTATAATGTTGCATACCTTTAAGACCCAGTTACTTAGGAGGCTGAGATAGAAAGATCACTTGATTCTAAGAGTTCAAATCTAGCTGTGTTATATAATGAGGCTCCATCTTGAAACAAACAACTCATAAGTATAAATTTTAATGTTTCATATTCCTCAAAAGGTTGTTATGAATATTGAAATAATTAATGTATGAGGTTTTGTAATGTTTGTCTAATATGTATTTTCTTGATGAAATGATACCATAAAATATCCTCAGTTCTCAAGTGCTGTGACACAGAACAGTCAAGCACATAGCTCTACAGCTGTTAGAACAAGGCAGTTACTATCCCAGCCAACATAAAGGCTATTCAAATCCAGCTGAGGGCAGCCAGAACTAACTAGCTCATAATACATAGCCTTCAAAATCTGCGAATTTCCTTGGTCCTCAGATGTTCTTAGAATACAAAGTACAAAACTATCCATCCATCCTGGTCTCATCTTAACCTCAAGTAAATTCCCAATGGCACTTTGGCAACCTAAGTGCTGAAACTTTTCCAGAAAAATCTTCCTCCCCTCCCTTCATTGGCTCCAATTCTGAAAGTCCTTTTAATGATTAATATATACTTTTGACTATGGTGAACAATTTTGGTTAGAGAGGCTAGCTTGTTTTGCTAATCTATGATTGATATGCTATTCTTTGATGACAAGGAATCAGATGTCAAATTTCTTTTGCTCTGACATCTTCAAGCATTTTCCTTTCATTCAGTGTGGTGTATGGCTTCTCAGGTATCAGTTATATCTGCATCCAGTGGGGGAGGAAGGGATGGAAGGAAACAGTCACATCCGCAGCCTTTGAAAGAAATACCTGGAAGTCCTTCATTGCTTGAACTATGACAAATGGCCATATCCAATTTCAGAAGTGGGTAGAAAAATGTTCACTAACTATGTAACTACCTAAGGACTTCAGACTGAAGATCTGTTTCTACAGAAGTAAACATGTATTGAGAAACTATGGCATTTTGCCTATATCATGGGCACAAAAGTCATGAGGAGTTTAGAAAACATTTTAAAAGCTAGATCCACTGATAGAAGTAATTTTTTGTATTTCATGTATGTAAAACAGGAAAAAATAACCTAAACCAGAATAAGGGAAATATATGTATTTCTCTTGAAGGACAAGCCAATGCTATTTAATTTGACTTTGAGATGGCACTTATTTTTGTTGGTTTTTATTTTGTTTTGTGGCTCCTTGTCAAGAAAAGAGAAAAGTATTCACCATCCTTGCTGAAGACAATTAACTATGAACTCTGTACATTTATTCTTTTGTTGGTATGCATCTGCCTGGCTGGTTGCAGAATGCAACAACTAGAAGTACAGGAGGAGCACTCTACTAGAAGGAATACATATTGAGCTAACATTGAAGAATATAAAGTGGTATTCAAAAAACATCTCAAATTGTTCTTGAAAAGATCCTGTGAATTGGAGGGAAAAATGAATCTTCAAGTTGGTTTGTTTCTGTTTATTTGAATAAGAAGGGGTTTAACAGCTGAATGGGGGCATTTAGGCACAAGAATCTTTTCCTTCATTTATAGGCTTGACTCAGCCTTTCTCCAATTCAACTTTTATCTAAGTCACATGAGAAGCAATTAGTGGATGTTGTTTTCAAATAAAAAATGTTTATTTGGTTTTCTAATTTGCCATTATAACATTAGAACTCTGAGAGAAAGCATTTTTAACTTTTATAGTAACAATAAAGAAGCCTCATAAACTTCCTCACAAAACTTCATTCTTTTTAGAAACTAAATTATATTCCTTATGAGTGCCTATATTGTGACATTTGTGTTGCCAGTTGTTTTATCTAGAATCATTCCTTTAACTCCATTTCCTGTCTCTTTGGAGGTCTGTTCAGAGAGCTTGTTTTTAAAAGGCTATAATCACATGGGCTACAGAGTTCTTGGCAAGTAGCTATTAACAGTATAGACAGAAACCTGGAGTGTGATGGTTTTAGACTTCCTGAGCTTCTTGATTCTATTTTAATGCACTGAGTATAAACTAAATTTAGATCCTGCTGACTGTTACTGGGAGGAATGCATGTCTCTTTTGCAGACAATACTAGATCTAGTCACCTATGCATTTCTGTCAATCTGGGAAAGCAGTTTATAGCTCCCAACCTTTCTAAGCATTTTAATACCTATATGTATATATAGAAGGACTACTAGGATTTGAAGTGGTCAAACTCTATTGTTCCCAAAGCCAATACTTGTGGTGTTTTCCTTGTGATCACTTTGATAAGTCTGGCATTATATAAAAGATAATTTCTTAAAATTTTTATTCATTTCTTTATTGTCAAAAAAGATAGTTTCTAACATTGTTTATATTATTTACTAAAAATTCAATTCTGTTTTGACACTATTGGCATTTTAGATCATGAATTTGTGTGTGTGTGTGTGTGTGAGTGTGTATGTTGGAGTGCTATTCATTATGTCAAAAGATGTTTAGAAACAAACCTAAGTCACTGTCCTTCAGCAATTATCTCCCCTGATTTATGATGGCTAAAAATAAAATGTTATCAGATATTTACAAATGGCCTTGAGGTACAAATTCACTCCAAGTTGAAGCCCCTTGTCCACTTTAATCATTTACTTCACTCTGTCTCCTCTCATTGAACATTTACAGTTGTCTCCTGTTAGGTCATGCTGTTTGTACCTCAGGTGCTTCTAAGTTCATTCTGTATAGCATAGTTAGAATAGTCTTTAGAAAATGTGAATCACATCATGTTATGACCTTTAAAAAGTGTCATTGCTTCCCAGTGCTCTAGGACAAAGACAGAACTCTCTGAAGAAGCCAATATTGCTCATCCTTGTTGGACCCACAGTACTCCTTGGCTTCCTCTCAACCTACTTTGTCTTGCCAATTTAGGCACTTACACCTGCCCTTTCTCTTCCTGTTCTTGCCCTCCACAGCCGCCCCTTTTTATGTACTTGTTCCACTCACACTCACTCTGGCTCCACCTTCTCACTGCCAGAGTATTTTTATCTGATGATTTAGGGCTAGAGCAGATTGACGTATAAGTTATTTTAGGCCATCTGGATTAGAGACAGTTATCTAGAGCTCCATTTATCTGAGAGCCAAATTACCAACTAAGTCACCAAAAATACATACTTAAGAAAATTTTGATTATTTTTTTCTATTTATAAGTTAGTTTTGCATAGGTTGAACAGTTTTAGTGAGTTATGAGGGCTATAAAGAATAAGGATTTGGGAATTCTGGGATCATCAAGCTCTCTCCTTACCTATGAGTCCTGTCTCTTCATTCACTTTCCCCTTCCAGAGACCAGCAGACATGCTCTCCCATGTCCTGACCTCGGACACCACTTAGCAGGGATTTGGAATGAATTCAGGTTAAGAATTCTTTACAGTGCAGTTAATGAAATGAAAAAGAACAAAATCAAACAAAACCTGTTAAAACATCGCCCACACATATACTGCTGCAAAGTTTGTAAGGAGTAAAAAAATAACATTTGCAAATTGTGGTAATAAAATAAATTCAGAAATATCTTATTTTTTATTAAAATGAAGAGTCTTAAAAATCCTCAAATACTGGAAAAAATAATGACTTTGAAGGAATTTAACTAGTATCAGTTAATACTTCCTATATAAAATCTGAATTCTTTAAAAGAATCAATCTACCAATAATACAAAACCAGCCATTGCTCCTTAACTTTTCATAAATGGAATGGTCTTTGGAAGAGTCTTAGGCTAATGTATTTACTTATTCCTGTCAAGAAGAATATGTGATAGTCAAACTATTGCAATTCTAGGTTCATTTAGTGATTAATTATAATCTGTCATAAACTCCATAAGAGGAGAAACTATGAGCATTTTTGTTCATTAGTTACCTATAGGGTATAGAATAGTTAGAGGCACACCACTATGGATGTTCTTTAGATATTGTTGATTTGATAGTACTTTTTTATACTAATGAATACACTGTCAACTTCACAGTGTATGTTAATAACATTTCAAATAGTCCTTAGCCTTAAGAAAGCTATTTATTAACTAAAACAGCTCTGTAAAAATTAAAAGCACATAAATCAGAGACAGCATATAGCATTTTGTCTGTATATCAAAATATGTTATCTTTTTTGATAGTTATACTACACATTTCATTTGCCAGATAAAGATCTGTGGCTTAATATGTACAAAAGCATTTATAAATTTTATTATCTTACTATTGTATTCAACTGAAATAAAATGATTATCAAGTTTAAGAAATACCACGGATGCAAATGTCTTTAATACTTTAAAAAACAGTAACTTCAAATAAAACCAGAGCATAACTATTGCCTCTATCTATAAAGATGCCAGTAGATTGTCAGTAATGCTTGTATTGTGATTTAGGTTGATCTTATTTTGAGTGAGTCAGAGAGAATATTCTAGCCTTTCAAAAGGGGCTGGAAGAGTAGGCTCAGCAAGTGGAGGAGGCAGGAAGGAGGGGGAAGCCAGTGAACTTGAGAGGAAAATTGCTTTTAAATTGTATTCTGGCTTTTAGCCAGGTGCTGGTGGCTCACACCTGTAATCCTAACTATACTGGAGGCAAAGATCTGGAGGATTATGGTTCAGAGTCAGCCCAGGCAAATGTCTGTATCATCTCCAAAATGACTCAAGTAGCAAAGTGCAAGGAGAGCAAGAAAGCTGAGCAAGCTTGTAGATCTGAGTTTAGAATCCACTTCCAAAGAAACAAAAATTTAAAATATTCTGGATCTTATTTGAAATTTTCTATAATTTCAAATAGCTATTTTCAATTTCTTTTTCTACCCTACCTCCTTACAGAGTATCAAGATCAGTCACTTGATCTTTTAATGATTATTATAGTATCCATTATATGAATATTTTCTATATTTCATAACTAACAGATCTGAGTTTGCAGTCTGCTAGTTTCTACTTCTGTCTCTTCTTTATAGTAGCCTATTTTTTGTATGTACTTTATGATTTAGGGTAGTGAGATCATATCTCACTGAGCTTTTTCTTTGGGAACTTCATGAGCTCAGCATGGGCTGAGGCTGAACTCATCTAGAACTAATTGCTTTAGCTTCTTTCTTTAGCTCTAGGACACAATCAATCCCAGACTGTATTTTGCTTTTCTTGTCTTAGTTTCCAGAACCAGGAAGATAGTGAATATGTACCTACTGAACCATATGAGGATGAGGCTTTCAGAAAGCCATGTTCTTCTCTCTCCCCCAATGTCTACCCAAATCATGTGACTTTCCTTCCATTCATACTTTCTGGTGAGTAAATTTTCTGCAGGGTCACACTTCAAAGGTTTTCAAAGGATTTAGCTTTGCATTTCACTTTCAACTCTCCTTCCTCTTCCCTCCCCCTCCCCTGCCACCTTGTAGAGGATCAAAATCTTGATTTTTGTGTTCATTCAGGTATTAGAACTCAAAGCTGTGGGAAGTCATGTCAGTGATATTGTTAGTCCATTGAAGCTGGTATGACCAAAAATATCACAAACCAGACAGGTATCTTAAGCTATTGTAAACACTAAAGTTATTTATCCCATCTAGAGACTGAGAAGTCCAAAACAGGGCCAGAAGGGCATTCCATGCCTGGCAAAGGTCTAGTTCTTTATAGATGGTATCTTCTCTTTTATGCCCTCATATAGGGTAAGGAGCAAGAGGCCCATCAGGCTTCTCATAGGGGCACTAAACCTATTCCTGAGAGATTATTAAATGTTCACCCTTGAAAGGCTCTGGCCTATAATATTATCACATTGGGGTTAGGATTTCAACATGAATTTTGGGGGGAATATTCAGTTCACAGCATTCGCTCACTGACCTCTTGAAAATCAATTTCCTTCTTGCCTGAAAAACTGTATTTCGTTAGCCCCAAAGTCTTATCTTTTTCTATTATGAACTCAAAAAGCAAAAAGCCAAAGACAATTTAAATGTCTACTACATCAGATTTGAGTGATTTTCAAGGTATGAAACAAATTCTCTTCTAGTTAGAAGTCTCTGAAGTCAAACAATTGCTTCTAAAATACAGTGGAAAGAAAAGTATAGGCAACTTCGATGATTTCTGCATTGCCTTTGAAGTTTTATTCCCCCTCTCTCAAATGATGGTTTCTGCTTAGATAGCTGACTAATCTAATTTTTTAAAGCAAGAAATAAGTAGGAAAGAAGAAAGGACTGGTAGTTGTTGAACAAGTGGAAAACCTTAAAGTTCAAGATAAATCTTTCTTTTCTTTGTATTTTTGTTCTTTGTGCTGGTCCTGGAGCTTGATGCCATCCCAGGCACTGTCCGTGAGCCCTTTTGCTCAAGGCTAGCACTCTACCATTTGAGCCAGAGCTCCATGTCTGGCTTTTTTTTTGTCTTTTCTTTTTTGGTACTGGGGATTGAACCCAGAACATTGCACTTGCTAGGCAAGCGCTTTGCCACTGAGCTACATCCCAGCCCTATGTCTGGCTTTTTGATTGTCAATGGCAGACAAAAGTCTCACTTACTTTTATGCTTTGCCTGATTTTGAATCACAGTCCCTAGATCTCAGCCTGAGATCTAGTGGCTAGGATTACATACATGAGCCACCCATGCCCAGTTCAAGACAAACCTTTTTAGACTTGCTACTTTGTCCTCCAGGCCCACTAAAGCTATGATTCCACCTTCAGGACAATTGGGGCAGGGGTTGCATTTCACAATTTCAGGTGGCCCACTCCCCCTACATTGCTGAGTACCGTCCACCTAATAGCTAACCATGGGTTCATGCCTGGTGCTTGCCTCTCTCTAAAGAATACACACTATTTGGCTTTAGCAGCCTACTTTTCTCAGAACTAGCCTGGCATCCCCAGAACTAGTGCAGGATGTATTGAACATCATGGTGGTAGTTCACTGCCTAAACCCTAAGCTCTCCAGACCATTGTTTGAAATCTAGGTTGAGGAACCCTGCCCCTATTCCCTTTGTTAAATAGCATGTGCCACACTGGAGCAGTGGAGGAGCATGGGATGCTTTGCAAATGGCACATTATGGGCAACAGAGTCTTAAAAAAGTGTGGGACAACAGATCCAAAGGCCCAAAGCTACACCAAGCCCCTATTTGAAAGCTGTCTTTTCTCCTAACCTTTCTATTCTTGTCCCTGTGATTGGGGTGTCAATTTGGATGATTTCTGAATTGCCCTTGGGGTTTTATTCCCACCATCTTGGATGATTGTTTTATATACATGGCTCACTAATCTGCTTGTCAGATGGTCACTTGTCCATACCTTTTGAGTTATAACTTGAACATACTTTCTTATTCATTATAAAACAGGGGAATTGTCCAAACACGTAGGTTCTGCCTAGCTTCTTATTAATAATTTGATCCTTAAACAGTTCTTTCTTCTTATACATTAAACTGTCAAGAGGAAGTAGAGTGCTCCCATGATACAGGCTAATCAGAGAAAATTAAAAGAAGTAACATTCTGAGCTGAGCTTAAAAGATATGACATTCATCACTTCAGAAAAGAGTAGAGCATGTGAAATGGCAATGATGATTGAAAGCTTCAAAGTGTACTCATGACATTGATCAAGACACATTATATTCATAACTGCTTTGTTGAATGGCAACTCTTTTGTACAACTAGTTAAAGATACAATTAAAAGAAAGAAAAATAGTCATGAAAGATGCTAACAATGGCCAGGACCATATTAAATATTCAGTGTTTGTATTTGAAGGCACTTTCACATAAAATCATATTTGATTTATTTATTGTCAAAGTGATGTACAGAGGGGTTACAGTTTCATACACAAGGCAGTGAGTGCATTTCTTATAGAACTTGTTACTTCCTTCCTATATCTAACTTTCACTGAATGTTTGCTATGTACCTAGAACTGTTGTAAATGCTTCCCACATAGTGATTCATTTCATACTATCAATAATTATATGAGATAAGTACTATTATCCAGTTTAGGGGTTAGAATAACTGTAAGTAACTTTCCCAAGATTATTATATAGAGTTACAGGGTGAGCCAGGACACAGACCTAGGCATTCTGACTCAACATGCACACTATTTCCCTCTGGAAAGGCTGGATATAGTTTGCAGAATGTCGTAAAAATTTCACTCTCAAGCTGAATTCATGGAAAGCTTTCCTCTCTCTACTCTTATGTGCTACAAAGTTGGCTCATTATCATTCAATTTGTTTAGACATCAAATAATATTTTAATAGTCTGAAATTTAAGCATTTACATTGGCTATCACTGATGCTTCTTTTGCATTACAAAGAATTAAACACTTTCAATTTCCCCATGGCTTGTGAAACGGTAGCAATTCTTTTTTATTTGTTTGTTTATTTGTTCGTTTATTTATTTATTTATTTATTTATTTATTTATTTATTTATTTATTTATTTATTTATTTATTGCCAGTCCTGGGGCTTGGACTCCAGGCCTGAGCACTGTCCCTGGCTTCTTTTTGCTCAAGGCTAGCACTCTGCCACTTGAGCCACAGCGCCACTTCTAGCCATTTTCTGTATATGTGGTGCTGGGGAATTGAACCCATGGCTTCGTGTATAAGAGGCAAGCACTCTGGCCCCTAGGCCATATCCACAGCCCAGCAATTCTTTTTTGTAGAACCTCCTCACTCTCATTTTACCTTAATCTGTACTCTTGGGAAATTTTATACTACCATAAGTGTGTGATAAAAGTACTTGGCGGGCTGGGGATATAGCCTAGTGGCAAGAGTGCCTGCCTCGGATACACGAGGCCCTAGGTTCGATTCCCCAGCACCACATATACAGAAAACGGCCAGAAGTGGCGCTGTGGCTCAAGTGGCAGAGTGCTAGCCTTGAGCAAGAAGAAGCCAGGGACAGTGCTCAGGCCCTGAGTCCAAGCCCCAGGACTGGCCAAAAAAAAAAAAAAAAAAAAAGTACTTGGTAGTGATGTCTACTAAGTGTCTGTTCCCAACTCCATGTTAAACAATGTCAGATTGGTAGTTCAAAACTGGCATAGATGGGAATATTTATATCATGATTTGGTAAACACAATTTTGGTAAAAACCAAAACACTTTCTACTATAGACACTCTTACCCCACACCACCACCATGACTCATTCTGTATAACTGTTTGCCTGAATTTGATTCTTAGGAAGACTCTGTATTATGCAAAACGTGTAAATTGAATAGCAGACCTCTCATGTCTAAATTATATTATTATTATGATACTTAATTGGAGTTTGTAAATGCTTCCTCTTGTGTCTAAATTATATTATTGTTACAATACTTAATAGGAGTTTGTAAATGCTTCCTCTCATGTCTAAATTATATTATTGTTACAGTACTTAATAAGCATGAGTTTGAAAATGCTTAGCAGTTTCTTATTAGTACACTTAATTATTACAGAAAATTGAGAATCTTTCCAGCTTTAATAACCACCATTGTGTTTCACAATTCCCAGTGAAATAAGGCTTTTGGTATAAGAAATTCAAATCCACTCCAAAATGAAAATTTGCTTCTTCCTTTTCTTCATCAATTTGCTAAGCTTGGGAACAACCAAAATATAGAGGAATAATTCAGGATACTTGGATTTTGTTTCTGGCTAGGTCACTAATAGCCAGATGCCTGGGCTTGTCTGCACACTTGAATCACTTGGCTAACTTGAAAATAGATATACACCTAGACTTAGGGTATGATTATGTCTCTATAAATACTTAGTAAGTTAAAAATATCAACAAAAGGAGATAAATTTAGGCAGTAACTGAATTCATATCCTACCTCAGTAACACAGTATCCTGTATACTATGGCTATTTGCCCTCATAATAGCCTGGGTGACTGGGAGCTGCAGCTCCTGGCTGCTACCCAGCATAGTGAGAGTATTACATCCTATGTCACTATGTTTCTGAATCTCTTTGTTGTTATCATAAAGGTGATGTACACACAGGTTACAGTTACATACTGTCAGGTGATGAGTACATTTCTTTTGGGGCAATGTCATTCCTTCCCTTGCTCTCTCTCACTTTTTCCCTGCTGCCCCCACCCACAAGTTGTTTAGTTCATTTTCAACATGATGTCTAGTGAGTACCCCTTCTCCATTTGTTCATCTTTTGTTTCTCCGTTTCTGTATCCCCCTTCACCCTCCCAAAGACAGGTCAATGAACCAATAAGACAAAAAGAAAATGAAAACAACAACGAAGAACTTTTGCTTTCATTTCCTGGAGTTCATTTCACTAAATATTATTTTATATATCACTATTTATAGGAAAGCTAAAATTTGGAGTTATAGTCTGTACTGTATGTGATTGCTTTTATGTATCACAAAGTTAAAAATTCCTAGCTAAGGAAATAGTTCAGTATAGATGTCAGGCAGCACCTGGATCCATTAAGTAAGAATTTCAGGGGGTAGAACCTACAAGTTAGTGTTTTGAAATGCTTCTTGAGTGGATCTAATGTACAGCCACCTTCAGAACTAATGGTCAAGATATTTTCAGAGGTGATGGACAGAATGTGAGAACTTTGGTGTCTGGTCGAAATTTTCACTGCTGGCTGTCCCTGGTGACTCAGGTTGTAGTCCTAGCTACTTGGGAGGGAGAGATCAGGGATTATAGTTTGAGGCCAACGTGCAGGTGGAAAAGAAGTTTATTAGACTTCATCTCAAGCAATGGATAGGTGCAGTGGTCCACATCTTTTATCCCAGCTATGGGAAAGCACAATGAGTGGACATTGGGGTGAATACCTGTCATTCTCAGATATACTAGGAATCATCAATAGAAGGATCACAATACAGGCTAATTGGACAAAACATAAAGTATGACCCTGTATCAGAAATAATCCATGAAAAGAGGTGTTAAAGCTTTGGTTTCATTGGTAGACTACTTGCCTAACCTTACTACAAAGAATAAAAGAAAAAAAGGATTCCTACTCTCACTGTTCAACTTCGTACCTATGTAACTGTATGGACAATAATACAAAATAACAACAACTATAATAATATATGAACACAAATAAACCATTTAGAGCAAATCTAGTCCTCAAGTGTTTATTGCACAGTCTCATAATTCTGTTATTTCCATGATTTGTAACATATAATTATTTATATATTGAACTTTGTTATACATTTAACTATAGTTTTACCTTTCCTTTTGTTTTCTAGCCTTGTGATTTTATAAACATTTCTTCCTTTTTAATGTCCAGAATCCTTTATTTTCGCTTTAGTTGAAAAGATTATGACATAGAAAAGTGATTTTAGATGACTCAAAGCCATCACTAAGCAACATCTGTAACATCTTAATAAGTCTCTGGAATTAAAGCATTTGCTTCAATTAATTAAAGCATTGTCAGCAATTGATATTTCCTTTGCATTACAAACAATTAAACTCTGATTATTCTTTCATTTGGCTTATGAAATGGTAGCAATAGATTATTGTAAATCCTTTTCTCATTAGGAGCAAAAGAAGTATAGAAAGAAATAAAATGCCTTTACTATAGAAGCTGCATGATAAGATCAACAGGTAAAAGGAAACACTTTCACCAAAAAGTGTTTAGAAAAACACTTTACTTATAAGCAAAAGAAAATATATTTTCTCCATCTATTCAGCTTGAGGAATTTCTGTTACTAATTAGATATAAAGATAAATTTCTTTCTGACTCTATCATTTTAAAATTTATTGTGAAATAAAAGATAACATCAGGACATGGCAAATAAAAAGTATTTTCTGTGGTCTCCTGTATCCCATTGCCTCTGAGAGGAAAAAGATAAGAATAACTAGAAATAGTATAAAGTTGAAAATTGGAAAAGATTACTTCTGTACTATGGTCTACTATAGCTTTTATGTGATATAGTTAGAAAGTTGTAGAAATTAATCTATTAAATACACCATGTCTCTCTGTGCTTTTTTTTTTTTTCTTGGCCAGTTCTGGGCCTTGGACTCAGGGCCTGAGCACTGTCTCTGGCTTCTTTTTGTTCAAGGCTAGCACTCTGCCACTTGAGCCACAGCGACACATCTGGCCATTTTCTATATATGTGGTACAGGAGAATCGAACCCAGGGCTTCAGGTATATGAGGCAAGCACTCTTGCCACTAGGCCATATTCCCAGCCCTCTCTGTGCCTTTTGAGTGTAATGGAATTTAAACTCAGGGCCGTGGACTTGCATTCAGCTTTTAGTTTACTCCCACCTAGTGCTCTACCAATTGAGCCATGCCTCCAGTTCTGAGACATTTCCCTTGACTAGGATTTGTGTGGTTGTAAGGAATGCATCCAGGCTAATGAATGGGAAGGAGATAAAGTACTCAATCTTGTGAGATACCACACCAAAACTGTTGGAAATAGTAGTAACTGCCTATGGCCTGTGAAACTGGTTTCAGTGGCTTGGAAACTACCTCTCTCACAAAGTCAGTCTCACCTTCTCAGCAGATTCTGCTCTGCTCTCTTCTCTCTAGAGATCTGTCCTTCTTCCTCATAAACTTTGGCTTGAATTGGCCCACAGTGAACCTGGCTAGAGCCCATCACTCTCCCAGTCTAGTTCCACTGGTTTCACATCTCAGTTCCTCAGTGGACTGATTGGCACATTGTCTTAAAGCAGGCCACCAATCCCATGTTTCTGATGATTAATTGTTCCTAAGTCAGTTGTTTAGACCTGGTCCTTTAGCCATGACTGGAATGAGATAGAATTGTGAGGTACAACTA
The DNA here is from genome assembly GCF_023159225.1 of Perognathus longimembris pacificus. Lineage (NCBI taxonomy): Eukaryota > Metazoa > Chordata > Mammalia > Rodentia > Heteromyidae > Perognathus > Perognathus longimembris. The sequence goes on from NC_063164.1 coordinate 45,381,329, forward strand.
TGGGTCACATTAGCGAGAAGGGGCTGAGAACTGACAAGCCTGGAAACCATGCTTCGTATTACAAAATGGGGGCAATCTAAGGCTTTTCTAGCTAAAATTCACAGCAAATGTACAGTATGTGATTTCTGCAGAATACTAGTGAGCAAAACAAGACATTAGAAATCTTCCTGATTTGCTGCTGCAGCTGCAGACTTTTGAGTTCACTTTGATATTGTACAGATATTTATTCTCTAAATCATATGCTTGAATCATAACATGATGACTGCTGAATGTTAATGGAGGTACCCAAGATTAAATTGGGTAAGAAATAGCAAATCAATATCTCTGAATCACAAAATCTTTTCCTCTCTAAGGGCACAGAAATGAAAAGTCCTTCCAATTTCATTATGCCACCATATCTCAAATATGTTAATTGTTATAAGAAACATAATAAGATTTTATTATACAGCTTGAATGAAAGCCACATAACAAAAAATAACAGAGTTTTCTTTTATTTTTCTGTATGAATAGATGAAGTAATCTTCATGAAAATAACCAGGTTAAATAAATCTAGGAATTAAAACAAAACCAAACCCCTGAAAAACATAGGCATTTTAATCAGATAATGGAACCCATTTTTAAAAGGTTGAGATTAGCCCTCTGGGTGAGAGGAGTACCTAAGCAAATGAAAAGAGATCTAGGATCAGAACAATTAAACATCCCCCTAACTAAGGTCCATTAGAGCAGGGATTCCCAACACTTGCAAGCAGTGTCACAGAACAGTGTCCCACACCGAACAGAAATTCAGTAAAGATTTAGGATTTTTTTCCTAGGATCTTCTCCCTGAACTAGTTAAGTGACAAAACAAACAAACAAACAAAAACAAGGTAATTTGTCTTTCTGAGTCCCTGTTTCTTCATGAAATGAGATGGAGCTGGGGCCAGTATTTTAAGCTACTTAGACTTTTTGCTTATATGTCTTATTTTTAAAATTTCACTGCATTTCTCAAGTCTTTTCTTAAGACAATGGGTGAAGTATAAGCAGTAATATTCACTAGACACTATGTTAGAAATGAACTATACAACTTGGAAGGAGGGGAGCCAGGAGGGAAAAAAAAAACTGGAAGAAAATGAGGGAGAGGGTGACACTGTTTAAAAAATAAATGTACTCATTACCCAAACTTAATGTAACTGTAACCCTCTGTACATCACTTTTACAATTTTAAAAAAGTATATTTTCAGCCTGGGAGGTCGGGGAGGGGCAGGTCCCTGGCTAATCCTAGCTACTCAGGAGGCTGAGATCATAAAAGGATCCTGTTCAGAGCCACCCCAGGTAGAAAGTCTGTGAGATTCTTATGTTCAATTAGCCAGCAAAAAGCCAGAAGTAGAGCTGTGACTCAACAGGTAGAGTGGTAGCCTTGAGAACAAAAGCTTAGGGACAGCACCCAGGCCCTGAGTTCAAGCCCCAGGACAGACAGACAGACAGATGGACAGACAGACACACACATACATACACACACGCGTGCGTGTGCGCGCACACACACACATTTTCAGCTGAATGTGGTGGTAAATCCTGTAATCCAAACACTGAGGAGGCACAGCAGGAGGACCCTCCATTTAAAGCCAGCATTGACTACAAAGGGAGTTATTTCTTATAAAACAAAACAAAATAAAAAACTCCAAACAATGCAAACTATATTTTCCATTTGGAAACAAGTAAAGTATTACCTTTATTTTTTATCCTGCATCTTTTTTATAGTATGATTGTTTAAATTTGTATATGTAAATTACCTTCAAAATAAATACTGATAAACATTTTTAGAGAAAGTTTGACACTATAGAATCAGAGAAGGAAGAACAGTACTTGCATAGCTGTACACATTATAGTTAAGCAATTTTGTCTCTACTGAATGTAACTCTTGTAAAATATTTTAAATTATTTCTAGTTTAATATTCAATTAGATAATTTGACCAGTTCTTGAAAGAAAATAAAGCCCACTGGACTATTTACAAATTTTAAATTAGGGCTGGAAGTGTAGCTTAGTGGTAGAGTGCTTGCCTAGCATGCATGAAGCCCTGAGTTTGATTCCTCAGCACCACATAAACAAAAAAAAAGCTGGAAGTGGTGCTGTGACTTAAGTGGTAGAGTGCTAGCCTTGAGCAAAAAGAAGTTAGGGACAGTGCTCAGGGCCTGAGTTTAAATCCCAGGACTGGCAAAAATAATTTTAACTTATATGTAATAATAGAAAAAAATTGTGGGTGAGGTATGACTTATTCCTTTTATTTAGAATTAAATTAAATTTCACACTCATAAAGGCTGTGAATGCATTTACATTTTTCTTACATTACAGAACAATACCCAATGGAGTATTTCTTCCATAAGTTAAATCTTATTGATTTGTGTAACTTAAACAATAGTCATGTTCTTCAAGGCAGATGGATTAGTAAATGATTGTTTAACAATTTTAAATAATATACATAATATATGGACTCTGTTAATACCTTATATAGTCCATTACTAAATTATTGCCTTATCAACTGGAACCCATTTTTGTAAATGGGTTCTTGACATTATTAAGATTCTGGGAGTCGAGTGGCCTTGAAGGAGAAGATGTGGTTTCTGCTGTTGCTGCTGCTGGTGGCAGTGTTTGTGGTGGCCCGGAGCGAGGCCTCCACCAACCTCGGTATGAGGCGTGCCCAGAAAGAGGCTGAAGATGTCTTATGCCACAGGGCTGCTTCTCAAGTTCCAGATTTGTGTTGCCTGAGAGTATCGGCAGGTATTTGAGGGGTACATGCGGGTTATCAGCCAGCGGTATCCAGACATCCGCATTGAAGGAGAGAATTACCTCCCCCAACCCATTACAGACATATAGCATCTTTCCTGTCAATCTTCAAACTAGTATTAATAGGCTTAATAATCATTGGCAAAGATCCTTTTGCTTTCTTTGGCATGAAAGCTCCTACCATCTGGCAGTGGGACCAAGAAAATTACAATTTGATTTTCTTCAAGATGTGTTAAATTTGTTGTGCTTTTGTATGATTTTCATTTTTCATAGTTTAAAGTCAATCTTTGTAAGAGTTCATCAGATATCCTAATTTGGTCATGTCCAATTTATAGTTTTCAAAATACTCCAGATTGTGAACATGCATTATACAAGATTATGGGGGGAAATTCAGTATCCAGAATGCTCTATCAGTGTGTGTGTGTGTGTGTGTGTGTGTGTGTGTGTGTGTGTTTACCAGAGAAGTACAAAACAAACTGATTTTTAAACCCTGTTGTATAGTTCATGTGTCTTGCATTGACTAATAAATTGATTAACTGGGCCTTTATATTTAACTAAATAAAAAACTAAGTAGATGTCAGTAAAGTGAAAAGGTTTCATTTTATTGTTCAGTGCACATACAGCATTACATTGAATAGTTATCTGCCTGTTTGTTTTTGACTCACAGATACTCTCATAAGGGACCCTTCACATTCACACACAGCAGGTTAATTTGTCAGTAGGATTGCTGAGGCCCAACTCATTAAAGTTCAGTTGAAGCTCTACAGCATTTATCTGTCTGGTAACTAACATCCTCTATCAGATTTTTACCTGCATTCAAAAAATGAAATAGAAAACTTTGTAATATTTTGTGTAGTTCTAGAGTTCTAAAAGAATAGTTTTTTTAAGAACTTCACCCCCAGGGCTGGGAATATGGCCTAGTGGCAATAGTGCTTGCCTCGTATACATGAAGCCCTGGGTTCGATTCCCCAGCACCACATATATAGAAGATGGCCAGAAGTTGCGCTGTGGCTCAAGTGGTAGAGTGCTAGCCTTGAGCAAAAAGAAGCCAGGGACAGTGCTCAGGCCCTCAGTTCAAGCCCTCGGACTGGCAAAAAATAAAAAATAAAAACTTCACCCTAATAGACCTTAGAAATGGTGAGCAGATAAATTGCGAGCCAGATGTGGAGAAGTGGCTGGGTAGTGGCAGAGAAAGGGAATGGGGAGTGGGGAGGAAGCCCAGCTCTGCAGTGGGAGCCCAGGTGACCCAGCCCTGCCCACACTGTCACCCACATTGATACACTCTGAAACCACATCGCACCCACACTGTCACCCACACTGATACACTCTGAAACCACATCGCAGCAGCCGGCCTTGTGCCTGTGTGTCCCAGAGCCATTTCTGAATGCCCACTGGGCCGAAGATGGAACACAGTGGTCTCTAAGTCATGTGCAGAATGTTCATGAAGGTTCTAGATTACATAATACTGTTTAATCTGAAGTTCCTTGCAGATGGGTATCTTAGGGGTACAGTTCCACTTACTTTTGCTAGGGCATAAACAGCTTGTTATTGTGTTTCCCACTCCAAACCCTGCACCCTCTGAAGTGGAACATATTAAAGTCATTCTTCAACCCAAGGACATTCTGATTAACAAGTGACGCTGTTACCTATGTTGCACACGGCCCTCTTCCATGCAAAGCCCTTGTGCATGTTTGCAAGGACTTCACAGTTAAACTGTGAGGAACCCAGGATTCAAATCAGAATGATGACATTTGCCTTAGATTGAGTCACTTGTCCTTCAGAGAATAGCTCCAGTGGTTTAGACACAGATAACACTCAGCTACTTTCTTATCACTCATCTGTTTTGTTTTATGCTTAACCATATTTAAATCTAGAATTTAATATTCTAGTGAAAACATAAATGGGACGCATGAATATAAAACTAAGAAAGGGGAAAGTAAATTATTTAGTGTCTAACATATCCAAGTGTATGAGTTGCTTATAAATTGGGAAGGTGTGGAGTTTATAAATGTTTAGTTACAAGACCATAGGGTGTGAGCAGCTTGGCTAATGTGGCTGGAGTTTGCCACTGTTGCTCTTGTGGACGAAGTCACTAAAGTAATAAAAAGCAACATTGGTAAAGCATGGTTTATACCTCAGTGTGTAGGTCTAAGGACATAATACTGCTTTCTATGATGAACAGCACTGAGTATTGAAAGTAGCAGCTACCTCGCCACTCCACAGCTATTAAAACATGCTGGCCAATGACGTTTTACTGTATTAAAATATCGGGGGTTGGAGATGTGGCTCTGTTGGCAGAGAGCTAGCCAGTGGGCCAAAGCATCAGGTACCAAGTTCGAGTCCTGGTCTCCCACCTAAAGAAGCAAAGAAAAACAAGAAAATAAAAATAAGCCAGGCACCAGTGGCCCACACCTATAATCCTCCCTACTCAGGAGGCAGAGATCTGAGGGTGGGGCTTCAAAGCCAGCCTGCACTGGAAAGTCTATGAGACTTTTCTCCAATCACAGAAATAACTGAATGTGATGCTGTGGTTCAAGTGGTAGAATTTGTCATCCTGGTTTGATACTCTAAAGATTTTTACAAAGCCTTTAAACATGAGGAATTACCAAGTTTAAAAACACCTATGTTGCATTCATTATGAGAATAGATAATTGTGCTAATGTAAAAGAAATCCTTTGTGGAGGGTGCTTATATAGTAACTAGGAAATTTTGCATTGCGTGTCATCCAGTAACATTTACTTTACTTTCTAAAGGCTTTCTAACAACTCGGGTAGAATGGACAGAATCTACTGTATGATAAAACTGCCACAAACACCATTTAGTGGCCATCTATAAGAAATTCAATTATTAAGAAAATACTGGCATTGTCCAGAACATTTTAACAGGTTTATTTATATTAAAAATTCATAAAGACGGAAAAACTGTCAATGCCTGATTTATGCCCCCTCCTTTTCCACTTGCAGTCTTATACTTGGGTAACTTTTGGCCCTGTGGGGGGAAGGGAAGGGGGAGTCTAGCAGTCAGGACCACACATAACAAGGAGAAAAAGAATTTTTGGGGATGCAATGCCTCCATGAAGAGGATCTATGGCCATGCTCTCTTTACTGGTGGGCATCCTGGTGCCATGGTCATGCTTGGTATGGGTGGCACAGGGCTGGGGGCTCGCCAGGGCTACCCAGACATGGCACAAGCTGTGGCCTTCAAGTCTAGATGCTGGACTCCAAGCCGGGGTGCCAGCTGCCCTCCCCTGGTCTCCTGCAGTTCCTACTGAAAGTAAATACTGTAGATCCTTTGTTGACCACCTGCAAGTGGAGAGCAGGAAATGGTGCTGGTTATCCCACCCCAATGCTTAGAAAATGTATTAGAAGCACTACAGAGTGCTGCCACGGGGCTTAAATTCAGGGTCCTGCGCACTGTGCTCAGCTGTGCTGCTCAAGAACATTTGAGCCACACCCCTACTTCCAGCATCTTACTGGTTAATCAGATGAGTCTAAAGAGTGTTTGCTCTGGCCAGCCTCAAACCTCAGTCATTAGATCTCAATCTCCAAGTACCTAGGATTACAGGTAAGAGCCACCAGTGCCTGGCATTTTTGTTGTTGTTGCTGTTAACATTGACTTTCTGCTTGTTTAGCTGGGCAAGCACTCTACCGATTGAGACAAACTCCAGCCCTTCTTATGTCAGTTTGTTTTTCAAGTAGCATTTTGCTTCTGCCCTTTGTGATTCCCTCCACTTCTGACTCCAACACTGGCATTACTAACATCAGCCATCACACGTTGGCCTTAATTTCATCATTTCACTTCCTATAAAATCTTGGGGTGGGGCTGGGAATATGGCCTAGTGGCAAGAGTGCTCATCTGGTATACATGAAGCCCTGGGTTCAATTTCTCAGCACCACATATATAGAAAAGGCCAGAAGTGGTGCTGTGGCTCAAGTGGCAGAGTGCTAGCCTTGAGCATAAAGGAGCCAGGGACAGTGCTCAGGCCCTGAGTCCAAGGACCAGGACTGGCAAAAAAAAAAAAAAAAAAAATCTTGGGTTAAGAATTTGCAAAGTACTAAAATGTGTAATACATATAAGCCATAGGTATAACTGATGCTCACTTTGGTTTTTCCTTTGCATTTATCACAGTCACAATTGGCTTTGCGGTTTCCCTCATACCTGAGGCCCCCTATTGCATCTGTCCTGTGCTGAATCTGTGATGGAGTGGATGAGTGCACAGGCAGGTGGACTGTCAATCCTTCACTTTGTGAAGTGTTCCACATTTTGTAAATCACAAGTTCTAGCCTAAGGGGAGTGCAGAAGTTGGTAGTGCCCAGGAGGGCCTCTGCTGAGCGGGGCTGGTTTCTTCCAGCACCACCCCCACTCACCTCATGTGCCACTTCTATCCACAGCTGAGCCTCGTGGGGGTTCAGAGCTAGGCTGCCCCCTCCACAGATGCCAGGCCTGCCTGTCACATCTAGCTGGCTCTAACCCTTTCCAAATGACCTGAGGGTTTGTGCAAGTCTGGCCTTGTGTGTGCATTCTATGAGTCACAGCCTGGGTGTTGTGCTTGTGGGCATCATTCAGATCACCTGAGTTCCAACAATACTCAAGCCTAATCCATCCAGAGAAGCAACACTGAATCTCAGATTGGTCATGTGATTTGCTTGCCTCCTCCACCCTGTCCCCTCTCCCCACAACACCCAGCTCCTGGGCTGGGACAGATTGCTCCCCTTTTGGTCCTGCCTGTACTTTCTATTGCAGAGCTCTTACCTCATTGTTTTGTCATGGTCCCTGAGGACAAGGAACTGTGATTTCTATCTTTGTAGTATAGTAGTTGGTACAAAATAGGCATTGAATAAATATTCAATTTAGGAAACAGATGTGTATTAAACAGATGAACACTCTGGGTGCTGGTGGCTCAAGCCTGTAATCCTAGCTACTCAGCAGGCTGAGATCTGAGGATCGTGGCTGAAAGCCAGCCCAGGCAAGAATGTCTGAGATCCAATCTCAGATTAACCACCAGAAAACTGGAGGTGGTGTAGCTCTCAGTGGTAGAGTGCTAGACTTAAGCAAAAGACCTCAGAGACAGAGCAATGACTGACAAAAAGAAAACAACAACAACAAAAAAGATGAATGGCATGAACTCTAGACCTGGTACAAAAATCTGGCTTATTAATATGCTCTGTTTACATGGAGAGTATCAGCCAAACTTCTCTTTTTTTATGTTTATTGTCAAACTGATGTACAGAGAGGTTACAGTTTTATATGTTAGGCATTGGATACATTTCTTCTACTGTTTGTTACCTCATCCCTCATTCCCCCTCCCACCTCCCCCTTTCCCTTTCCCCCCATGAGTTGTTCAGTTGATTTACACTAAACAGTTTTGCAAGTATTGCTTTTATAGTCATTTGTCTTTTTACCCTGTGTTTCTCGATTTTGGTATCCCCTTTCAGTTTCCTAGTTCTGATACCATTATACATGGTTTCCAATGTACTCAGATAAGATACAGAGATAGTGCAGGTACAACCAAAGGAAGGGGATACAAGAGGATCATCACCAAAAGAAGCTACGGTTTCACATGGCATGTTGAAAGTAATTACAACAGTGATATAACAGTCATTTCCATAACATGGAGTTCATTTCACTTAGCATCATCTTATGTGTTCATAAGGGTATAGCTATTGGGCTCTTGTGATCTTCTGCTGTGACTAGCCTAAACCTGTGCTAATTATTTCCTATGAGGGAGGCCACAGAGTCCATGTTTCTTTGGGTCTGGCTCACTTCACTTAGTATAAATTTTTCCATGTCCTTCCATTTCCTTACGATTGGGGCAATGTCATTATTTCTGATAGAGGCATAAAATTCCATTATGTATATGTACCACATTTTCCTGACCCATTCATCTACTGAGGGGCATCTGGGTTGGTTCCATATTTTAGCTATGATAAATTGTGCTGCGATGAACATAGTTGTGCTGGTGGCTTTAGTGTGTTCTTGTTTGTGGTCTTTTGGGTAGATGCCCAAAAGTGGGGCTGCTGGGTCATAGGGGAGCTCTATGTTTACCCTTCTGAGGAATCTCCATACTGCTTTCCAGAGTGGCTGAACCAGTTTACATTCACCAACAATGAAGTAGGCTTCCCTTTTGGCCACATCCCCTCCAACAATTGTTATTGTTAGTTTTCTTGATATAGGACATTCTTACTGGGGTGAGATGGAATCTCAATGTTGTTTTGATTTGCATTTCTTTAATGGCCAGTGATGTAGAGCATTTTTTCATATGTCTCTTGGCCATTCTCATTTCCTCATCAGAGAAGTCTCTTTTTAAGTCTTTAGCCCACTTGTTGAGGGGGCTATTTGTTGTTGTTGGTTTTGTTTTAGAGAAATGTAATTTTTTTAGTTCTACATGTATTTTAGATATGAGGCATTTGTCCATTGTATGGCCGGTAAAAATCTTTTCCCAATCTGTGGGCTTTCTGTTTATCTTGCGAGCTATATCCTTTGCCATGTAGAAGGTCTGCAGTTTGATGCAGTCCCATTTGTCCATCCTTTCTTTGATTTGTAGCATTTCTGGGTCTTTGCTAAGGAAGTTCCATCCTGTGCCAAGGCGCCCAAGTGTTTCTCCTACTCCTTCTTTTAGTGTTTTCAGGGTATCTGTTTTGATTTTAAGGTCTTTGATCCATTTGGAATTGATTTTGGTGCAGGGTGATATGTAAGGATCTAGTTTTAGTTTGTTGCATGTGTTGAACCAGTTTTGCAGCACCATTGTTAATGAGGCTATCTTTCTTCCAGACTATTTTTTAGCTCCTTTATCAAAGATTAAGTAGGCATAGTTCTGTGGGTTCATTTCTGGGTCTTTAATTCTGTTCCATTGGTCTTCAGGCATGTTCTGGTGCCAATACCAAGCTGTTTTTTTTACTACTATAGCTTTATAATACAGCATGAAGTTTGGTATTGTAATTCCTCCAGCACTGTTCTTTCTACTTAGGATTGTTTTTGCTATTCTGGGTCTTTCATTGTTCCATAGGAAATTCTGGATTACTTCTTCAATTTCATTAAAAATGGTGTTAGGATATTAATGGGTATTGCATTGAATATGTAGATAGCTGTGGCAATATTGCCATTTTGATTATATTGACCCTCCCAATCCGGGAGCATGGGAGGTTTTTTCCATTTCCTTAGTTCTGCCTTAATTTCATTTTTCATGTTTTTAAAGTTCTCATCATATACGTCTTTCACTTTTTTGGTTAAGGTTATTCCTAGGTATTTTATGTTTTTTGAGGCTATTGCAAAGGAGTTGCTTTCCTGATTTCAGCTTCGGCGTTCAGGTCATTAGCCTATAGAATGGCCATTGATTTTTGAGGGTTTATTTTATATCCTGAAAATTTGCCAAAGTTTTGGAACAGCTCTGGTAGCTTGGGAGTAGAGTCTATGGGGTTCTTTAGGTATAGGACCATGTCATCTGTGAAGGGAGAAAGTTTAACTTCATCTTTTCCTATTTGGATCCCCTTTATATTTTCTTCTTGCCTAATTGCTCAGGCTAGGAATTCTAGTACTATGTTGAAGAGAAGGGGAGAGAGCGTACATCCCTGTCTTGGTCCTTATTTTAAAGAGAATGGGTTTAGTTTTTCACCATTTAGAATTATGCTTGCTGTTGGTTTCTCATAAACTGCCTTTATTATATTCAGGACTGTTCCCTGAAATCCCAGCTTTTCCAGGGCTTTTAGCATAAATGGGTGCTGGATTTTATCAAACGCCTTTTCTGCATCCATAGATATAACCATGTGATTCTTTACCTTGCTCCAGTTGATGTGGTGGATTACATTAATTGACTTGCGTATATTGAACCAACCTTGCGTCCCTGGGATGAATCCAGTTTGATCATGGTGTATGATTTTTTTGATGACCTGTTGAAGTCAATTGGCCAGAATTTTGTTGAGAATTTTTGCATCTATGTTCATCAGGGAAATAGGTCTATAATTCTCTTTCCTTGATGAGTCCCTGCCTGGTTTGGGAATGAGGGTTATGCTGGCTTCATAGAATGTGTCTGGTAGTGAACTTTCTCTTTCAATTTCATTGAAGAGTTTGAGAAATATTGGTGTCAGTTTGCTTTGAAGGCCTTGTAGAATTTTGCTGTGAATCCGTCTAGACCTGGACTTTTCTTGGATGGGCGATCACTTATTGGCATTTCTATTTCAATGCTGGACATGGGTCTGTTTAGAAGGTTTAAATCTTCAGGGTTGAGTTTGGGGATATCAATTTTTTTCTGGGAAATCATCCATTTCTTCCAGGTTCTCCAATTTGTTGGCATAAAGGTTTGCAAAATAGTCCCTTATTTTGTTCTGAATTTTGGTTGTTTCTGTGGTGATGTTACCTGTTTCCTCTCTGTTCTTGTTTATTTGGGTGTGCTGCCTGTGTTTTTTGGTCAGGTTTGCTAAGGGTATGTCTATCTTATTAATTTTTTCAATGAACCAACTCTTTGTTTTGTTGATTCCTTCCATGGTTTTTTTGGTCTCTAATTCATTTAATTCTGATTTGATTTTAATTATTTGCTTCGTTTATTGACTTGGGGTTTGGCTTGTTGTTCTCTTTCAAGGAGATTAAGGTGCTTCCTTAAGTTGTTGAGTTGCTGTTTCTCCAGTTTGTTGGTGTAGGCAGTCAGAGATATAAATTTTCCTCTGAGTATAACCTTTGCCATGTCCCAAAGCAGTTGATACTTTGTGTACTCATCTTGGTTGAATTTCATAAACATTTTAATTTCCGTTTTAATTTCTTCAATGACCCACTGATGGTTCAGCAGTATGTTGTTTAGTCTGCACAAATTGTACGTTTTTCTGTGGTGCCTTTTTGAGTTGAGCTCTAATTTTATTCCATTGTGGTCTGAGAGAATGCAGGGAATGGTTTTGATACTTCTGAATTTGTACAGATTTTCTTTGTGCCCTAAGATGTGGTCTATATTGGAGAATGTTCCATGTGCTGAAAAGAATTTGTATTCTGGTGTTGCTAGATGGAATATTCTGTAGATGTCGATTAAGTCTAGTTGGTCTATGCAGTTGTTTAGTTCTGTGGTTTCTTTGTTCAGTTTTTGGCATGTTGATCTGTCCAGAGGTGACAGTGGAGTTTTGAAGTCCCTATCTATCAATGTGTTTGGGTCTATGAGTGTTTTTAAAGTCAGTAGTGTTTGTTTGATGAAGTTGGGTGCTCCTGTATTTGGTGTGTAGATATTTAGGATGGTTATATCCTCCTGTTGGAGAGATTATTAGAATGTAGTAAACTTCTTTGTCTCTTCTTACCGTTTTTAATTTGAAGTCAATTTTATCTGATACTAGGATTGCAATGCCAGCTTGCTTATGAGGGCCATTTGCTTGGTAGATTTTGCTCCAGCCTTTTATTTTTAGATGATGTTTACTTTTGCTGGATAGATGTGTCTCTTGGAGGCAGCAGAAAGATGGATCTTGCTTTTTGATCCAACTTATGAGCCTATGCTGTTAAATTGGAGATGTAAGTCCATTCATGTTGAGAGTTAGGATTGAGAGATGATCATTTGCTCCTTTCATTATATCTATTTTGTTAAAAGGTGTTTCTTCCCATTTCTTGACTAATATTCTGGTTTTCTATTTAGGGTTCATTTCTCTGTCTGTATTGTGATGTTGATTATTTTCCCTGTATAGTACATCTTTGAGGATTTTCTGTAAAGCTCATTTGGTGGAGATATATTGTTTCAGTTTTTCCTTACTGTGGAAGACTTTTATTTGACCTTTGGCTATGAATGAGAGTTTAGCTGGGTACAGTATTCTTGGTTGATAGTTATTTTTCTTTAAGGTTTTATATACCTCATTCCAGGCTCTCCTTGCTTTCATGGTCTCTGCTGAGAAGTCTGGGGTAATTCTGATTGCTTTTCCTTAATATGTGATTATTTTCTTCTCCCTAACAGCTTTAAGGATTCTTTCCTTGGAGTCTATTGATCCTGTTTTGATCACAGTGTGTTGGTGGGATGTCCTATTCTGGTCTGGTCGGTTTGGGGTTCTAAATGCTTCTTGTATCTGTATAGGCCTATCCTTCTGGATATTTGGGAAGTCCTCGGCTAATATTCTGTTAAATAGGTTTCCTATTCCATGAACTTCTTTCTCTAGGTTTTCCTCAATACCTATTGGCCTTAAATTGGGCTTCCTGATTGTGTCTTTGAGCTCCTGGAGTGATCTGTTTTGTCAATTGGATTGGTTTTCTATTGATTTTTTATCTTTCATAGATTCTAGGGAATCTTCAGCTCCTGAGATTTGATCCTCTGCTTCAGCTAGTCGGGACTGTAAACTAGCTACCTGATTTCGAATCTCTTTTCCTTCTGACTGCTCTTTGCTGATGATTTCCATGTCCTTGGTATAATTATCTCTTAGGTCCTGCATGGACTGCTTTACTTCATTAATTTGGTTTTGAGTGCTGTCTCTCAAATCTTTTAGCTGGGTAGCTATCTTTTCATTTGACTCTTGAAGTTCATTTATCTTTCTATTTGTGGAGGCCATGAAATTTTCCATTAATTTTTGCTTTGCCTCCTCACATTCTAGAATAGTTGACTAAAGAGATTCAAACTTTTCATTGAACATTTTTATCAGTAGACTTTGTAGAGCATTTTGAGGGTTTTCTTCTATGTCTTTGATTGACTGCTCTGCTTCCTGCTTGTTTTGAGTGGGAGATAAGACTCCATTATCTTTCTTGTGTTCCTTTAGCCCATTTGGATTGGGAATGCCAATCTACAAGCACCTGTGAGCCCCGTTTAAAACCCATAGCAGACCTTACCAAGCGCTGTTGTGTAAATCTTAGAAGTTCACAATTGTATACAGATACCTTGTATACCTGTCTATAAAATTAGATTTGGTGTTCCTAAACAATACAATTTCAATATAACAACCAATCCTGAGCCCTGTATTCAATAGTTACTTATTTACTGTTACAACCCTATGAGCAATATTTGTTCTTATATTAAGTTCTTTTTGAACTGGCTGGCTTTCTCTGTGAACCCCTTTGATTCACTTGGATTGAGCAGCGATACCCTCTATGCAATAACCAGGGGTCAGTGGAATCTGGAGGTCCTGGAAGTAAATCAGGAGGGTAAGTTAGAGGTAGTAAAGAGAGTAGAGTAAAATGTATGAGGGAGGGTGATGATTTGTTTTAGTTTCAGTGACGTGGAAATGTGGAGAAGAGTAGAATCAGTAGGAAGATCTAGGTTAAAATGATAGACAATGGAGAGTTAGCAGAAAAGAGTGGAGGTGTTATTCATAGGAAAGTAAATTTTAAAGAAAGAGAATGTGAAGAAAGAAATAAAAAAATACTGGAAGACAAATGCACAAAACAGAGAAAAATTATAAAAACAAAAAACAAAAAAACGGAAAAACGAACAACAAAAAAAAAACTTGATAAAACAAACAAATAAAAATGGAAAACAAAAAAACAAGCAATGTCTCAGTAAAAGTTTTTAAAATGTTTGAAAAAAATGGAGTCTTCCTTGTTTGGGTGGGCTTTCTACAGTCTCTGGTTTCCTTGCAATGGTCTGCAGTCTATTTTGCTGCTTGGCTGGTTTGACTTGCTTTCAGTTTGCAGGGGGTGGATTTGCTTTGGCCCTCCTCTCATGTTAGTGAAATCCTGGGGCTATGTGGTTCACACAGCTTGCAGGTAGGACCTGGGTGTCCTCTGTAGATGGGGGACATGAACAGTCTTGGGATCCTTCACGCCTCCTATCCACTGTGGGGCCGCTGCCTTAAACGCCTGGCTTTGAATAGGCTGTGAATTCAGGCCGGGGCACCTCTGGCCTGGTTTACTTGGCTGAGAGTTGCTTGCCTGAGGGAGGTTCCTCCCTCCTTGGCGGGGCGGCCTCCTGGGCGGAGCTGGCTATGGAATTCAGCTCCATTTTTGGGCTGGGAATTGGGCTTCCTCTGTGAAGGGACCGTTTATCTGTCTCGGGAACTGTTCTCTCCTCTGCTTGTTCTGTGCCGCTGGCAGCTGCTTGCCGCTTTCTATTTTAATTTAGAAATTCTGGTGGGCAGGGCGAGGCACCTCTGGCTGAGTTCACCTGAGTGTGTAAGCCGAGGCCCAGTGCGAGCCTCCCGCCTGGGCAGGGGGCGTTCTCCTGGGCAGAGCTGGCTTTCACTTGTGGGTCCCTCTTGTCCTTTTCAAAGATGGCCTCTTTGTCCTTGCTTTTCCCAGGCCCACTTTAGTTGCAGTCTGGTCTGACCCTATGCCAGGGTCAAAGATGGCGCTTTGCTCTGGCAGTGGGGGAAGGGCTACCTTCCAGAAGCTGCTCTGTGGGCACGAGTGAGAATGTCTTTTGTGAGGTACTCACACTTTCTCTGAGATTTCAGTCTGTCCATGCTCAGCCTGCATTTCACGTCTGTCTGCTGCCGCCCGGAGGATTTCTTCCTGATCGCCAATCTGTGCTTTAGGTGCATGGAGTGCAAGCCACTGGCATGGCGGCGGGTCACCATCCGGAGCTCAAATCTGTGGTTTCAGGCCAGCAAAGTCAATTTTTCCTTCCTGGCCCAAATCCCCATACTATTATAACTTACTTGGGCTGTCTTTCTAGGAGTAAAAGTTTCTCTGGAGTGGTAAAACTGTGATATTGGAGGGAGCTTAGCTAGGTCTCTGCTGCTCCTTCACCATCTTCCCAGAAGTCTCCCCAGCCATCCTTCTCTGACTGCTCAATTCCATTAAAAAATAGGGGGCTGGAGATTTAGCTCAGTGGACGAGCGCCTGCCTGGCAGGAGCAAGGCCCCAAGTTCAGTCCTCAGCTCTGGAAAAAAAAATATGTTTCCTGGGGCTGGGAATATGGCTTAGTGGCAAGAGTACTTGCCTCGTATGTATGAAGCCCTGGGTTCAATTCCCCAGTACCACATATATAGAAAATCACCAGAAGTGGTGCTGTGGCTCAAGGGGCAGAGTGCTAGCTAGCCTTGAGCAAAAAGAAGCCAGGAACAGTGCTCAGGCCCTGAGTCCAAGGCCCAGAACTGGCAAAAGTAAATTAAAAGTAATAAAAAAAAGTTTCCTATAAACAGATAGGTAGACACTCAGCTTGAGGATGCTTTTAGTCTGTTCTCAAGGACTAGACAGAGCAGGCCAACGATACCCCCAGGATTTGGGTGCACAGCCGTGCCGGTCTCTGGTAGCAATTTATCCTCATATATTCACTCAGAGAACCTAATTCTGTCATGTGAACAGGAAAGCATGAGGCTGATCTTGTCACAGGATTCTTTTCTGATGGCTGCCTCTTTGCCCAATAGTTAGACGCATTTTGAAGCCCTCAATCTTTATTTTTATCTTTACATAGTTGTACAAAGGAGTTTCATTTCAACAATTGGGTTTTAAATACAATGCATCTTGACCTGTGTCACTGCTTCCATCCTGCCCCTTACCCTGGTGATGTTGTTACACATTCACAGGTAACAGAACCGTCCACCTCACTCCTGAGGTATACTTTTGCTTTGCTAATATTTCCTCACAATTTTGCAAATGGCACATTTGTGTGTCATCTGAAGAACTGGGGAGAGTGTCAACCCATAATCTTCATTTCCCCAATGTCAGAGCTGTAGGAGAAGGGGAGCGATGTGGAATAGAAACGTTCTCAGTATGACTGAGTGAGAAGAGTTGGGGAAACTGGGAGGCCATGCTGGAGACAGAGCATGGGGACTGTGGAACGTGCTAGTACTGAAGAATGGATAAGCAAAAGGTGTCACGCTTGCAGCCCCAGCCCAGATGCCCCAGAGCCAGCCGCGACATGGACACTTCCACAAGATACACAGGTGGCCTCGGCTGCAGACAGCCGGATTTCAGACTGAAATGGGAAGAGGAAAGGTTATTTCATATCATTGAAGGGACATTGTTTTAGGATGAAACAATGGTGAGCACACACGCAGCAAATGATGGACCACCCTACTCAAAAGACACAGCTGTCCATGAAAGCTAGTCAGGCCCCAGCGAGTCCTAGTGAGGTCAGCACTGCATGCTCAGCCAGTAGGCAGCCCATCGTGAGCAAAAAAAAAAAAAAAAGAAAAAAAATCAAGCAATCTATTTTAGAATTAAATGAACAACATGAAGACACTTGAAGATACAGCCAATGACTTTCTGAATGGGACTCGGGGAGGGGGGGAAGAAGAGCAAGCACTTCAAATGGGATTGCATCAAATTCACATAAAATGAAATAATAATTTTAGCCTGTTTGTCCCTGCGCATATATATCTTGAAGGGTCTCCCCGCATTTGTCTCTGACAGAAAGGTTTCAAGCATCACAATAAGGACTTTGGTACATTTTGAGTTGACCTTTGTACTAAGGGAGGAAACAAGGTAGAGGTCCAGGTCCTGTGTTCTGCAGCACGGGTAAAGGAGGCATGGGAAGGTGTGTCTGGGCCCTCTGTCAGGAGGGTTTGGTTTTTGTGAATTTTTCTGCAAGTACTGGAGGTGGCTTTTACAGTGTGAGATGGGAGTCCTGACTTTTCCAGCATTGCTCTGTGTGTGGGATGGTGCTGGCCATTCATATTCTTCTGTTTTCATGCAGGTTTCAGGCTTGCCTTGTCTGTTTCTGTGAGAATGTCATTGGAATTTTGATGAGGATTGTCTTGTGTCTGCATATTGCTTTTGGCAGTTTGGTCATTTTAACAGTATTGAGTTTGACAGTGCATGAATGTGCAATGCCTTTCCATCTGCTGCCATTTCTTTTTTTTTAATATATAGTTTTAATGAGAGCAGTTTTAACATCTTTGGTTGCTTTCGATTTGTTTGGTATTGTGTTTTGGGTTTTTTTATGGTTGTTGTTTTGTTTTGTTTTTGAGGCTATTGTGAATGCAATTGCTTCCTAGATTTCTCTGTCAGCAGGCCAAACCAGGGTATTTCAAATTCCTGGGATCCACCTTGTGGATCTGACACCTTGTCACCTTGTGTGAGAACTGACAGTGACATTTGCGCTATGAAAATGTGCGAGTTGGGGTGTTTGTAACCATTTGTCTTTTGTTAGAGATTATGTCATCCCAACATCAGCAATGGTGTTAGCCCTTGGGAAATGTATTTTGAAAATTACCTTACTCTACTTACTCTTACCCTTGTATTATTTTCTTAATTCTTTATAATCACCTATTTTAAAATTCTTCTTATATGTTGAATATTTTCCTTATTTCATTTCTGGACATTCATGACTGTCTAAGAGAAAAATAAAATAATGACCAGAATAAAATTAGTTGAAGTAAAAGATACTTTTCAGAAATACAGTACACGTCTATGTTCAAAACAGTATTGTAAAAATAAAGCATCGTTTCCAAATATGTAACCAGTATTCCAGATCTTACCAATTTTACTAAGCATATCAATTTAAAAAAAAGAATTCTGAACATTGGTTTGGACAGTTGTAATAGAAAACTTGACAGAGTTCAGAGATTTAAGCACACATTTCTTCTACTCATTAAAACAAGTAGTATGCTTATTTCAGCATGTGTACTAAAAGGCAATTACATAATGCACACAGTATTCTGATTAGCTTTTATTACCATGAACTTGTTTTCAAATTATTTCTACCTGTTATCTGGAAAATGTTATTTACACAGCAATCAAATGAATACTTACATTTACTCAAAATAATTTTTCAAAGATAATTTGATTAAAATAAAAATTTCAAATAAGTTGACATAAAATTAATGAAAAATTTTCTAATGGCCTTGAATTGTTTTGCAGCAATGGGTGTCAAACATATGTATGGGAAAGGTCATCTTAAATGCTATTCTATGGGATATTGAAGCCATCTTAATACCTAGTATTTAAGATCAGCCTTAAATATTTCAAAATATATTAAACTATTATCTAATGATTCTTTCAACTGCTTACAGAAACATAAAACCAACATTTACTTTGATTACCTGAATTGAAGTGTCTGATAAGTAAATACATCTAGATTTGGACTATGCTATAGTTACTTGAATACATAGGGAAGAAAGTTCTAAGTCATGTTTGATTTCTTTTAAAGTGTGAATAGATTTTAAAGGTGATGTGTTTGTGATCAGTCAAATTACAGCTGAACACTAGAGGCTTTTTTTCTGTACTCCTATCTACTCAGGAGGCAGAGATCTAAGAATGATGGTTCTAAATGAGCCTAGGCAGACAAATATATAAGACTCTTATCTCCAGATAACCAGCAAGCAGCCAGAAGTTGAGGCATGGATGAAGTGCCAAAGTGTCAACCATACTCTCAGAAAAAGCAATCAAGAACATGAGGCCCTGAGTTCAAGCCCTGGTACTGGCACAGAAAAAGAATATTGTATCATGTATTGATAGAAATATCTATGACAGGGGAGATATCTGCTCTGTCATTAAGGACAATTAATGTCATCGTCTTTTTACTTAAGAGGTGAAATAAAAATATTTACATCAGGGCATAGAAAAGCCTGCTCCCTAAAATAAAAGGAGAATTTATTGATGATGGCATATTACTTTTTATTGATACTTATAAGCATTATATCTATTATTATGAATAAGTAAAATCATCCCATTCGTATGCATTACAACCCTTATATATATCAATACATACATAAATGGACTAAATCACACTGTGTACAAATGTACACCTTAATTGCTCATTTATAACTGAACATATTTTCATTAAGCATACTTGTAATTTACAAATGATATAATGAAGAACAGGATTGGAGTACTTTATCATTTGCTGTATTATTTCAGAAAAAGAAGTTAGCTGTTTTGCCTACTTAATGCTGCTATATGCTGGATACTTTACAAATATACCTATAAGAAATCTAAAAGTTCAAAGCTGTCCTAAGGAGACAGTATTTACATTGTCATTGATTTGTGTTTGCAAAACATTTAAACACTTTTAAAAAAGTAGAAGTTTCAAGATCAGACACAGAAAAGGATCTATGGTATGGTGATGCTCTGCACGGGAGGTTGTAACATCAATGATTAGCTTAACGTCCATTCTTTCCTGCTGATTTGAATGGTGAGTCATGCCTTCATGGGTTTTGAAGTTGACATTGGGTAGATTTGCCATTGTTACCAATGTTGCCAATCATTTGGAAAACTAAATTTCATCATCTCTAGGACACTAGGGAACTGAAATATCTTCATTCGCCTCACTGATAAGACGTGTGTGATGGAAGAACCTTAAGTAAAGATAAGGTCTTCCCTGCTCTCCAAATAATTCTGATAGAACTCATCTCTTTATCTCACAAAAGTTTTGCATGAATTTCTTCTTCATTCTAGGTTCATTCTTGTAATTAATCTGGTGGTAAATTACTATCTACCCAAGAAGGTTACAGATATGAAACCCAGAAGGAATTCTTGATTCATATTTAAAATAACATCATAAATGCTTGATATGTGTATTTCTTATACTTACAAAGATGTCTGTTCATGATTATGACATGTGATTACATATACACAATGTGTAATCATCAGATGAGGGCCACAAGTGTATCTGTTAGCCTAAACAGTTATCATTTCCTGTGTTGGTAGACATACTTGAAAAGGTATTTTGTAATAAATCATTAATTATTGTCAACTATGATTATACAACTATGGAAGAACAGTGGAAGTATTCCTTCTAATAAACTGCATCCATGTCCATTTTCCTAGTGATTTTTGAAAGAAATTTTTCATTTTAAATGGTATTTTAATAGAACACAAATCCTTAAATCTCTTTGAATTTTACCTCCCCATATTGAATGTACCTTAATAATTTTCACAGAACATTATAGTAAACGTGCAAACGTGTGCAGATTTTATAGTTTTATTGACTTATCCGTATCCTTCCAAATATATATTATGAGCAGACTTGGGAAAACGTATTTCTCCTAGCTGGCAATCACTCACAGGGGATAAACAATCACAGAATGTTTTGCTGCCTTAGAGCAACTCTGCTCCAGAGAACAAGTTGGCTTTATATGTTCATTGCAGCACAATTTGTCATTGCTAAATTTGGAACCAACCCAGATGCCCCTCGGTAGATCAAGAAAATGTGCTACATATACACAATGGAATTCTGTGCTTCTATCAGAAAGAATGACATTGCCCCATTCATAAGGAAATGGAAGGACTTGGAAAAAATCATACTAAGTGAAGTGAGCCTGACCCAAAGAAACATGGACACTATGGCTTCCCTCATAAGGAATAATTAGTACATGTTTAGGTTAGTCATAGCAGAAGATCACAATAGCCTAGATATGCCCATATGAACAAATAAGATGATGCCAAGTGGAATGAACTCCATGTTATGGAAACAAGTGTTATATCATTGTTGTAATTATTTTCAACATGCCATGTGAAACAAGTACCCTTTTTCTTTCTTTTTTTAATCTTATACTCCCTTCCCATGGTTTTACCTCTGCTATCACTGTATCTGATCTTAGTACCCTGGATACTGTATATATGTATATTAGAACTAGGGAAGGGAAAGGGAATACTAAAATCGAGAGACAAAGGATAAAAAGACAATCCATTCCAAAAGCAATACTTACAAGACCATTTGGTGTAAACAACTGTACAACTCATGGGGGGGAGGGAAAGGAGGAGGGGGAAGGTGGAGGAAAATGAGGGAGGAGGTAACACAACTTGGATAAGAAATGTACTCACTACCTTACATATGACACTGTAACCCCTCTGTACATCATTTTTTTCAATAAAGAATATAAATTAATAAAAGAAACAAACCAGGCAGAGTAGGTATACCCTAGTCAGGTATCTTAAAAGAGGAAATAATAAGTGATAATACTTTTGACCTTTCCTGTTGAAACACTTGGTATGTCTAACTAAGCCAACTACCTTAAGGAAATGGACATGGCATAATTTGAACATGTTATATCCAATAAAGGAGATCACAAGTAACAAAGTCACTCTTGTAGCATATCCATTTGGGCAAAAATCTGATATATCTGAACTATATTAATTATATACTACAGTGTTACAGAAATGTAAAGGCACTGATAAAGATTGAGGACCAGTTTACAATAAGTACCTAGGGAGCCATCTCTTCCCATCATATAAAATATTGCCTTTGTATAAGTTAAATGCTTAGCTAGATGTAGCAATGTTACCATCATGGTTAAAAACATTTAATGCCCTGGGAGAAAATATTATGCAAGAAAGCCAATCCTTGAGCTGGACTCTTACAATCCTTCCTCTGTAATATACGGATGCTCCGCTATGTCAATGCAGAGATACACATACTACAGGGGAAGAGATGAAGTCATTGAGAAGTTATAAGAATTGATGGTGGAATTTCACCATAAATATCTTATTACCAGGGTTGGGAAGATGGCTTAGTGGTAGAGTGCTTGCCTTACATGCATGAAGTCCTGGGTTAGATTCCTCAGAACCACATAAATAGAAAAAAAGCCAGAAGTGGTGCTGTGGATCAAGTGGTAGAGTGCTAGCCTTGAGCAAAAGAAACTCAAGGACAGTGCCCAGGCCTGAGTTCAAGCACCAGGACTGGCCAAAAAAGAAAAGGGAAAAAAATATTCTATTACCATTGTTCCTGTTCCCTTTTATCTTGTTATTTCATACCACATTCTAGACACTAGCATGGTCACTGTGAGCCTTCTGTATATAGTTAGCATGCTTGCCCATGAAACCCTCACTCCTGTGAAACCAGAGGATTTTTAGGGCCTCATTGAACTTGACAACCTTAGTTACTTCTCCACATTTACATACCATAAGGTTTTCGAGTGATATTATTTAAGTCCATTGCTTCTGCACCTTGCCTTTATAGTCTATGTAATTTTTTTTCTTAATAGACTTCTCCCACTGTCATTTTTGTAGCTGTCTTTCTCAAGCTTGTACCAAAAATGCAAAATGTAGGAAAGAATAAAAGATAAAGAAATATTCTGTAAGTCTGCAATGTTTTTGAGAGTATTTTCTCCTAAACATGCTTCTATTACTATACATATTTATATACAAATACTCATATTGATGTGACAAGCAATTATTTCTCTGCCCTTAAGCATTTAGAATGTCTCCATGGGTTTGTGACTATACATAATATAATGAACGTTCTCATATAAAAAATTTGTCTTTTTTCTTTGTCTTGATTTCTTTTTTCTGAGTACATTCTGGATTTCACAAACCAAAGCTCATATATTCCCTAAATTTTCATTTTATACAAATAAGTGGCAACCTAGTTAATAGCAATTATCTGTTATCTACAGAGAACTGTACTTGTGGAAAATTTCAAAACTGATTAGGCTACAATTTTTCCTCAGTCAAGCACAATTTCACCAGATAACAATAGTTAATGTGGTTGGGTGGTCCACGGAAACCTAAGTAGTATTTTTTTAAAGACTACCACTAAGCAATTTTACATATAGTTTAGACAGTAAGTATGATGGCTGTAAGTAATGGATAAACCATGATAGAAAAATATTAACAGTATAGATATTTTCATCTTCATTCTCCATTGAAGAGAGGAAAAAAGGAAAACAAAAATCTCTAACTAAAAAAAATCTCATTAACTAAAATTGTGCTAGTATGTGACCCTGTAAGGTCATAAACATGTTAACAATCTAAGAAATGATGAATAATTCACCAAACAGTAAACACAATTCTATGATTTAGTCCATGTCCAAAGACCTCATAGTCAGAGAAGCTGATGGATTTTATCTGGCCACAATGGAGGTCTAAGAAACTGAGAGGCCACTGCCAAGTCTGAATCCAACAATCAAAAAATCCTGGAGTGATGGTATCTAAGAACATGAGAAAAGTGGTGTCTTAGCTCCAGGGGAGAAAGGAAGCTGATCCCTCTATTCTTTGGCATATTGTTCTAGTTCAGTGTCTAGCTGGTGGGATGATGCCTGCCCTTCTTGACAACAGTATACCAGCTCACATCCCGTTTGAAAACAGCAGTTCTCATGTCCTCTGGATGTTCCTTTCCCCCTATGATTAGTAATATAATTGCTTAAAAATAATTAAAACAATAACTTAAATGTGTATAACATTATGCTGTTAGATGCTATCCCATTTAGTTGGTGTGATTCTTATCAACTAGTATCACAGAAACTTGTGGCAGATGAATAATCTGTCTGGGACAAAACAGCTAATTATTACTGAAGACAGAATGGGGAGATAATGGTATTTCTTTAGCTCAGGTCTTTTATCCACAAAGGAAAGAAAACAAAGAGGAAAATCAAAATTAAAATGAGAGATTATGAAAAAGTTAATGGAAGTAAAAACTTCCTCTCAATACTGTGCTCCTAAATTGATTTTGAACATGAAAAACAAAAATTGAAATTCAATGAACCATATGTGTATACTAAAAACTAGAAAAAGCATATCAAAATGAATCAAAATGAGTTGAGGCAGAGATTAATAAAAATGAAAGCAAATACTAGTGAAATATGAAACACAAGAAAAAAAGTAAAGTCAGTATATTAAAGAATAAAACCTAAATGGTTCTTTGGGGACAAGAACAATCTACTTAAATAAAGATCTTTAGTCAGTTTGGTGAATGAAAAACTAAATACAAACTGTAAACTTATAAGTCTTATCTAACGTGGGAAAAAAGATAATCCTACTGCTATTCAAACTCTTTAGAGAAAGTAATGATCACTCCTCAATATTTTAATGAGTTAGTACAAACAGTGTATAGCACCTGGTAAAGATGCTATATGAATTTGCTAAGGTGATTATAATAAAGTACCACAGACTTGGTTGCCTAGATAACAAATTTATTCTCACAGTGTTGGAAGCTACAATTCTGAAAGTAAAATAATAAAATACCCACTGTCAAGAAACTACAGCACAAGAACTTAAGAGAAGGCACTGTAAATCTGAATTTTTTGAATTGCTAGCAAAGCACCACACTGAAATTTCTATTCAAAGGGATTGACAGTTTCTTTTGCCTTTAGCTGTATTGTAAGACCTAAGATAGCACAACTTGTGTTTGTCCTACAGCTTCTTCCATTGTAGTGTCTTTCTTCTATACTTTAATGCAATTGATTGCAAATTTACAAGAGCATCTGAAATTTCTGCCATTCTTCCAGTAATGAATATCTGTTGTTCTAGTAACAAACATGTACCCCACACCTGCCCAAATTCCATCTTTGTAAGTAATGATTATTTTTGTTTTAGAGCCAACTCATAGTTACTTTTAAAATGTGGCTTTAATGCCAAATTATAGTACAGCTTCTTGCTGAAATAATAAGTTGCAAAAAAATCAAAATTGGCAATTAAATCCAGTACTTTGCATGACTTAAGATTATATCACTCACCTGAAGGGACAATATGAGTAATTAGGACCAAGTTCATTCACTGACATGGATCAGTACAGTGGTGTGTTTTGGTCTATGAACAGTTACCATAAGATTTTTTTTTTCTGTCGGTCATGGGGCTTGAACTCTGGGCCTGGGCACTGTCCATGAGCTCTTTTGCTCAAGCCTAGTGCTCTTCCACTTTGAGCCACAGCACCACTTCCAGTTTCCTGGTGGTTAATTGGAGATAAGAGTCTCATGGACTTTTCTGCCCAGGCTGGCTTTGAACTATTATCCTCAGATCTCAGCCCGCTGAGTAGCTAGGATCACTGGTGTGAGCCACCAGCACATGGATTAAGATGTATATTTTATAGATGCAAACTGATTTAAAACTGTAAAAGTGGGAGGGGGAGATATTTCTTGAAATCACATGATATGGTAATAAAATAATTTTCAGTGGAGCCTGTTCTTATCATAACATCAGTGTAATCAGTTGCACTGGATCCATAGGACATGCTTTAGGACAAATAGCATCAATATCAGTATCAGCATACTAGTTGGGGTTCTCTAGAGAGACACCACACACACCAGTGCATAGAAAGAGATTGACAGATGAAGGGATTCATTAGACGAATTAGCCTATGTGTTTATGGAGACCAAGAAGTCCCATGTCAGGCCATCTGTAAGCTGGAGAGCCAGAGAACACAGCAGCAGGGGCCAGTCTATCTTCGAAGGCCTCAGGTCCACAGAAGCTGATGGTTTTTACTCTGTTAATCAAAAGGTCTGAGAAACTGAGAGGCCACTGGTCCAAGTTTGAGTCCAAACATCAGAAAACCTGGAGTTTTGGAGTCTAAGGACAGGACAAGAAGGGTGTCCTATCTCCAGGAAAAAGAGAAGGTGAATCCATCTGTCCTCCTCTATTGTTTGACATCCCTCTCATTGGAAACACCTTCACCGACACATCCAGAAAGAATGCCTTATTAGTTCTGTCAGAAGCCCTAATCCAGTCAGTTGGACTCCTAAAATTAACCACCACACCTGGGAACTTGTTATACTTGCAAATGCTCAGACCCCTCTTCTGACAGACTGAATCAGAGACTCTAGGGATAGAGGCCAGCAGCTGTTTCTTACAAACTCTCCAGGGGATTCAGATTGATACACATTCAAGTGTGAAAATCATGAGGTTAGTGTGAATGATAAATCATGAGCAGGAAAAGAGGCCTTCCTCCACATTTCCAGAGAAATTCATGTTTATATGAACACACATATGATACTTAATTTATTCTATCACACTTCAGTGTTTGTCACACACAAACTTGAAATAAAGGAGGCTTGCATTTTATCCAAGTCACAAACAAGCCTTTTCTGTTCTGTTACTGTCATCCTCAGCCATCTCTCTTCACTCAAATTACCCTTGCTAGTCTTCCCCCATCTAGAGCTTAATGACTGTCCTATTACACGATAATCTGTGAAAGTAGTATGTGTTGGAAATGATTTAAAAATAATTGCTAAAATTTGTAGGATTTGGACTTGCCATTTTATTTTCTGTTAGAAAGCATCATCTTAGAAATCATATTCCTCTCACTGGCCCTAGTGGTAGCTGGTATGCTGAATTGTCTCCCATTGGGACCAGACATATTTTCTTTTTTAAATTGTCAATTCACAGTAGAAAAGTTAAAATTCAATCATTCTTTGTTGGATGTGTACTGCAGTGTCCTTATTGCTTTAAAACTGTAAGAATTGTTCTTCTGTCAAGAGAAATCTATTTAGCAAATAATTACCTTTGTGAAACTGAAATATTATTGGGATCCAAGCATATACAACGGATAAAACATATTTGCATTTTCTGATCCTTGGTTATAAAAAAAAACTTAGTCTAATCCTTGGTTAAAAAAAATTTAAGTTGAGTACTGGTACCTTATACCTATAATCCTAGCTACTTAGGAGGCTGAGATATGAGGATGGCAGTTCAAAGCCAGCCTGCCTAGGAAAGTCCCTGAGACTCTTATCTCCAATTAACTACCAGAAAACTGGAAGTGGTGTTGTGGTTCAAAGTGGTAGAGTGCTAGCCATGATCAAAAAAGCTCAGGGACAGCACCCAAGCGCAGAGCTCACCACCACCACCATCATCAATAAAAACAACAACAAAAATAATATCCAGTCTTTCTTTAAAACATGCATAGTACACAGTTTTTCATGTGGTATTTTTTTTCAGTTTGTAGTAAAATGCATTTTAAATTCTTGGAAAAACCATACAATGGGGAAGGGAACATATTTTTAATTAAATATTTAAGCTATATTTTTCTAAACAAATTTTGAAAATAATTTTCATTATTTTAAATTGAATAGAAATTATTACTTGGAATTTTAAAGGAATAGCTTGGTCAAATTCAGAATTTACATCTCAAACTCCAGAGAAGTTAACTTTTCCATCTTTTTTCTTTTCTTTTTTCTTTTTTTTTTTTTTGGCTCTGTAGGCTAAGGAGGCACTGTCTACTGACAGTCACTATACTGTTTGTTAGTTTCAAGCTAATGCCCAGGGAACGAGTGGAATACAGCCAGTATTCCAGCAGGCTCAGGAGACAAGGAAGAGTTTGTCAAGGCTCAATCTGTAATAAAATTTGGGGCAGGTCAACATACTTCAGCTCTTGATACATTTGCTCTACAGAAATTACAGGCTGGTTGAATTGACTCTTGCTAAGAGATATGCTTTTAGGTAAGTGACATAACTTACAAATGGTAGATTTGTTGTTCTAAAATGATAGGAAATTACCTATGTGGGTATATGTGGCTTTACTTGTAATTTTTCAGAGCTGTACATATTTCAAGCAGTGCTAGACAATGATATAATTAGTATTATTTGTCCCACAAGATTTTAGGTGGTAAAATTGGACAATTTAGAACAATCTTAGGAATGTGTATAAAGAAGGAATCATAATTAGCATTTGACTTGTGCTTTTTTCTTTCCATTAAATTGAAAATGGCATTTTAGCATTTTATCAAGTCACATCTTGAATCTTCAAGATGTAAATGTAGAACTGACTTCTTTCTAAATTGTACTATTAAAATATTGTGATATATATTCAAAACAGGACTGTCTCTACATTATTGTTTATTAATATTTAAAATAATTGAACTGCTAATATTGTCAATTTTAAAATTAATTTCAAGAAGTATAAGATTGAAAAGACAAACTCTTAATACCTTGCATATTTTGTAAGAATTCAGATAGTATGATATTAGGTATTTCTATAACATGTGCATCCATTAACCTTAATAAAAATCTTGCAAACTTTACAGAGGAAATCTGATAGAGGAAGCATTTTCAATGGAGGGATATAATTAAGTAAATAATTTATTGGAAGCTACATTATGCTTCATTCATAAAATGATTCATTTACCATTAGGTCAGTATTGTAAAATACTGGCTGAATTTGCAGCTTGATTATTTATTTGGAAATTAAACATTTTAATTACAAATTATATCAGTAAGTGCACAATGAATAGGAATTTTCCAATTAATGAAGATTATACAAATATTGGAAAGCATCTTTTATTGCAGTGATTATGTTTGACCAGTTGATATGTTACCTCACATATAACAATTCCAGTATTTATTCTGAAGTTATTAAATTTAAAATTAGAGGTATTTGATAACCCAGTTGAAATATAGTAAAGTATGTTGTTTAAAACTTTCTTCAATGTTTTTATGTTGAATATTAAGTCAATCTTTCACTGCCATTTCAAGCCTATTCATGAAGATAAGTACTTATGTAGGAATTAGGAATCTTACTACATTTAAATATATATGTATACATATATGCATCTATGTATATATATACATATATATATATATGTATATATATATATATATATATATATGTTTTTCCAGTCTAAGGGCTTGAAATCTGGGCCTAGGTGCTGACCCTGAATTTCTTTTGCTCAAGGCTACTGCTCTACCACTTGACCCACAGAACCACCTCTGGCTATTTCTGAGTAGTTTATCAGATAGAAGAGTCTCATAGACTCTCCTCCTGCCCTGGCTGGCTTCAAACAGTGATCCTCAGATCTCAGCCTCCTGAGTAGCTATGATTACAGATGTGAGTAATCAGCACCCAGCTGGAATTAGGAATTATATATGTCAATTCTAAACTTGTCACAGTACCTCTACACTGTGCCTACCAATGGAATACTTTCTTTATAAAATTATTTCTTAAAGGTTTTATTCTCAGGCTAGGTATATGGCCTAGTGGTAAAGTGCTCACCTTGTATACATGAAGCCCTGGGTTTGATTCCTCAGCACCACATATATAGAAAAAGCCAGAAGTGGCGCTGTGTCTCAAGTGGTAGAGTGCTAGCCTTGAGCAAAAAGAAGCCAGGGAGAGTGCTCAGGCCTGAGTTCAAGCCCCAGGACTGGCAAAAAACTAAACAAAAACAAAAGTTTTATTCTTCCTTTAAAAAACAAATTCCATTTTTTCCTTATTTTCTATTACCTTGTCCTGTTAGAGCCACTATACATATGCATAAAATACATTGGGATTTTAAACAAGCCATCTTTTGCATGAGAGCGCCATTCATATCAACAGTTCAATAAAATTGATGAGAAGTGAGCAATAGAGTTGATTAAGGTGATTAAGTTAATTTTTAGTTCCTGGAAAGTACACTCATACTGATGTTAAGTAGCCACTATTTTATTTATCACTTATTAAGTCCTTGAATAAGTCTCAGGGTCCTTAATGTGAGAAAGTTACAACCCATACCCATCTCAAAAATTGTATCTAATAATCCTTCTTTCAAAGATATTTTATGGTAGCTTCTCACGTGCAAATTTCAAAGTATTTTCATACCATCTTCATGACCTCTTCATTTGTCCAAAATTTCCTTTATATTTTTGAAAATTTGAAGTATGCAGACTTGAGTATTCCGTTGTAATACCGATGCTAAGGAATGAACTTGGTTAAGCACTGAAATCCCTCTCTACTGCTATATAGTACTGAGGAAAACTGTACTTTCTGCTTTAATTTCCTTTGTAAATGAGGATATCTTCAATATTTTTTAAAGACTGACATAAGGATAAAGGATCAAATATATGTATCAGTGCTTTTTAGCCTTTCAGTCTGTAACCAATAACTAGTAGACAAATATTTTTTTCTTATAATCAACCATTAAGCCATCATACTTTCTAGGATTACTAAAACTTAATAAATTTTATGAACCTATTTATTTCAGTGTTCCAATAAGAAGAATGAATTATTTTCCTGGGTAATTTTAGAGTCAACCAGAGCTAACTCTAAATTATAGTTCTGAGCTATAATTACTTCCATGGTTAAAACCATTTTGGCCTCTGGGAGTAAAAGTTATACTTTACAAGGCATGTAAAAGAAGTATTTGTGAATTCATTTCTGTCTTCTATTCATACCTTGGTTAAAATGAGCCATGGTGTTGCAAAGTTTCGTTGGAACATTACATAAACTTACTTATTCTTGGCCATGTAGTAGTTGGGAATATGAAAACAGGCCTGAAAGGAACCAAACAGCAAATTCTTCAGAGCCAGGAAACCTAATATTTATTCAACAATCAATAGAGTGATGGTCACTAAGATGACTTATAACTATGTTTTCTTGCTCTGTGTGGATGGGAGCTAGCATCTTTTCTTACAAGACATACTTGTGCTAATATGTTCAACAGAACTAGACAGAAGCACAATTGTGATGCAGACATTTCAACACCAGAAGCTCTGTTCTCCCTCTCTACTGCTCTTTATGGAGAGTTTTCACATTCTTTTCCTCTATCCTATCATGCTGGTTTTCTTATCTTCATCTGTTTATGCCAAGGTATGAACAGCCTATAGTGATCCATCAACATTTTCCACTGATTTTCATTTTAACAAGCTAAACAACTTTAGACTGAAAAGGAAATTCCTAACCCCATGCAATTATAAACAATAAGTGGGATCAAGATGTAGTGATGTGTGTGTATGTAATTTTACTCATTCATTAGAAAGAATGATATTTTAGAAAGAATTATATTATCACAGGGAAATGGATAGACCTGGAAAAATTGTATTAAATGTATGTAGATTTTCTCTTACATGTGGAACTTATATCTAAATTATATATGCAAACATGTATAGAATCATATGTATATATACACAAACATCTTAACTAGACTATGAATGTTCAGGAGAAGACTCTAATGATGTAACTCCTTTGAACAGCTAACTTACAGTCTAATCAAATGAATATCAAGAAGACAGAACATGTACTGTTGAGGAAAGAGCAGGTCAAAGTGAGGAAGGAGATAGGAAGGGTAGATGAATACAGTCATAACATTGTGTGTGTGTGTGTGTGTGTGTGTGTGTGTGTGTGTGTGAAAGTAGAGCTAGATAACTTGAGATGAGTGGGGTTGGGAAAGATGTCGGAGAACAGTGGAAAGGGTAACATTGATCAAGATGCGTTGTACTCTTAAACTGACATGTATTAGACCCCATGTGTACAGCTACTTAAAGATGGTAAAAATTATGTACATATAATATAACACAAATGTGTGTGTGTGTGTGTGTGTGTGTGTGTGTGTGTGCAGATTGTGGTAGTTTGTGAAAGTTTTGAGAGAAAAAGAATTATAGTCTCTAGATTATGCATTTACATTGCATCAAGGGAAAAAACTCATTCTAGACGCAAAAATCTTTGTTTATAAAGCACATATATGAAGCATGGATACATGTGCATAAGTAGACATATTGGTATTATCAAAATGCCTTGGATGCCAGGTGCTGGTACGTCATGCCTGTAATCCTAGCTACTTAGGAGACTAAGGTCTGAGTACCAAAGTTCAGAGCCAGCTCAGGCAGGAAACTGTGAGACTTTTACCTAGACTCTTATCTCCAATATATTACTCAGAAAAAGCTGAAAGTGGCACTGTGGCTCAAGTAGTAGAGAGCTAGTCTTGAACAAAAGGAGTTCAGGGATAGAGCCCAGGCCCAGAGTTCAAGCCCTAGGACTGTCAAAAAGAAAAAAAAAAAGGAAAAAAAAACCCAAACATGTCATGGAGGTGATTATGATAAAATATATGACAGTCCCTTTAGGGGGTACCATAATGAGATTAGATTTACAGAAATAGTGCTCTCACTAAGGGTGAGGAGAGATAGAACCTTGTAGAGTATGAACTTTTCCCAAATTGTTTCTAAATGATTTCAATATAAAGTAACTTATGCCTAATTGTTTGTATTTGAAGTTAGTATTTATATTCTCAAATGTAATGCTATGCTTTTACTCTTTCTAATTATAAAAGGAAATAAAGAGGAAAATGTGAGAACAAAATGTACTTTGACCTTAGTCCCAACTACACCTTATATTTGCTTTGTTATCATGTGCAAATTGCTTGCCTAAGCCTCAGATTCTTTATCTTTCATGTATGTGGGGATTATAATGTTGGTTTGGCGGAATTTCAGTTTTCTAGGATTCATAGAAAGAAGGAAAATAGTGTATATAAACCTTCTATATGTTACCAACTACACAAGTAGTGTATGTCAATTAGGAATTATACTTTTATATGCTGTGTCATTTTTTATCTATTACAGTCTATAAAATTGTTATTTAAATCAGAAGTTTAGAACTAGTATTGTGGTCCATAAGTACTATTGTCCATAAGAGAAAGAGCTTCCTTTAGGATGAATGTTAGCATTACCCATAAAAGAAGGATAAATTTCTAATATTGCTATAAACCAGTAATAACTCCTATGACAAAACCAAAAGCAGAATAAAATCTAATTAAAATGTTAGCCTTTCTAGATTTAATACAAGTTCTGTTTAATGTAGAGTAGTTGTCCTAATAATTCTGTTGAAATTCATTTTATTCCAGTACTTTATTGCACTTGGCTGTGAAGTCATTGCTTCTATTTGTTCTATAGAATGCTGCATCCTTTAGATACTTAGAATCTTAGCACTTCCTTGCTCTATAGAGATGAAATTTGCTTTAGATATTCACTGACATGCAAGCAATTGTAGGCAGAGGCATTAATTGAAAGGAAGTAGGGAATAAAGAAAACCTAGGCCTACACAACAATTTGGGTGAATTTCAGTACAGATGCAACTTTGTGGAAAGTTCTTTAAAAGGAGTGTCCACAATTTCTCTTCATTCTCCCTCCTCTGTTCTCTCCCTTCTTACTTCCACTTAAAAGTCAGACTACTTAAATATATCTTCCCATTTCCCTCCCTCTCTCTCCATTTTTGAGTACTTAAGTACTTATTCTGCTTTTGTGATTGCTCCTAAAACTTTATCCTGCCAACATTGTTTCTAAGTTAATTTACTGTTTTTTGCTTTGTAGGATTAATACTCATTTGAACAGATGAAAATATGACAGAGAAAGATGTTCTAATTATAAGCATTATGATGTAGCAAATAGAATAAGAATTCTGATATGGGCAACATATTTTCCTAAGCCTACTCAACGTATCTCCTAATAATTTATCTTTTCAACTACATTTCCACTATTCCATCAGAGAAGTCATTTAATGATGAATTGCTATAGGGTAATGCTCTTCATGCCCCAGCACAGCTTTGTAATTCTTGCCTCAGCAGAAGATAACCTAGGAGTTCGGTAAGGAAAATGAAGAGAGAATGTTATTTTTAGGCAATCCCATGTCTTCTTCTATAACACCTCTTTTCTTCTTCTTCTTCTTCTTCTTCTTCTTCTTCTTCTTCTTCTTCTTCTTCTTCTTCTTCTTCTTCTTCTTCTTCTTCTTCTTCTTCTTCTTCTTCTTCTCCCCCCATTAGTTGGATTGTTGATTCTTTCAGGGCTTAGTTTCTTAAACTTAGTTTCTTTGTATATTCTGTATTCTGTATTCTTAGTTTCTTTGTATATTCTGCATATTAGGCCATTCTCTTAAGTATAGCTTTTACTTCTCCATTAGGAAGAATGACATTACATTATTTGCAAAGAAATGGATGGACCTGGAAATGAATTATGTTAAATGAAGTAAGTTGTCTCAGAGAGACGAATGGGACATTTTATCTCATGTATGGAATGTAGACCTAATTTATAAATGTACAAGTAAACACATACGGGCTTTTATGCAATTGTACACAACTGTATTACCTTAAATATGGTACTTTCAGGAAAGAATTCAACTGGTGTAATTCCCTAGAATGACTAACTCACAGTCCAACAAAATGAGTACAAAGAAACTGGTACTTGAAAAGTTGGGGGTCAAGGTATAAGGTTAGGCAAATGAAGAGAGGAAAGGGGAGCATGCCGTCATAATGTTCAATGTATATCCTGTGAAACTGAGAAAATTGGCAGGAGAAGTTTTGCTGGGAGGGAAGGGGAGAATGGTGAAAGGCTGAACATCAATCAAGATTCACTGTATTCATCAACTCATGTCTTCAGTGGCAACTCCCTTTGTACACCTTCTTCAGGAGAAGAAAAATGTAATAAAAAAATTTAAAAAGCAAATCCATGCCTTGTCAGGCATGCACATACCTGTAATTCCAGGCTTCACTGGAAGCTGAGACAGAAAAATTGAGAGTTATAGGTCAGTGTGAGTTACTTAGAAACACTGTATCAAAAAGCAATACTTGGGGCTGGGGATATAGCCTAGTGGCAAGAGTGCCTGCCTCGGTATACCCGAGGCCCTAGGTTCGATTCCCCAGCACCACATATACAGAAAACGGCCAGAAGCGGCGCTGTGGCTCAAGTGGCAGAGTGCTAGCCTTGAGCGGGAAGAAGCCAGGGACAGTGCTTAGGCCCTGAGTCCAAGGCCCAGGACTGGCCAAAAAAAAAAAAAAGCAATACTTGCAAAACCATTTGGTGTAAACCAACTGAACAACTCAAAGGAGAGGGAAAGGGAGAGAAGGAGGAGGGATTTTGGGAGGAGGTAACAAACAGTGCAAGAAATGTACCCATGGCCTAATGTACGTAACTGTAACTCCTCTGTACATCACTTTGACAATAAATAAGTAATCTAAAAAAAGAAAGAAAAAGACAAGAAAAACCTGTGTCTACTGAACAATAGAAAGTACAACCTTGGATTTTCTGATACTTCTTCAGGGTTCTTCAATCCATGTAGAAGTATTTCATGTCTATATACTGCCAGTGGAAGAATATGAGTGTTCACAAAATAGTGGAAGGCAAAGGTTTTAGAAGAAATTGGTAGGTTTGTGTAAAATTCCTTTGAGTACTGGCCAGTGAAATAATTTCCTCCATCAAGAAATATAAAATTTTATAGCCAATGGGTTACAAATATTTTCACACACCTGAACGTGGGACTATATCATCATACAGAACTAATGGCATTCTTTATCCCTATCTATATGAGTTAAAATAAGCAAATATCTTAATCAAGATGCTCCACTTCCTCTACAGTGGAAGGTCACTTAGTGCCCTTGACTAGATTCCTGGATTCTATTGCCAATCCAAGATTCTATGTAATCTACTCACTAATTAACTGAACGTGACCCATGATTTTTTTGTTGTTAAAAATGTTTAACTCTACTTGTTCTTACATATTTATGCCTTCCCCCCGCCCCCTGCCATGGAAATACTTCACAATAGTTTGGAGAAGCATTGACAATTCCTTTTATTCAGGAAGATCAAAGTAGCTTGCTAACATAGAGTAAGGTCCTGGCAGCTTTGGATTTGTTCACTAGCTAGGGTTTTAATGAAATGACTTGATACTGCTGATCACACACTGTCTTTGTTTCCTTTGTGGTTTTCTTTTTTTTTTTTTTTTAACAACTTGAGTCTTTTTAGGTTACCGTATAATATTAGGAAAGGAAATGGTTTGGTTTGGTTTGGTAACCTATATGCCCGTGTTATGTTGATTCTATGCTTTTTACACAGTCACGGAGCTTGATTATAATCAACTCAGATTTTCAGAAGATTTAATGAAGAGCCTATTGCAGAAATGTGAGCAGTATATCAAGTACGGGATATCAAGCATAGATGTAGATGTACCTATTGCAGAGCCAGCTATGAACTCCTGCATTCCTGAACTATGAGAGGAGATAGTGGTGTGTCCATTAAGTCTCTTAAGTCCATTAAACTAAAGTCTCTTAAGTCCATTAAACTAAAACTGGAGATTGGGAAGGAATCAATTCAAAAGGCATTATTTTCCTAAAGAAATTCCACTGCTAAAATGCAGGCAGAAACTAAGAGGTATAACACCCCATTTCTCTCTTCTTTTCTCCTTTTTGCTGTTGGTGCCTCTTATTGGCTGAACCCAATGTGAGGCCACAAATATTCACTGCAATGTTATAGAGGATGCTCTTCCTCACAACAAACACTCAGAAGTAGTGAGGATGTGCAAAAGGATCTGGGAACACAGTGTTAGGCAAGCACATAGCTATCAAGGCAAGAAAGCAGAAAAGGTCCTGCTCTTAAGCAGTTTACGGCTCTCTTTCCTTTCCTAAAATAAAGCTTTTAGACTTTCTGGACTCTTTGAAGAACCCTTTCTTCTGATGTTTTTGTTGGAGGTCAGGAGGCTAGACATAGTTTTTGATGCTTTGCTCAGTTCTAAAGTGTTAAAGTTACCAATAACCAATGTACTGCTACAGTCCTTCATTAAGTATGATGATTCATTTGTTCATTCAGAAAATGATTTTTTCAGCATCTACCTTGGGTTAGTATCTGCAGGTTCTGAAAAGTGAGTGAGGTATCCTAATGTTCAGGGGACTGTTCACCTAGTGAAACTAATATGCAAATAACTTCAATGGCAAGCTGCAGATAGCTATGGGACTAATGATTTCATTGTTTTGGATAGGGTGTGGGTTGTGGTAATAACCCTAACACCCAATTTCCTGGCTGCTCAGGCAAGCAGTTTAAAGCCTCACTGTCAGTAATATGTGCTTTTATTTAATAGGAGTCCCATAAGTACTCACTTGTAAAAGCAGTTTCCCAGAATCCACTGGCAGAAACTTTTCAATGCATTGAAATATACATGAAACAGTTCCAGGCAATGTAAACACAGTTTCAGAATAGCTACATGACTGAATTAGGCTTAGGAGAGTTGATGGTTTTTGAGATCATTGTACACAATGTACTTGAAATCAGTACTAGTGCCGTATGCTATAGAAAAGTACTTTCTAAAACTATAAAGGAGCTATGGTATAATATAAAAGCTGTCCTAATAGTATTTGTCGTTTTTCTTCATAGTTGTAGCTAGGGACATATTAGAACGTCAGAGTCCTTGTCATGCTTTATGTAAGGTCCGCCCCCCAGGGAGGGCTCCATGCAGATGTCCCCCTACTTGTTTAAGTCTTGGCCCAGTATTTTCATTAGCTAGGTAATTGGCACACCTGGAGGCAGTTACCTCCTACTTTCCTGAGGTCACATCCAAATCCACCTGAGCACCACCTCCCTACCCTCTGCCCTAGATAAGGCATGGGCCCCAGGGTGGATCAACCTTTGTCCCAGACTATGAGTCAGCCTTTAATCTGAGATGAAACATTTTCTCTGACAATACAGTTTGAGTATGTCCAGTAGAGGCTCTTTCTGGTTTTTAAAATAATAGAAACATTCCTGTTGAATAGTCTTTTTTCCATACTTTTCTGATTTTCTTTATTTTTTTAGAGGTGTCCCTGAAAATCATGAGGTAAACTATTTGTTTTAGTTGTTTGTCTATCACTATAACAATTGAGACAATTAGAATATAAAGGTTTATTTAGCTCCTGGTTTTAGAGGTTTCAGTCCAGGATCAATTGGCCCATTGCATTGTATGTGTGGCAACACAGTATGTCATGATATGAGTATGAGGCAGACAAAATCATGGTTAGGAAATGAAAGATGAATAAGGTCCCTTAATCCTCATATAAGGCACTCCCCTAATGGCCTAAAGATCTCTGAGTAGACTCCACCTCTTCAAGCCTTCACCTCCACCCAATAGTACCATTCTTAAGACCAACTCTTTCATATATGGATCTTTCGAGGACAGTTGATATAAACTGAAACACTAACATTACTGTTCTCTAGTTGGGAAGCAATCATTTCTAGGTTCACAATATTCAAGGAAAAAGTTCTACCTTAAGGCTATCTCTTATCTGTTACTATGCCAGTGATCTACCACTCAAAATTAAGAAGCAACATTTTGTTATCTATCACGTAATGGATCCATATGGAGGTTTACTAAAAACAGTTTCAAGGACTATCTCATTAACAAGTTGATTTTTTTTAAAGAAATGTTATGAAAACGTGAAGTGTTTATGGGCTATATAATATGCTGATGTTCATAGGGCTGAGAAGTAGCATAGACTTATTTTTATGCATTATGTTATCTATATTTTAAAATACATTTAGAATATTTTCTTTAGTCTCTAGACTGTATGTGTGTGTGTGTCTCTCTCTGTGTGTGTGTGTGTGTGTGTGTGTTTGTGTGCATATACATACTGGTTCTAGGGTGTCCACTCAAGGCCTGGGAACTGCCCCTGAGATTTTTGCTCAAGGCTAACACTCCACTTCAGCCTCACTTTCAGCTTTTTTAGCAGTTAATTAAAGATGAATCCCATGAGCTTTCCTGCCCAGGCTGACTTTGAATCATGATCATCAGATCTCAGCCTCCTATGTAGCTTAGGTTACAGGTGTGAACCACTAGAGCCTAGCTCTAAACATCTTTTTAAGCCAGAGACCCTCTGAAGGTAAAGCAGTCTGTTCAATCTTTCATCTACAAAAAGTACAAAAAATATCTCCTTGTCCTTGTATTTCCAGACTTTTAGGACATTCTTAAATTATGTTGCTTTATCTTTATAAATCCTTCATCTGAAAATGATATTATTGATTGTAGCATTTCAAGTTCTAACTTACACACCATGGAATGTATGTTTTCTCTCTGTTGGTTACTCAACTTGGAAGGCAACCTGTATACTTGGATCCTTTTGACAAATTTCTCAAATGGTAAAGAATCTTGAGAGAAAACAAGTACTCCGAAGATAATGAAGTTAGAACTATGTAAACAACTCTGTGGCTTTCTCCTCTATTATGCTGTTAAGTAATGTCTGTCCTTTAAGCTTTTGAGAAATGGCAAAGGCAGGGACATCAGAAGATATTTCCTCCAAATGTTTGCCATACTGATGCTAAAGATAACTACTGTGCTATTTCTCCTTAATCACTTCCTATTTTGTATTAGGGCAGGCCTTCATCAATTGCCCAGTAGATTTAATGCCTCTTAGCTGTCCAGTAAGACAGGAAGGTTTAGCTATTAGTCAGAAAAGCATTGTGCTGTGACATGTGGATTCAAAGAAAATTCATAATGCTCTATAGATAACCACAAAAGACCTTTGTCTCTGGATTTCTCACCTCCCCACCTTGTATTGATTTGCTTTTCTTCTACTTATAAAGGCAATGAAATAGCCACCACATGTGGAGTAAATGCAAGCTCCTGATATAACTGAATGTCTGAAAAAGGCACATTATCCCTCTCGAATGACAGCTTGTTACAGGATTCCTCTTTCAATGATAAAAATTCCAAAGCCTTTATACTAAGCTCAAGTATGAAGGAAATCGCATGATCATTATAGCATTTAGCAATATCAGTTACTTGGCTATTCATGTGTCTTCAAGTATCCCTTATCTTGAATAATGCATGCCACTTTCTCTCTCATATATATATATATATATATATATATATATATATATATTTGTTTTTTCCTTTGCATATGATCACTATTTATTTAGAAACACTCTGCATAGGCCAGTGTCCTAAACATGGAGTTTTGATTTAATGTAGCTACATATGAGTCAGAACTTATTTCCATTTCTCATACTTTATACTCTTCCCTTTATGCCTGTTGTGTTGCCATATCAGAATTCCTGAAACTTGGCACTTGGTAATGAAAATGAATGTATTGCACTCACAGTTTTTGGAGGCTAAAAGTCTAAGATTAGCCGGCCTCATTTGTTCAGTGCCTCCTGGTAAGGTCTGTCCATATCTGGCTGTATCATATAATAGACAAGCAAAAAGAGAAGCAGCCACAAAGCAGGAGAGACCAAGCATGTGGGTGTAGCCTTGCTCTACCACAATCTCTTCTCAAGAGAATGATTCACTCCATGAGACCAGCAACAATTAAGACCAATACGCTCCTGACCTAATCACCTTTTAGCAGTCCTTACCTCCTAAAGATTGTATCACAGCACTGTAATACTGAGCACCAATGTTTCAGCACAGGAACCCGTAGGGAACAAACTACATCTAAACCATAACAGGTATACTTATCTCCAGGTGATGTCTCACACTACACTTAGTATTCTAGGCTCGTCAAAGAAAAAAAATGACAAAAAACTTTGTCACCTTGAGTATAGTCCACATACTACCTGCATGCAGGTGAGCAAAACCTGTGCCTCAAAGAGTTTTGAAATCCTATCTCTGTGGATAGTATGTATATAAGCTTCTGGCTAAAGTATTTATGCAACAACATTCAGTTATTGCCTACCATATCTAGGCCCCGTACTAATAGCCACTGGATCTCTAATGGTAAGACTTCTTTGCCCATAGCTCAGCAAAATGACAGTATGGAAAGGTAAGAAATTAAAATGAGAAACTATAAAGAACTATTATGATTATAATTCTGTTCCTAACCAGTATTATCTGTCTTCCATTAGCTTTGACTACTCAAGTTCACCTCTTGGCTTTTTACTGCAGACAGTTCTTAACTTAGGACTCTTGTTGGAACATTTTGTAAACTTGAACTTCCTCCCTTGTTTTTCTCTATCATAAGGCTCTCCCAGCCACATATCTGTTTGTTTGTTTGTTTTAATTTTTTGATCTCTGACAAAGCTGCTGTTGAGGGAAATCTTATTTCAGTACAAGAGCCACTGAAACAGGAGATGCTGGCTCCCTTTGATCACTTCTTGCTGATTTAAAGCTCAGTCTTTTCCTAGGCTAGGCTAAAGTCTCATTCCTGAGAGGGTATTCCCGAACCATGGGGTTGTGCACAGTTTGGCTGAGTGCTACACTGGGCATTTCAGGTGCATGGGATGGCTTTATTGCAAAGTTGAAGGGGCTTTGTGCCTCAGAGAGCTTGAGCATTCTGGGCTGTTAGAGTTACACTACTTTAGTAGTGTATTTAGTGCTAACTAGGGAACAGAACCAGTCCACCCCCACCTACTTGGCCCGGAGAAAGTTCCAGGCTGTATTAAATGTGTGTGGCTGCCAAGTGTTCTCTTTACATACAGATAAGACTCAGCATGGGAGGTTTGTTCTACTGGACTCCAGGGTGAGTTTATGTCAGCCTGACCTGGAAGGCAGGGAGTCTGTTTCTGGGTCAGCATCAAAGCTATAACAGCTAACATAGATAACCCAAAATAATGCTTGTATGAAGTTTTAATACCTTCATGTTTGCTACTCTTGGTTGTTTTACTTACACCAATGCTTACATATTAAATAGTATGTAATTTATGTATGAAATAACTCTTTGCATTCTCTTCCCCCCAAAGGAGATATTTGTTTCCATTTAAAACTCAAATCCACAAGTCTACTAATCTGATTATAAATTCTTTCTCTGTGACATTTGAAGTAGGAACACATAGTGTAATATATTCACTTTATAAAATGGAGATTATAGTTATGATATCCCTCATTCCACCAAGCACAACCCATGGACTCAAGGGTCTTAAGATGTCAGAGGTAGCAAGAAGTTTATTTTGGGGTCCTGGATGACACACCCGGCTTTCAGGAGGTACTCTTGTGTCCATTCATTTATCAGAGGATATTTATTGAGTACTTCTGTGCTCAGCATGCTGATTAAAAAAAAAATTCAAGGCCTTGAACTTGATGGATAGGAGCTCCAACACTTAAGGTACACACCAGACCTTTTTTTTTTTTTTGCTTTAGTTATTTATCAGAAATGTTATTATGTATTTGCTTTAGGATGGCCTCAGATAACAATCCACCTACCTGTGCTCTCCCCATAGCTGGAATAAAACGCATGACCACTACACCAAGGCTGAGGTGTCTATCTCTGAAGTTTTGCTAGAACTGTTTCCTAACCATAATATTCCAGGTCTCTACTCCCAGGGCATAATCTCCCACCACCCATGTGACTGCGTTTCTAATTCAAAAGACTCAGTATCACAATAACTACTTCCTGGAAGTGACAGATGCTGTGCCAGCTGCCAGGCCATGCCATTGAAGTAATGGTTTCTCTTATGTGCTTGGTAAATTTAATAAAGTGGCAATGTACAGTACATTCATAGTAATATAATATTCCCCACAAACTTCCCCACTATTAACATTTCGACATCTCATTTTCTGACAGACATTGTAGGGAAGGATGACACCCCCTCATCATAAAATCATCCTCTTGCCAATAAACAAGCGTGAGAATTACATTTTTTTTTCCAGTCCTGGGGCTTGGACTCAGGTCCTGAGCACTGTCCCTGGCTTCTTTTTGCTCAAGGCTACCACTCTGCCACTTGAGCCATAGCGCCACTTCTGGCCGTTTTCTGTATATATGGTGCTGGGGAATTGAACCCAGAGCCTCATGTATAGGAGACAAGTACTCTTCGCCACTAGGCCATATCCCCAGCCCCCAGAATTACATTTTTTTAAGGACCTAAACGTTTAAAATAGTATAATGTAGCAGTATGATATTATTCTTAATATTATGACAATTTAAAAATTGTGTGCTCTATACAAATAATGTTATAGCAAAAAAATGAACCTTTGAATCAAGGAGTACAGACAGTAAGATCTTTAATTATCATTTCAAATGAACATAGTGAAGATATGATAAAAGAATTGATTTGGGAGGAACAAAGAATAGAGAAGATGTACTATGTGAGGGAGTCCAGGACTAATTAGGAGATTTCTATTACCAGTGATAAAATGAATTTTTTATGTTTTGCTGTAAGTATAATATCTTGGGATATTATACTTTCACTTATAATCCCAGAAACTATGGAAATAAAAACTTTCCCAACTTACCTTCAGAAAAGTAGGCAATTAGATTTGAAATTTCACAGTAAAGGTAGTTCTTTCACTGAAACTGTTTGAAATAGACTATCTCTTAAGATAAGTTTAGAAAAATTTGTGACTTACAGGACATGGGACAAAGCTCTTCTGTTATCATCTATCATCTATCATTGGTGAACATATAAATGCACAGCATGATTCTCATAGTGGCTTCATGAATGCACATTGTAGTCTTGTTGTGAGCTATACAACCTGGAAATGGAAGGTTCTAACTAGTAAAGTTGTTCTGAGGTTAGAGTTAACTAGGAATACATCTTGACACAAAGCAGAAGAGAGTAATCACTCATCACAAGCTAACAGCTATCCTTACTTAATCAAATCTTAACAGCACTTAAGCTTCAAAGTATTAAACAGTGTTGATAGAATGAATTAGGTCTGCAGAGCTAGAAACTCTGAGCTTTCTGCTTCTGTATTAGCTCTTCAAGACTAGCAATTCCTAAATACAGTTAAAGCACATGGATCTATCAGGGGTGATGACTGGATGTTTCTTTCATTTACAAGAATATAGTCTTTTCAAGGTATCATACTGAGTAAGCAGATTGAGAATGATGCTCAGGATTTTGAATGTTTTGGGCACATGGAAAGTTATGTTTTTTAATTATTTTCTGTTAGCTAACCTTATGCAATAAAATTGTTTTTCTTTGTAGTTTATTCAACACAATAAAGTAGACTTAGATACATACATACTTACATAATGTATGTATGTAATACATAATAATATAGGCATACACATATGATATGAGGTTACCTAGAAATTATTTGATTCATTTACTTTTAAGAAAATATGTTCTATGTAGTTAAATAACCAGTTTTTCTTCCTGTTATTCTTTCAATGGAATATTCCATGACAAGTTGGCTACTTCAGTTCATAATTCAAACACTAACTCATGGACCTTTTCAGAGACAGTACTTAGGTACAAAGCAGGAGTAATTATTCAGAGTTGCCATAGGAGACATGTTTACAACTCTACAATTTAAAATTCTTAAGAGAACTTTCTCTTTCTTTCCAATTCCGAGTGTTTGATGGTGAAGAAAAGTATGGATAGTAGTTTGATGTCTCTTCCTTTTCCTCATCCTAAGGATCTTGCATAGTTACACACTGCAGCTTTTGTACCATAAGTGCAAAGTGTAAAAGAAGACCTAGTAAGGTTATGATGAAGCTAGTTTGAACTTTGCAGACTATCTAAGGGTGTCTTGGGACCCTTAAGAATCCAAATTACACTTACGAATTTAGTCAATTATGTTTCAGATTGGTTTAAGGAAGAATAAATAAGATTACTGTGGAGTATAGGTCCCCCAGGAATTCACAAGGAATGGAGTTGTGTATGCATGAGAAGACATGAAGGATGGACTTGTCTGAGTCCTCACTTCAAATGTATGGCTTTGTTTAAGCCTAGCTGCTCTCCATGTTTAGGGATAAAAATAAAACTAGAGAGAAAATTATGCTAAGGATGAGAAAGAAGGATGTGCCTTCTACCCTAGCATTCTTCCAAACAGAATCCTACTTAGTCTCTAAAGTATTTACTGTATCATGGGTCTGAAGGTAGAAGATGAGAGAAAATAATTTC
The DNA here is from genome assembly GCF_023159225.1 of Perognathus longimembris pacificus. NCBI lineage: Eukaryota > Metazoa > Chordata > Mammalia > Rodentia > Heteromyidae > Perognathus > Perognathus longimembris. Next base: position 45,425,814 of record NC_063164.1, read on the forward strand.
TCGAGAAGTTTCAAGTTCTCATTTTGTGGTCCAAGGGTATAAGACTTAATATCTTTAAGCATACTTGTATTAGTTTTGGAGAGGTGTTTTTTTTTAGGCTGATTTTCAATACCTCTGATAACCCAATTTAATTCTAAATTTTTCTTCAGTTTGATATGGCTTCTCAATACCCTTTGCAAAATGCTGTCCTTAATAACTTACAGGTTAAAACTGAATCAAATTTTGAGAGAAATGGCACTGTTAAGGGACCCATGTTGTTTACACACATACTAAACACTGATAGGAGCAGGAAAACACCAGAGCTGTGCCTTCCTCCCACCCTCAGTGAGAGCAGCTCAGTCCCTAAGAGTCTTTGATCACTGTCCACCCTGTACTGTGGCTCCAGATAAATGGACTTGGCCTTTATGAGTACCACAACTGTGAGAACCAATAAGCTGTGCTGTAGTTGTAAGTATTTCCTACAGAATCTCTGGCTGGGCATTCATTTCTGATCCCTTACCACTTTCGAAGTTGGGGCCACCTGATAGAACTGAAAGTATGAGAAATAAGTAAGGAGTGTTTAGGGTTCATAGAGGTTTGGGTTTGCTGTGTACATGTATAATATAATATTTTAGTGGAGAAAATATAAATTATATTTTATATTTACAAAGTGTTTATATTTAAGAGTCCAATTTTTTAAACCATACATTGTCCCCTTGAAATTACCATACAGTTGCAAACAAATTATATTTCATTAGGAGAAAAAATATCCTGCTGCTTATCATCAATATCTTAGAAATGAAAGTGAAAATGGAGTTTTACATATATAAAAAGTTGGAGAGAAGTATGCCTTGCTGGTCACTGGTGACACATACATGTAATCCTAGCTACTCAGGAGGCTGAGATCTAAGGATCATGGTTTAAAACCCATTTGGGAAGGAAAATCTGTGGACTCCTATCTCCAATTAACCCCCCCCCCCAAAAAAAAAAACACAGAAGTGGAGGTGTATCCCAAGGGGTAGAACACCAGCCTTGAACACAAAAGTTCAGAGACAGCACCCAGGCCTTGAAATCCTAGAATCATTGCCAAAAAATGATCTGTTTTAGACTTTTGACTCTACAAAAGGTGCAGCTAAATAGGAAAGTCCCAAGAGAAATTAAAAATGAGTGAGTGAGTCCCACATGTGATGGTACATACCTTTAATTTCAACACTCTTACTGGAGAAAGTTGGTGGCCAGGATGGTCTGCAAATTCCTGGAAGTGTTCCCAGGAAGTGGCAGACCTTTCTGTGTAGCACACACTTGACTCATGTTTCCTCAGTTGTCCCTGTAATGCTTTTTCAGCCATCTTCTTCTTTATTTCAGTCTAGGAGGCAATCTAGAATGGTTCTGTTTAGTTGTCATATCTCTTTATTCTCCTTTAGTTTGTTGTTCATCATTACCAGTTCACAGAGTGTAAATATTTTCCTTTTTTTTTACTAACAGGGATTTATATTTTTGCCCCAATGCTTTTATACACACACAAAGCAATGTAGAGTATTGGAAAAATCAACTGTCTCAAAATTAGATTACCAGAGGGTAAATTTCACTCTTGACTTTACCCCAGGCTTTTTAGTTGTGATCTGGTTAAAATTCTTATTCTCTTCCTCTTCATTAGTGAAATGGGGATACTGCAGTTGTGTGTGTATGTGTGTGTGCACACACACACACACATACACACACACTTACATGTTGGTACTGGGCCTTTAACACACTGAGTTCCCAGTTTTCTTGTGTAGCTGGCTCTCTATCATTAGAGCCAAGCAGCTTTTCTACCAGATTGTCTTCCAAGCACTGAGTAGCTAGGATTATAGGAGAGAACCACCAGTGTGCCCAGGAAAACTGCACTCATGAGATAGTAATAACACATTTACCTCAATCCTTTATGAATGACCAATGGCAAACCTATTACCTGTAATTTTGGTGGTGGTGCAGTTACATTTGAAAGTGTGTTCTGGCTTTTGAGTTCCTGGTAATAGATTTTTTTTTAAGGTGGTGCCATATAACAAAGCAGTTTATGAATAAATTGCATCTTGATCAGTGTCACCTCACCCCCTTCAGCCCACCCCTTCCCTTACTTTCTTAATTTTGTGGTATATACAATGAATTCATGACTGAATTCTCCTCCCTTTTCCCTTCATTCATCTACCCCACTGTTTTGTCCTCATCTCCCCAAATACCTATTTCCTATTATTGATTTTGATGGGCTTTTACCTAGTCTTTCTAAAAGATTATACTATTTGAGCTCTCTATCATCTATTATACTTCATTTTTAACTACTTGCATACTACCCAACATGTTACTTATGGATTTACAGGTACATTCTATCTATGAAGAAAACCACACCACCTTTGTTTCTCTGGGTCTGGCTTACTTCACTTAATATAATTTTTCCAACTCTTTCATTTTCTTGCAAATGGCACAAAGGCATTTTTCTTGGCAACTAGTTTCTTTTTGTAGTATTTATACATGTTTGCTTCTGTCTGTCAGTCTGTTTGTCTGTAAGTAGCTCTCTTTCTCTTTTTGATACACAAGAAAAGCTATGACATAACTCAAAGTTCTGGCATTTCTGGGCAATGGCCTTTTTCTGTTCTTTGGCAGAACTGTGCTTGCTAGACAGGCTTTCTATCGCTGAGCCAAACCTGCCACCTCTGCTTTTTATTTTTTTATGCTCTGGTGATTATCATTTTTATCTTATTTAAAAGGCTCATTTTCTATTATAGTACATTAATTGTATAAAGAATCTTCATTGTGATCTATCTTATCTATCAATCGTATACTCCATCAATTTAGCTTCTTTATATTTTTCAGATAGGGGTTCACTTCCTGTCTGGACTGTGATTCACCTATTTTCCACTTCCTGGTGCAGCTTGGGATGACAGCCATGTACCATTGTGCTGTGAATGTTTCTACTTGAGTTGTCTTTGAGCTATTACCCTCTCATTCTTAGCCATTCTTAGCCTCCCATGTAGCTAAGATTACAAGCATGAGCCACCAGCACCTGACTGGTCCTTCTTTTGATGTATCTGAAAAATAAAAAATTCCTCCTCCTTGATCCTGGTCAGTTGCTGCTACTTATCCTGGGGCAGACTATCTGTGCCAGGATTCCAAGCATGTTTGCTGCTCTAATCACTGGAGCATCTGCCAGAGCTTTTATGGCTAGAAACTTAGTAGGAAAGTCTGTATTATATCTAATAATAGCTCTGGAAATTTTCCTAAGACATTTGCCAGCAAGTCCTAGACTTAACAGGCACAGCATAGAACTAAAGCAAATACATTGTTCCTATTCTTGCTAGTGAGTAAGCTATAATACCAAAACAATAGCTAGAAAATTATTTGCTATGAATGATTTTCTGGATATCATGGGAGGGAGGGATAAGGAAGGAAAAGGAAGGCAAAGAAGAGAAGGGAAGAGCAAGGAAGGGAAGGAAAGAGAAGGAAAAGAAAAGAAAGGAAAAAAGATGTTCTGAGGATAGAATCCAGACCTTCATGTGTACTAGTCAAGTGCTCTGCCATTGAACTGTATTTCTCTCCCTGACTAAGATTTCTGTATGTTTTTACTTGTAGTGCTTTTTGATTTTAGCCAAGAATGGCAAGATACTTCTATATCAGTATTCTATACATTTAATCCACAAACAGTTTCCGATACACTTCTGATTTTACCAATGTAATAAAATAAGCCTTCCTGAGGAGGGTTTGGTGGACAATTAATGGCAGTCATGGAAAGGAAGCAGTGGTTTCTAAACATGTGACTGAGGCACCCTGAGGGTGCACTGGACACTCAAAGGATGATACTTCACATATCCAAAGAACTGGTAAAAGGCTCTTGATAGAAAAGTTAATATGCTTTGGTTTACAGATGGTTTAAGGCTAAGCATTGAAGTCATGTTTCTTTTAAGAAGGAAAATCATTGGGAAGTTTCTGAAGTTTGGTGTGCTTCATTAGTGGGAGAATGTGGTCACATGTCATATTTTTCTCAAGTATTTGCTTTGTAAAATATTTTAACCAAAATCAGTTAAGAACTACTATAAGAATTACTATATTTTTCTTCCCAACTTCCTTTCATCTTATTCTCTTCTTGTTGCATGACATTGGAAATAGCTTTGAGTACAGATGACTAAAGATTGAAGATGCATGCACTCAAGACAATGATAAATATACCATTTATTTTATGTACATGTATCATTTATATACATACATATCATAGTCTTATGATATATTATATCTATCTACATGTAATCTCTCTATATATATACATATATATATATATATATATCAGCTCCTATGAGCTTTATTAATGATGTAGTTAGCCCTGGAAATAGATGGTGAGTACAAGAGAACTGATCAAAGTGGACAAGCTAAGAAACTATTCTGTGGAAAATATTTTAACCAGACATATGAAAATACAACCTAATGATTTAGTCTTAGTGGATTTCTATTCAAAATCCTAGTTCTGTCCTAGCAAAATATACTGGTATATGAATGTATACACTTATAAATATATCATAAATTTCTGTTTTTATGAGAGTTACAAAAAGTAGAACTTAACATTTTTACAGGATAAAATGCATGAAGCTGGCTGCTGGTGGTTCATTCCTATAATCCTAGCTACTCAGGAGGCTGAGATCTGAGGATTGCAGTTTGAAAACAGCCCAGGCAGGAAAGTCTCTGAGACTCTTACCTCCAATGAACTACTCAGAAAAAGCCAGATGTGGCACTGTGGCTCAAGTGGTAATCTGCTAGCCTTGAGAAAAAGAAGCTCAGGGATAATGCCCAGGCTCAGAGTTCAAACCTCCAGACAGAAGGAAAAAAAAAAGTGCTCATGAGTAAGGCATAAACCATACTAACTCTACCAATTAAGAATATGTTAAGTCACACGTGCTTATGAATGTCAAAAATTAAAGTCATTGGGGCTGGGGATATGGCCTAGTGGCAAGAGTGCCTGCCTCATATACATGAGCCTCATATACATGGTTCAATTCCCCAGCACCACATATACAGAAAATAGCCAGAAGTGGCGCTGTGGCTCAAGTGGCAGAGTGCTAGACTTGAGCAAAAAGAAGCCAGGGACATTGCTCATGGCCTGAGTCCAAGCCCCAGGACTGGCCAAAAAAAAAAAAAAATTAAAGTCAGATTCAGGCGGAAATAGACGGTGGAGAGGAGTGGTTCTAGAAGCGTGAAAGCGTCTGCTGCACTGTTGTCAGCACTCACAGCCAGCTCTGAAAATAACTGAAGCCCCTGTTGTCATGGAGCTTCATTCCAGTACCAAGGACAACTAGGAATAACAGAACAGTTGCTGATAGAAAGATGGCGCCGAGACAATAGGGAGGCACCCCGACTCGCACCAACTGAATAGCGAGCTGGGAACTCCAACACCCAACACTCCACCAAGAACCCAGCAAAACCAGCATCCAGAAGCAGTGGAGAAACGCAGGAAAACAAAAAGGAGCAAAAAAGAAGAACCGAAAACCTACACGGAGCCGGAGATTAATCGGGGCACCCTCCCCCCACCAGCCGGCCCTGGCCCAAACAGGGCCAGGCTGGGAAAGGGGAACCCGGCGATCGGCAGACAGGTTGCCAGGAGCGCAGAATCCATATAGCGGGAGACCCCACGGACACAAAGCAGGGTGCGGACCAAGACACACCCAGCAGCGACGAGAAGTTCGGGTCCACACCGGATTCGGACAAGGGAACCCAGCGCGGCAGAAAGAGGGAACGGGGGAGCCACCACGACACTTCGCCAACCCCTGAAGGGCCAACGGCGGTGCGGGACACGCACACAAAGCAGCAAAAGTGAGTCCCCCATAATCCCTTCCCCCAACGGGAGACCCAAGCCCGACAAAGACGATATATCTCCCTCCCTCCCCCTCCCCACTCCCGTGGGAACAAAGATTCCCCAAATCAGGCGGGAAGCTCCCAGCAGGCACTGGGAAGCCAGTCTAGCAGGGGAAGGGCGGAACAGCCCCAAGCCCCCAAAGGTTCCTGAACTGGCAGAACCGGCCCCGTCCCCTTCCCAACAGGGGCCAGGGACGGCCGGCAGGGCAAGCCCCACCCGAGGCGCCTAGACCTTGCGGACTCTTACAACTAAAATCACAGGCGCTGGTGGGCAATACCAGCCCAGCAGGGTCACCTGAGCCTGATCTCGTTCCCCCTCCTCGAAGCGGAGGCGAGGTCTGAGGGTGCCAAGCCACACCCGGACAGTCGATCCCACTGGGCCCCACACATACTGCTTCCCCCCCCCAACGGACTCGCGGGAGGGCGCAAGCACAACCCAACAACCCAGGGCTCGCTCTGGGAGGCAGACCCCACTTAAGTGCCTGTTGTAGGGGACTCACAGTGCACAGGAGGGCGGGGCCCCGGCGAAAGCGCCCGCTCTGATAGGCGTGCCCTGCACTGGTGGGCGGGGCCACAGCGACAGCACCTGCTGACGCAGACACGCCTACACAGAAGGGAGGGAAGAACTACACAGACTTCCAGATGCGCAAATCACAAAGAAACATAACTCAGTTCATCAAAGGACAAGCCAACTCGCCAGCTCCAAAAAGCAGCACGACTGGAGAGGAGATGGAGAATAAAAAAGCAAATGAGGACATGTTAACAGGAATGATCGAAACCGTCAGAAATGAAATCAGAAAACAATTCCAGGAGTTTAGAGCGGAAATCTGGAAGGACACCCAGGAAGCCAAGAAAGAAATGGAAGCAAAACTGGATACAATGCAAGCCTCGTTTAAAGAAATGGAAGCAAAAATGGATACAATGCAAGCCGCCTTTAAAGAAAATCTCCACACCCTGAGAATTGAAATGCATGAAAAAATAGATTTAAAATACAACTCTTTAAAGGAAGAAATTTCCACGATCAGAGCTGATATGACAACCATGAATAGCTCTCTGACATCCATAAACTCCGCAATTGAAACCATAACACAAAGAGTGGACCATATGGAATCCAGAATCTCTCGCCTGGACGATGAAGCAGCTGACAACAACCAGAAAATGACCACACTCCAAGAAAAGGTGAAGCTTCAGGGAAGATTACTCCAGGAACTAATGGACAAAGACAAGAGATATAATCTGCGTATAATTGGAATAGAAGAAGGAGCCGAATATCAGAGCAGAGGGCTTAATCATGTTCTCAATAAAGTTATTGCAGAAAACTTCCCCAATCTCACAGGGGACCCCATCCAGGTAACCGAAGCCTATAGGACACCTGGCAGGCCAGACCCCAGGAAAACCACCCCAAGGCACATAATATTCAAGACTACAGACCTCAAGATTAAAGAGCAAATTCTGAATTCAGCCAAAGCGAAGAAGGAAACTTTTTTCAATGGGAAGAGGATTCGAATAACATCCGACTTATCCACACAAACTTACCAAGCTCGAAGTGAGTGGAAGAACACCATCCAAGTACTTCAGAATAACAATTTACAACCTCGGATCAAATATCCAGCGAAACTGGAGTTCACATTCGAAGGGAGAACCAGATCTTTCCACACCAAAGAGGAGCTAAAGGAGTATGTGAATAAAAAACCAGCCCTACAGCGAATATTAAGAGGGGAAGCCCACCCAACAGAGATCGTAAAAGACACACAGACAGATTCAGAAAGAAACTTCAATAGCCAAAGTCCAGCAGAAACACAAGCTCACTAAAGACAAGAAGAAAAAAAAAAAAAACAACAGGAAAAAACAGCCCAACAAGAAAATGGAAGGAGAAAAAACACCCTTATCCTTGATCTCTTTAAATATAAATGGCTTAAACTCCCCGATCAAGAGGAGCAGACTGGCAGAATGGATCCGCAAGCAAAAAGTTGACATCTGTTGTCTACAAGAGACTCACCTTACAGCAAGGGACAAAAACAGGCTTCGAATGAAAGGATGGAGCAAGATCTACCAAGCAAATGCACCCACCAAAACGGCAGGTGTAGCCATCCTGATCTCAGACAAGCTGGATTTCTCTTTAAAGTCCACTCAAAAAGACAAAGAAGGACACTACATATTGATACAAGGAAAAATCCAGAATCAAGACATCACGGTGATAAATGTATACTCACCGAACAAAAGAGGCCCGACATATGTCAAGCAAATTCTCACAGAATTACAGAGCAAGATAGATGCAAACACAATCATAGTGGGTGACTTTAATACTCCTCTCTCTCCAAGAGACAGATCCAACACCCAGAGGATTAGTAAGGGAGCTGAGGACCTAAATAACACCATTGCCCAAATGGATCTAACAGACCTATATAGAACCTTCCACCCTACAGAGACCCAATACACCTTCTTTTCAGCAGCCCATGGATCATATTCCAAAATAGACCACGTCATAGCCCACACAAAGAACCTCAGCAAATACAAAAGAATTGACATCATCCCATGTATTATATCTGATCACAGTGGATTAAAGGTAACCCTCAACAACAAAGGATACCACAGAGCCTATACACACTCTTGGAGGCTAAACCCCACGCTGCTATCCAACACTTGGGCCACAGATCAAATTAAAGATGAAATCAACGAATTCATAAACCACAATGACAAAGAAAACACATCACAAAGAAACCTATGGGACACAGCTAAGGCAGTACTGAGGGGCAAGATCATTGCACTCAGTACCCACATTAAAAGAATGGAAGCAGAGCAGGTGAATACCCTCACGATGAAACTAAAACAACTGGAGAAACAAGAAATGACAGAATCTAAAACGACTAGGAGGGGAGAGATTACAAAGATTAAAGAAGAGATAAATCTGATTGAAAATAGAAAGACCATTCAACAAATAAATAAGACTAAAAGCTGGTTCTTTGAGAAAATAAACAAAATTGACAGACCCCTTGCAAGACTCACAAAAAAAAGAAGAGAAGAGACTCATATACGTAAAATCAGGGACTCCACAGGAAAAATTACAACAAATACACACGATATTCAAACAATCATAAGGAGCTATTTCCAAAACCTCTACTCAACAAAAAACAATAATTTTACAGAAATGGATCAATTCTTAGAGAAGTACAAACTGCCCAAACTGAACCAAGAAGAAATAAATCAACTAAATAAACCAATAACTTACGGTGAGATACAGGAGGTAATCAAGAACCTCCCTACTAAGAAAAGCCCAGGCCCAGATGGATTCACCAATGAATTCTACAAAACCTTTAGTGAGGAGCTAATTCCAATACTCCTCAAACTCTTCCGCGAAATAGAAACGGAGGGAAAAATCCCGAACTCATTCTACGAAGCTAATATCATACTCATCCCCAAACCAGGCAAAGATCCAACAAAAAAAGAGAACTACAGACCAATATCACTAATGAACACAGATGCAAAGCTCCTCAATAAAATATTAGCTAACAGGATCCAGAAAGTGATCAAGAATATCATACATCATGATCAAGTAGGCTTCATCCCTCAGTCACAAGGATGGTTCAACATCCGTAAATCAATCAATGTAATTCACCACATAAACAGAACTAAAATCAAGAATCACATTGTTATCTCAGTCGATGCCCAAAAAGCCTTTGACAAAATACAACATCCATACCTATTAAAAGCTTTGGAGAGAACAGGAATAGATGGAACATTCCTCAAAACAATAAAAGCCATATACAACAGACCAACTGCTAATATCATATTAAATGGAGAGAAACTTAAATCATTCCCCCTAAACACAGGAACAAGACAAGGATGCCCACTCTCCCCACTTCTGTTCAACATAGTACTGGAATCCCTAGCCATAGCAATAAGGCAAGAGGAGGACATCAAAGGGATCCACATCGGCAAGGAAGAAATCAAGTTATCCCTATTCGCAGACGACATGATCTTATATCTCAAGGACCCAAAAAACTCAGTACCCAAACTCCTACATCTAATAAACCAATTTGGCAAAGTAGCAGGATACAAAATCAATCCACAAAAGTCAGCAGCTTTTCTGTACACCAGCAATAGACAAACAGAAAAGGAAATTATGGAAACGATTCCATTTACAGTAGCCAAAAAAAGAATAAAGTACCTAGGGATCAACTTAACCAAGGACGTGACGGACCTATTCAATGAAAACTACAAAAATCTAATAAGGGAAATCAAAGAAGACACAAGGAGATGGAAAGACCTCCCATGCTCATGGGTAGGCAGAATCAATATAGTGAAAATGGCCATACTGCCCAAATTGTTATACAAATTCAATGCAATACCTATCAAAATCCCAGCCACATTCTTCACTGAAATAGAGAAACCAATCCATAAGTTCATATGGAACAGCAAAAAACCTAGAATAGCCAAAGCAATTCTAGGCAAAAAACATAGTGCAGGAGGTATCACCATACCAGACTTCAAGCTCTACTACAAGGCCATCATAACAAAAACAGCATGGTATTGGTATAAAAACAGATCGGAAGACCAGTGGATTAGAATTGAAGACCCAGAAATAAAACCGCACTCTTACAGCCAACTGATATTCGACAAAGGAGCTAAAGACATACAATGGAATAAACATAGCCTCTTCAACTACTGGTGCTGGGAGAACTGGGCAGCCATATGCAGAAAACTCAAAGTAGACCCAAGCCTATCACCATGCACCAAGATCAACTCAAAATGGATCAAGGACCTCAACATCAGACCTGAATCCTTGAAACTACTGAAGGACAGAGTAGGAAAGACACTAGAACTTATAGGCACAGGAAGGAACTTCCTGAATAGAGTCCCAGGCGCACAACAAATAGGGGAAAGACTCAACAAATGGGACTACTACAAATTAAAAAGTTTCTGCACAGCTAAGGTCATAGCCACCAAAATAGAAAGACAGCCAACGATATGGGAAAGGATATTTACCAGCACAGCAACAGACAAAGGCCTGATATCTGTCATCTACAGAGAACTCAAAAAACTAAGCCCCTCCAAGCCCAATAAACCTATTAGGAAATGGGCAAAAGAGCTAAAGAGAGACTTCACAAGAGAAGATATAAAAATGGCAAAGAAACACATGAGGAAATGCTCAACATCCCTGCTAGTAAAGGAAATGCAAATAAAAACAACCCTGAGATACCACCTCACCCCAGTTAGAATGGCCTATACTCTGAACTCAGGAAACAACAAATGCTGGAGGGGCTGTGGGGAAAGAGGAACCCTTCTCCATTGTTGGTGGGAGTGCAAATTAGTACAGCCACTTTGGAGAACAGTATGGAGGTTTCTCAAAAAGCTCAATATAGACCTACCCTATGACCCAGCCATACCACTCCTAGGCATCTATCCTAAACAGCAAAACCCAAGATATCAAAAGGACATTTGTACTTCCATGTTTATCGCAGCACAATTCACAATAGCCAAAATTTGGAAACAACCCAGATGCCCCTCCACAGATGAATGGATCCAAAAAATATGGTACTTATACACAATGGAATACTACATAGCGATTAGGAATGGTGAAATATTGTTATTTGCAGGGAAATGGTCAGAACTCGAACAAATAATGTTGAGTGAGACAAGCCTAGAACACAGAAAACAAAGGGGCATGATCTCCCTGATATATGACTGTTAACAAAGGGAGATGGAGAGACAGTAGAGACCAAGTCTGTGAACACTGTATATGTGCTTGATACATTGTATACTGCATATGGGTCTACCTGACCTAGACAAGGGATGGGAAAACAGGTTGTAAGATATCACAAGAAATGTACACAATGCCCTACTATGTAACTGCACCCTCTTTGCACAGCACCTTGTAAAAAAAAAAAATTTATGTTCAATTGATAATAAAAAAAAAATAAAAATAAAAAAAAAAAAAAGTCAGATTCAGTACACTAAAAGAAAATGAATTATCATCTTTCTGATTTCTCTATATATTCTCACAAACCATTACTATCTAAAAAGCGGTCAAGGAATATGGCACCAAAAATGTTGGAGACAGGTAGTAAATGTACAAAAATATACCATGTAATATTCCTATTTTGTGAATTTCATTGTACTTTCTCATATTTTATATTTATAATCTACTGTGATTTTTCTTAACCTAAATAAGTGTTCACTGTCTAGCCTAATTTTTGTATTCGTAGTTTCATGTGTATGGTTCAAGAAATACAGAAGAGCCTAGAATATACTGAAAAGTGAGAAAGTGAACAAAAACTATTGTGATCAAAACACAAACCAGCAGTTATGCTTTAAAAAGTACAACAACTAAACCCTAGAAGTTTTGTTCAGCTACTTGGAAATCAATATGGAAGTTCTTCCAAAAAGAATAAAGAGAACTGCATATGTTCCAGTTATAACACTGCTAGGTTATACCCAAAAGAAGTGAATGTAGTACCCAGTAGAAATATATGCTTACTCATATTTATCACAGCACTATCACAATATCTAACTCATGCACTCACCTTTTATGACCATCAACAAAAGGATGGACAAAACAAATCTAGTATATGTATACAGTGAAATATCTTTCAGCCACTAAAAGAACATAATCATTCATTTACAACTAAATGGATGAAACCAGAAATCATTATGTTAAGAAAAATAGGCCAGACTCAGAAAGACAAGTATTGCGTGTTGTCTCATATTGTGGTATTGTTTTTATTTTCTTTTTAAGAAATGAGGGTCTCTTTCCTATTAGGGAATAGGGAATTAAGCAACAGGAAAGGTGGATGGGTGTGTGAATAAAAAGAGCAACAAATACGATCAGTATACCTTATATACATGGATTAAAGGTCATAAGGAAACACATTTCTTTTACAGTTACTACTCATGTTTAAAAATAACTACTTGGTTCATGTCATAGGAAATAATTTGGTATTTTAACATATCAGGGCGGTAATAGGTGTTATGATACCAACAAGTAAAATAAAACCTCTCTAAACTTATTCTGAAAACTGATTAACAGAAAGAAAACATGCATCTTGTCTTTTCTGTACAAACTATAATTCAGATTGAAGAACTACTGAGAAAAAATGTGTTTCCTATAGAACTCCAATTTCCAGCACATATAATAAAATAATTACACCACCATTGTTTTGCATCCCCTATTGACAAAATGAACAATAGGTGTTCTAACCATTTAGTGAGAAAATGATGGAGAATCTTGAAAATTAGCCAGGAACACATAAGCCTACTAATTATGAGAGAGAGAGAGGGAGAGAGAGAGAGGGAGAGAGAGAGAGATTGAGAGAGAGAGAGGGAGAGAGAGAGGGAGAGATTGAGAGAGAGAGAGAGCAGAATTATATCTTCTGATGTGATTCAGTAACAAATGCAGTCCCACTCAGGAAATATATTTGTCAAAAGCTAGAATGCACACCTGATCAAACCTCCAGGGTCACTATCAATTTTCAACAAATAGAAAAATAAGGAATGCATGACATGATAGAACCAACCAGAAAACCAATTTCAGGTTTTCCCTGGAAACCAACCAAAAAAAATCCAAAACGTAAGACATTCTAAGAGGCAAAGACTCAATTTATTCTGTAAATAAAATACTGAACAGGAAAAGGACAGTGAAAATAGAAAAAGTGTCAATTAAAATGATCATAATGATACTGCTATAATAGCTAAGGTGTTTTATAAATACAAACTTATATGCTTACAGATAGAATCTCTACAAGCAAAAATAGAAGAAGTTGTTCTGGGTTTGGGGTGGTTGTAGTGTTTTTGAAAAAAGGGAATAAAGCTGATCATCTTTGGAAAGGCTTCCTGAGCAGAATTCCTATAACTAGTTAAGATTACAGGTTTGGGGCATGGTGTCATGTAGGGGCATGGTGTCATGAACCTGAGATCCACCATACTCTAATATGGTTTAGTATTCATTGGTAGGCTGGGGAGTTAATGTGGTATGATTGAAGCTGGAAAAAAACTGTTAGTTAACATTAAGGCTAGCTGTCCAGTGATATGCAACTTTGCAAATATATGGTGAGAATTAAGTGTTATCTTCAGGTTGACTTGGTAAAAAAGCTCTAGTCCCCATAGTCTTTTCTTAGGTAATGTTGGGACTCGAACAAGGTATTTCTGGCATAAATAATTCTAAAGAGTATGTTGGCAAAATGCAAATGCTTCTATTCACATTTTATTATATTTATGCATACTGATTAATAATAGCATTTCATTTTCCAAATTCCTTAAATTGGATGATTAACACATGATGTTAGTAGACCCTTTCTCTCTTGACTTTGTTTTCTAAGTAGAAACCTAATATTAAGGTCACCACTGATAAATTAAAAACGATGTAAGTTTTAGAAAAAGTGAATTATAACACACACACACCCCACACACACATACACACACACCTTTTTCATGTTATTGTTACTAAAAGTGGGTGGAAGCTGAATTATAAATCAAGCCCATTTTAGAATCCAGAAACACTAATACTAATACACTAGACCTTTGATTTCTATGTGTGGGATGATGTATTCCTATGGAGAACACAACTTGCGGATGCATTTTCCCCTCTAAGGAAAAGCATTGTGAATCACAAATCTACATATTTTGGGTGGCTAAGCAAATACTAAAAAGATGAGAAACAGGTTTACACATTCATCCATCTCATCTCATATCTATGAAGAATACATCTCCTTTAGAAAATTAAGCCACATGTCCCTTACAAACTTGAACTTGTTTACTAAAATATTGCTATCTGTACTAAATTAAATTTAATGGATCATATTACATATGTATTAAGAAGTGAATGCAAAAGAATAGAACATACTACAGGTTGTCACACATATCAGAGATTAAATCATGTTTAGGGAAATACATTTCAGGTGTGCATGTGCATGTATACAAGTTTGTATGAAAAATATTCTGATATATGAAGTTTATTTATTCCTTAGTGAAGGTAAAAAGAATAGATTCCTGATGCTTCATGTTGTGCAATACAAAAAGTTGGCATAATAAAGGTGAAGTAAAATTTATTCTTTAGTGAAGGTAAAAAGAATAGATTCCTGATGCTTCATGTTGTGCAATACCAAGCAAGAACTGGCATAATAAAATAACAACTTTCCTTTCTGTGGTTCTTATAAAAATGATATTTACACAAACATACTTTGATTTAAAAAAAAAGCAAACCATCAAAATTACAGAGTTATCAGCTGCCTAGACCTCACTGGAGGCAGCAGACATGCTGATTAGGAGAAAGAAGTTTCACCCTTGGGGAACATATTTGTGGATATTCATCAACTGTTTTCAGTTCATCCTCTCTTAAGTAGGGAAGAATATTGTTACATAATCTGTCCACTTATAATAGAGTAAATAAATTCATACATATATATTTCATCAAGCCTATTTTATCTGTATAATGAAAATTGGATATATTCCATCCAATCATAATATTTAGTCATTCTTATTCTTCAGTTTATTTGCTTAGATTCTACCTTCCATGAAGAATATGCAGCAGCATATAGCACAAATAAGAAAATAATGATTGAATTTTGTGTGAAAATAAAAATATATACCACATTTTTATATCATAAAATGGATAAAGGGAAAAATAAATCAACAGTTTCTGAATTTATTTGTATATTTATGAATTTATTTAATAGTTCTCTTTTTCAGTCTTGGTCTTGCAACTAGACTTTCCAGTAGGCAAGTAAAAAGAAACATAAATCAGCTACATGATTCTTAGTATTAAAGAAAGAGACCACCTCAAGGAAAGCAGAAGTTTTATTTATATTTTCAACAAAAGGTATTTCTCACATGAAGTTTCATGTGAAAAACATAGTCTGGACTAGACAGTATCCAGCCAGCTCTCCAGAAGAAACTAGAGCAATGACTTTCATTTCTCTGTGTCTTCTTCATACATATTGAAGGCTTTATAATAAAAGGCAGCAAAATAAAATCTGTAGGAAAAAAAGGAATGATGGCCCAGCCAGGTAACCATTTGCCTGTTTGAAACTATTCCTTAGAACATTTAGAGGAGTCTTCAAACAATTATAACAAAATACCACTTATATGAACCAAATTTTTAACTAACCTGGGTGATAGTGTGAAATTATTTTCCTTGTTGTAGGCCTAGTTAATGAGAATCTAGAATTGTTGGTTGAAAGCAAATCCATCTACTTTATAAAAGTGATGATGAAGTCATAACTAATCAGGATAGTATTCTCTGGTGGAAACTGGCAACTTTGCAGAATTTCTCTCTGAGATAGGAAAAGCCACACTATCTCCATGCAGTAGTGAGCCAGAATGCAGTAACTTGTTGAGAGCTTTGATTTTCTACACATCTTCTAGACCAGTTTCAGACCTATAGGAGTATCTTTTGACCAAAAGTTTTGTTGTCGTTGTTTCTTTCCTGTATTTCTATTAAACATTAGTTATTGCTCATTCTATTTGTACAATACTTGTTTTTTTATAAATACTTGTTTTTTTTAATAAAGATTAAATATACGTCAGGAGGTCCCAAGAGTTTTCACTCAAAAACCCACAAGTGAGATAGAAATGAACTAGAAATGCAGAGGGCCTAGCACTGAAAGCATTTAACAGACTCTTGAGAATGATTTGGGTACTTATGAAACTTTTACTTTGTACAGTGATGGAAGCATCCTTTCAAAAGCATGACATTTCAGAGTAAACAGTAATACAATAATGATGGACCACAAAAATGGGGTGAATAGAGGGGTTCCACACATATGGGAGGAATCCTTGTAAGAAGCTGATGACTGAACACAGATGATAGAGTAAAGGGCATTGTACTCTGACTGCAGCTAAGATTGGAGTAGTGGAAATATGGCAAATACCTGGTGCAAGGAGATAAGGAAAGGTTCACAGGAAACACCAGATATATGATTACTCCTAAGGTACTTTTAGGAAAAGTAGAGTACTAGAAGTGAGAGGTGGAGAGAGCAAGGAAGAAACAATGAAATAAAATATCTTTACTCTGGGTCTAGTGAAGCAAAGGAGGGATAAACTTCACAGAAACATATAAACTTCTATATTGTTTTATATAAGCTTCTATATTGTTTTTAAAACGTGATGACAGGAGTAAGCCCTTTTAGAAGGTAACAAAATTATGATTAACTTTTTTAGAGTCTAACGACTCTGATAAGTAAGTTACTTGTCATTTATTTGTGTAACAATCAGAGAATTTAAGTCAAGAAATGGACTGGCAGTTTGTTGTAGCAGTGAAGGCATTTTATTGAAGAGCTCCTAGAGAGCTCACAGAATCACCAGGAAGCCTGAAGAATCAGGCCCAGGATAGTGGATGAAGCAAAGTTAAGAAAGGAAGCAAGAAACAGATCTAAATTCATGACACAAATCTATCTGTGAAAAGCAGGACTACTGATTCCATTAAAGGCTAGTCAGTATAGATCAGCACTGCTTGTCCCCATCGGCAAATAAGGCTATCTCCAAAGTGTCTTGTTCCTTGTTCCTGCTTTTTTGATATCCCTGAAAATTTAGATTTTGAGCATGGTAACCACTGCCTGCAATCCAACAACCCTGAGGTTGAGCTCAGCCTGGGCTACATAGTGATTTCCAGGCCACCATGAGCTACATAGCATGACTCTGTCTTAAAAACATTATGAAGGGAGGATTGAACGTAGGTCTGAGACAAAATACTTTCCTGGAACATACAGGGCCCTAGATTCAATTTTTATCACAATGGTGGCTGCAGTGGGGGGATGGGGGGAGATATGCTAGAGGGCTTGGAAGGAAGCTTAAGTCATAGTCACATATATTAGTCTCATGAAATGCTCAAAGTGTGAATCTAGCCATTTAGACTCTTACCATGAGAAATGGACTTTCCCTCCCACCAAAATCTACAAGATGCCAATTCCTTCAGAGACCAAAGTTTTAGATTTGGATCATGGATGGTGAGGAGGAGACAGATCTCTGGTATAATTCCCTTTCAAATATTTGTGAATCTCTGAGTTCTTGGATGGTTTTTGGAGTCAAATTCTTAGGCAAAAAGTAATCCAGTGAGTCTGTATTTCCTGTTCCATGTAAAATAATGTAATTCAAACTTGCCTGTCATCATTTACACAGTGGGTTTTATCATCAAATTCACTTTGTTGTTAGAATGTATATAGTTCAAATATAACAAACAAATCTAACTGTTCAGAACAACAGCATGTACTTACTCCTCTGTGGACTCCCAGGAAAGTCTTTATAAAGATAGAGTATGCACTGGCCCATGAAGGTGTCAGATGGGCAGTATATCTTTCTCTCCACTAGGCCAGCAATCCCTCTCCTTTCCATAGCTACCACTCCTTCAGAGAGCTGACCAATTTCTCTGCATCCCTTGCTAGTTGTCAATATCAAGTACAGGAAATCATACCAGACCCATCCTCTACTGTGGGTATTGTACAAGTAAAGACATGGAAAGATTATTTAGCTACTTATGATTTAAAATCTTTACTCTTATATTTATAGATTAAAGTCACATAAGATTCTAAAAATGCAGAATGAGAACCAAAATAATTCTTCACAGGTTCTAAAAT
This sequence comes from Perognathus longimembris pacificus, assembly GCF_023159225.1. Lineage (NCBI taxonomy): Eukaryota > Metazoa > Chordata > Mammalia > Rodentia > Heteromyidae > Perognathus > Perognathus longimembris. Next base: position 45,444,233 of record NC_063164.1, read on the forward strand.
ATACAGTTGGAACTATAATAATTTCTATAACCCTTCCTGGGAGGTTACCTTCCCAAACCATTCAAGCCTAAACTTGGAAAATAAGACTTATTTTTAACTTCGGTACCTCTGAGTTATTCCGAGCACCTTTTCTTAAGGATTTTCCAGTGTTGTTAAATGCCAGAGACAGAATGTGTAGTGTACAATGTCAGATTTTGTCTGCATTATTCTTAGAAATAAATCCAGAAAATTACAAGCTTGTTATTTACACCAATCCAAGATAGGCTAAAAGATGTCAGGGTCAGCTGTTACATTATATTTTTTGTTAATAGCTACATGTCTTGAGAGCTGATTAATTCACAGCCAGAAGCCCTTGAACTCTTCAGAATTCACAACCATATTATTGTTTCTTTATATTTTAGTTTACTTTTCATTAAAAGAAAAAAAGCAAGTAGAATTTTAAGTAACTGGTGGATCAACTAATGTGATGTCACTTAAAGTTAAGAAGTTATAGTATACTGTTTAGTATACTAGTATATTGCAGAGGAGCCAAGAATCCTGATAAAACTGTGGCTTCAGTCGTTCCAAGGAATAGTCATGTGGTATATCAGGACATTGTGATCAATTTCTGAGTGACAATGATCCCATAAGGAATTAACAGAGCATGAAAATTCATATGTCCTGGTGATGCAGCCATTGTAACATCATAGCCTGATGTATTTATTACTCAGTGGTCTATGATGAAGATAGGATAAATGACCCTATTCTGTAGCCAGGCATGTAAAAGCATAACAACTGAAATTACATATGGTACTTAATACTTGAGAATGATAATAAACAATTATGTCACTGGCTTATAATTCACGGTACTATATGTTATTTATTACACAATTTATTAATAGAAACACCACTCTGAAAACCATATGCCACATAATCTCAACAGCAGATCACAGATCTTTTCACCTTGTTTCTTAACCACATCAAAAGACCAAGTTGAGTGATTGATTTATGTCATCTAATTTTGTCTATGCACACCTTTTTAAAGTTTGTATAACAAAACTGTCTAAAGATGCATTTCCCAGAGCATAGCCCCATTATTAAGTGACACATGATGTATAATTATACAGTTCCTAAAGATTCAGGGACACTAAGCTTGCATCATGGGGTCCAGTGACAGCAACATTTCCCAAGAAGCAAGTGTTCCACATATTTTTATTAGTGGCCTAAAGGAAGATAATAGGTTAATTTATTGCTAAAGTGATTCTTTTTTGTAGGTTTCTCGAAATGATGATATCAAAGTATGATATAGAGGTAATCTATTGTCCCTAAGACTCAATCCCAGAGGGAACATTGAGAAGCAAAATTCCATGTGAATCCCATAACTTGTCTTCCTTTTCTGTGAGACCTACTATGGTATCAACATTCTTCACCAGAAAGAAGGCTAAGAAAAGGAGCTTGGAAGGGTGTGATGAAATTAGTTGGTATCTCAGAGAAGACTAAAGGTAAAATTAAGCCTTAATTTCCAAGTTTAGGTTTGAATGGCTTGGGAAGGCATCCTCCCAGGAAGAGGGAGAAAAAGAACTTGGAAGGATACAGATAGGGAGGTCTGACCAAGTTGAGTGAGATAATTATATGTATTTCTTCCCATCTTGCCAGCTTGAAATCAGTCATGGTAAGATATTTACAGCATAGGCTTTGGTCAGTGTTAGATATTAGGAATCCTTCTCAACCCCAGTCCGTTGTTACAGTACTGTTCCACCGATTACCTACTGTTGAAAGGAAAATTTTGTATTACAGCCTTACCATTGTAACTTCTTAATTCTGTCTTATCAGAATAGGTAACATTTCTTATGACCTGAAATAATTAGACTAAAAACTGTCTTATTTATACGTGGCAAATTAAAGATATTCAAAGTTGGAGAAATAAACTCTCTTAAAAGTGACTCAGTATGCATTTGTTTACATAGTAACTTGTCCTTTCATAAAGAGAATAGAGATTTATTTCTGACTACAAAAATTAAATATGTAACCAGGTGCTGGTGGCTCACACCTGTACTCTTAGCTAAGGATAAGGTATAAAGATCATGGTTCAAAGCCGGCCCAGGCAGGAAAGCCCATAAGACTGACACCTAAATTAACAGCCAGAAGCCTGAAGTAGAGCTGTGACTGAAGTGGCAGGCACTAGCCATAAGCAAAACTGCTCAGGGACAGTGCCTAGGCCATGAGTTCAAGCCCCCCCCCCCAAATAAATATGCCTTATGGAAACAGAGATACCTCAACAAAGTATTAAATAGTTGGTTTACATGTTTAAAAGAACACAATGGTCTTTAGAAATATGTGACTCTAGGATTCATATTAGTTTGTGAATCAATTCACAATTTGCTAATTTTCCAAAATTTGCTTGTCATTAGGAAAACAAAAAAAAAAAAAAGAAATAAGGTCATCAATTGTAGAAACACTACTAAGTTCTGAAGATGGCAACCAGAGAGTGCAATTTTCTCATTCTTGTACACTCCATGGATTATACTATGTATAGAGGTTTGTAATGAAATGTTGCTATTGCAGGTGACTGATTATATGTGAATCAGTTTTATGTATATGACATGGTCACAAATAAACATAAAAAATGAGATTGATTTTATTCAAGCAATTGCAGTAGAGTGTACTGCTGATCTGAAGATAAGTATGTCTCTGAAAATAGTATTGACCTTAAACTTTTATAGGGAGGAATTACAAGTTGATGGGGTAGGGGTGGAATTTACAGTTTGTCAGTAGATGCAGGCAAAAGGCAAAGGTCTATGTTTGACCTTGTCAATATTTAAACCTCTCAGTAACTTGTAATATAGCATCATCATTATTTTTCTAAAATCAAAATTGACACTCAAGAAGACAAGACTTGCTTGAATCACAGAAAGAATATATACATAAATGGAATTACATCCTATAGCTTTCTGAGTATCGTTTTACTATATTGCAACACTCATGTTATACTGAATGAATGCTTTTAAAGCAAATGTTAAGCTTAGTGGAATTTTCGTTTATTTTTATATGTATATTTTTATAATATACTTCCTAGTTTGGAGAGAATGATTTTCCAGGAACCAGGTCTAAATGTTTTAAATTGACAGATTTCTTACTGGGGTGAGATGAAATCTCAATGTTGTTTTGATTTGCATTTCTTTTATGGCCAGTGATGTAGAGCACTTTTTCATATGTCTCTTGGCCATTCTCATTTCCTCATCAGAGAAGTCTCTTTTAAATCTTTAACCCACTCGATAAAGGGGCTATTGGTTCTTTGCGGTTTTGTTTTGGAGGAAGGTAATTTTTTTAGTTCTGCATATATTTTAGATATGAGGCCTTTGTCTGTTGAATGTCCGGTAAAGATCTTCTCCCATTCTGTGGGCTTTTTGCTTATCTTGTGAGCTATGTCCTTTGCCCTGCAGAAGCTCTGCAGTTTGATGCAGTCCCATTTGTCCAACCTTTCTTTGATTTGTAGCCTTTCTGGGTCTTTGTTAAGGAAGTTCCGTCCTGCCCCAAGGAGCCCAAGTGTTTCTCCTATTTCTTCCTTTAGTGTTTTCAGGGTGTTTGTTTTGATTTCGAGGTCTTTAATCCATTTGGAATTGATTTTGGTGCGGGGTGATATATAAGGATCTAGTTTTAGTTTGTTGCATGTGTTGAACCAGCTTTGCCAGCACCATTTATTAAAGAGGCTGTCTTCCAAACTATTTTTTAGCTCCTTTATCAAAGATTAAGTAGGCGTAGTTCTGTGGGTTCATTTCTGGATCTTCAATTCTGTTCCATTGGTCTTCAGGTCTGTTCCGGTGCCAATACCATGCTGTTTTTATTACTATAGCTTTATAATACAGCTTGACGTTGGGTATTGTGATTCCTCCAGCACTGTTCTTTCTGTTTAGGATTGTTTTTGCTATTCTAGGTCTTTTATTGTTCCATATGAATTTCTGAATTGCTTCCTCTATTTCCTTAAAAAATGGTGTTCGGATATTAATGGATATTGCATTGAATTTGTAGATAGCCTTTGGCAATATTGCCATTTTGATTATATTAATCCTCCCAATCCAGGAGCATGGGAAGTTTTTCCATTTCCTTAGTTCTGACTTAATTTCGTTTTTCAAGCTTTTAAAGTTCTTATCAAAGAGGTCTTTCACTTCTTTGGAAACTAATAATAACAACTGTTGGAGGGGATGTGGCCAAAAGGGAAGCCTTCTTCATTGTTAGTGGGAATGTAAACTGGTTCAACCACTCTGGCAAGCAGTGTGGAGATTCCTCAGAAGGCTAAATATAGAACTCCCCTATGACCCAGCAGCCCCACTTTTGGGTATCTATCCAAAAGAACACAAACAAAATCACAGTAAAGCCACTAGCACAACTATGTTCATCGCAGCGCAATTTGTCATAGCGAGAATCTGGAACCAACCCAGATGCCCCTCAGTAGACGAATGGATCAGGAAAATGTGGTACATATACACAATGGAATTTTATGCCTCTATCAGAAAGAATGACATTGCCCCATTTGTAAGGAAATGAAAGGACTTGGAAAAAATTATACTAAGTGAAGTGAGCCAGACCCAAAGAAACATGGACTCTATGGTCTCCCTTATTGGGTATAATTAGTACAGGTATAGGTAAGTCACAGCAGAGGATCACAAGAGCCCAATAGCTATACCCTTAGGATCACATAAGATGATGCTAAATGAAATGAACTCCATGTTATGGAAATGATTGTTATATCACAGTTGTAACTACTTTCAATGTCCCATGTGTATCTGTAGCTACTTTATTGACGATGTTCTTGTATCATCTTCCCGTGGTTGTACCTACACTATCTCTGTAATCTTATCTGAGTATATTGGAAACCATGTATACTGGTATTAGAACTAGGAAATTGAAAGGGAATACCAAAATTTGAGAGACACAGGGTAAAAAAAGAAAAAAAAACTACGAAAGCAATACTTGCAAAACTGGTGTAAGTGAACTGAACAACTCATGGGGGGAAAGGGAAAATGGGAGGAGGGTGGGGGGGTACGAGGGACAAGGTAACAAACAGTACAAGTAATGTATCCAATGCCTAACGCCTGAAACTGTAACCTCTCTGTACATCAGTTTGATAATAAAAATTTGAGAAAAAATTAAAATAAATAAAATAAATTGACAGATTTCTGTTTATTAGGTGGTTTACAAAAAGAGTATAGCTACCACCCCTTTAAATTTCCCTTTTCATTGAATCAGTAGAGAAAATATATAGGGTTTTTCCTACTTCCTCTAGATTTAGAGTTAATGTCTAAAGTAATTACTCTTACACAAATCATTAAGGTAAGTTCCTGGGTAAGGTATTGTTGTTTACATATCTGCTATTGGAGGGCTTGAGAGGCTTGTAAGAGTTCTTCCATATCCTCACAGAGAATCTTATCTGTATGAGTTAAAGAGAGGGGAATAGGACATAAAAACATAAATACATAAATACATATCATACCTATGTATGTGTATATAATTAAAAATTCAATAAAGAAATAAATAAAAAATGTGCAAACCAATAATATGATCAATTACATTAGGAAATCACATTCAGAATATATATAATATATAATATGTACTTATATGTATTATACATATTCTCCTGGAAGCCTGTGTGTCTATTTAATTGCTAATGCAAATTCCCAAGGACTCTTATAGTGCCCTGGATATCCCCAGCAATGAAAGGTTAGGATGCATCTGAAATGTTCATTGGTACAGCAGGAGAATTTAACCTGGATGCCATGAATCCTTTTGGCATGTATTCCAGCTTCAAATTATTGTGCTAATTATGTGTGTGAAGTGCTAAGTTGTGCTAGTGATTTGTCCTGGGGCCTATCATTCAGTTTTTCCTTTTTAAAATTACGTTTTATATTATTGTGTTAATAAAAGGACCAGGTGTTGTTTCAGAGTAGATGCATTATATTATCTGTGTGCTGAACCAAAACTGGAAACAGAACAAAAGGTATCATACTCTGGCTGTGTTACCTTCCTAAGCATAGTAATTGTGTCCATTCTGAGTGGAAGATAAGAAGGACAACTTTAGAAACTGGAGCTGAAGCAATCAAGAAGTTTAGGAAACTTTGTCATTACTAGCAGTGAGAATGTGGGCTTTTGAACTTACAGGGAAGATAGCCACGTCTGTACCTTCTGCTTCTTCTTGGTCTTACATTCATAGACAAACTGGCTGCCCCCATGCTATGCATCATAAGCTGAGAAATTCAGGAACTGTGAAGAGATGCTGTCATTTGCACTAATTCTCTCCATAGTTGCATACTTGTAGGAAAGGAGAGCCATGGTCAGAGGAAGACAGCCAAAAGAAAAATAAGGCCAATCAGCAAGAGTTTATGAGTAAGGAGAAAGAAAGTGAAATAGAAGAACTATGAGCTACACATGCTCACTGAAAAACCAGTGAATTATTTGTATGAGTCAGTTTCTAGACATTTTGGAGAGATTGAATCTTAGGAAATTGTTTCAAATGAAGTTATAAATATGGATAAGAATGAAATGGGATGACATTCAAAGCAAAAGAAATACAAAAGCATGAAGTTGAAAAAAAAATCCATAGGTATTGATCGTAAAACATCATGTAGAGATGAGACATTCATAGTGAAAAATATGGAAGTTGGGATCAGGAAAAGTAAATTTTTAAAATTTGGTTCCTAATATTATAAATGTTGACAACCTGATCATCTCTTTAAAATAGGAAGTAGAATTTGTTATTTTTCTTTGATGTCATACAGAACATAAGGACGATCAATTTCTTAGTCTGGAAATGGCAAACCTGAATAATTCACAGTAAGAAGGAAGAAGAAAAGAAATAGAAAGATATTAAAGATGATCAAGAGACTGGAATGAGTAAAATGTGATTTTGAGGTTTCTTAGGCAAGGGAGAGATTTACTTTGGCATACAGTTTCATAGCTTTCAGTTCATGGCTGCTTCACCATGATGCTTTTGTCCTGCTGTGTCCTGGCAAGGCACAGCTGGGCAAGAGTGTGTTGAAGAGGAGTTCTGTTAATTTCATTATGGTTGGGAAGTGAAGAGAAACTGGAATGTGCCACAGTTCCAATATCCTCTTAAAGGTCACACCCCCGTGACCTTAATTTCCCTTTAGGCACTACACCCTAAGCATTCTGTTACCTCCGTAGAGTGCCATGGAGCCCTTTGGAGGCATTTCCTATAAAACCAACAGGAAGTGTCCTCAAGGTGATGTCCCTGAAATAGCAGCACTAATACCACCTGGAGTACCATCTGGGAATGTCAGAACTTATACTTAAAGGGCTAATTCTCATACTAATACTGGACCAACTAAATTAAATCTCTGAGGTGGGAACCCAACAATTTGTATTTTAATAGCTGTCCTGGTACTATTAATGGGTGTTATAATCTGGAAAACAACTTAAATTTTCTTTTTTCCAATATAAAAATATTCTAGCAGATGGATTTCTCTCTAAGCTTCCTTTTCACTGCTTTATAATTTTGTGATTAAATACATGAGAAAAAAATCTAGTGCTGCTAGGCCTTCACCACCACATACTAATCTTTATTTAGAGAAGCAACAGTGGTATAGGAAGGCTCTGCATCTACAAAAAGCAGCTGCAGAACTAACCTCTGCCTTGGATGTGCAGATCCAGGAATTGGGATTATTATTATTATTAGTTGTACAATGGAGTTGCCATTTAACAAAGCTCTTTATGAATGTCATGCATTTTGACCATTGTAGTCCCTTTCAACATTCTCAGACATCCCTCCAAACTCTATTCTTTCCCTCAATTTTCTTAATTTTGTAGGATATGCATTGAATTTTATGACTTTTTTCCTCTCTTCACTTGTCTACCCTACCTCCTTGATCCTACCTCTGTTTCAAGGATCCATTTCTTAATCTTTATTTTGTTGTACAGTGTGTTAGTCTTTCTCAGGAAATACATCATTTGAATTCTCCTTTGAATCTACCATATTTTAGTTAATATGTTTGTGTACATTTAGATACCTCCCCAAAGTGTTTACATACACATTTATAAATTGATTCTAGGTCCCATATATGGGAGAAAACATGCATCCCTTGTCATTCCAGTCCTGATTTCATCACTTAACATGATTTTTTCCAAGCCTTTTCATTTCTTTGCACATGATGCAATGTTGCATGAGTAAATTTTCCTGCAAGAGCATAATTCCATTGTGTGTGTGTATGTGTGTGTGACATATTCTTGATCCATTTTTCCATTGATGATCACCTGGGCTGATTTTATATCTTGGCTATGCTGAATAGTACATCAATGAATATGGTTGTACAGGCATCCTTACTGTATCCTTGTGGGAAATCTGTTGTATAAATGTCCAAGATTTGCACATTTTAGAAAACAATTCTTTCCATGAGATGAAGACCTCTCAAATTTGCCTTGTACTACTACTAATATTTTGCAATCCCATTATGAGCTAGCTGCTTTTATCAGTGTGTTTACTTGATTCACATAACAGTTTTATGAAATAGTTATCACTCTCTCTACTTAATGGATGCGGAAATTGAAGTCCTTGGGCAGAAAGTTACATAGCTAGGAAACATGTGCCTAGGATCTGAAGCCAAGCCATCTTACTTCAGAACTTGAGCTCTCTCTCATCCCTCTCTCCCTCCCCTGCCTCTCTCTCTCTCTTTTTCTCTCTTTCTCTCTCTCCATATATAATACCTAACTGTCTAGAGCACATTATAACATGCCCTATAACTATACCCTATAACTAAGACACTGTATTCACTAGGGTTGGGTAGAGTCACCAAGCTTGTGTATTTTAATAAATATATTTTCAGTCCATTTCTAAAAACACTGGCTTCAAGTATTCCCATGCAGAATATCTTGTATTCGGTTTTATCTATGGATTCTACAATACCTTGATATCTGTAGAAAAGTGTTCCTTAAACATTAGCGTGTATTGGAATCACTTAAAGGACTTACTAAAAATATATGTTATATATTATATATGTTATATGTTGTCTCATCAGGGATGAGATGGAGTCTAAGCATTCACATCTGTAAGTTTCTGAGGAATGCTGATTATGCTGGTTTATGTATCATATTGTAAAAATTATTATAATAAAGAACCTTTCCATATGAGAGTTCCTAGTAGAAACACTTCTTGTGATCTTTGAAAATTCCTTAAGTTCAAATACAATAGCATGGCCTTGAGGCAATCATTTTGAAATAGATTTAGTGGCATATAGTAGCATGGTCTCATCCCTTTGTTAGGAAGCCCATTTATGAAAACTATTCAGCTGCTTTTGTGTCTCTATGACAACAGAAAAACAAGACAAAACAAGACAGAACGAAACAAAACTGAAAAGAATAGCTGTTGACATTGTTTCTAACAAAATTTAAAAGGCCAGGTGAGTGTTAGTTGCAATAGAATGGACAGCAGGACAAGGTCAGTTACGTCCAATAATAAGTACAGCACCTATTACAGAAGTCAACTGAGTGACATTTCTTAAATGGGACAAATCCTAGAAGAGGATGTTGATGCTACTGGCACTTTATATGAATTATACATGATGTACTATTTTAAAATGCAGCAGAAAACTGCCATTTACCCTTAGCAATAAAAGTTATTGTATGAAAAGTAAAGTTCTGGATGAGTAAATGTGAGATGCTACCAATATAATGGATCTTAAGTACACTACTCTGTGCTCTCTACCAGAAAACAGCTCTTTGCTCTCTTGCAGAAAACAGCCAAGCTTTTCCAAGCAGAGTTGACCTTTAACACCCAGTAGAGCTTTCCTGAACTTGGCGCCTCATTACTGTTGTCTAGTGCTTCCAAACTAGTGACCAATTTCTAAAATGCACCTTTCTCCTTTTGTTGCCTTTGGGCTTTAATGCCAAGATGCTTGGGTAACATAATGTATAGCTGTGCATGGCATTCAACACTTATTTGTCAGTCACCAGAAACACAAATACGTCCATTGCCAAACAAGGTGACTCGACCCAGAATTTTAAATTGTAAAATTAGAAATTTTCATCATGACTATAAACTGCTAAAATCACATGAAATTCCTTTATTTAATATTTAGTCAAATGTCTTTTGAGTATCATTATTGTAGATTCTGTGAATAGACCAGGAGAAAACAATGAACATATATACATACACATACCCATATGCACCAGCAACAACAATGTCTTGACTATTAAGAAGCTTACATTGCTGTGGTAGTGGATTTTCTAGAAGCTTGCTATGTGAAGGATAAATAATGAGGCACAGTTTAGAAATACAGAATTTCAGCCCCATCCCAGAAGTCCTGAGACAGAATCTTTTTTTTTTTTCAGTTTTGCAAGATCCCCAATGATTTGTACCCACACTAATATTTGAGGATCTCTGCCCTAGAAAAACGAGCCTGAAGGAAAGATTAAAGTTCTGATTTTATTTGGGGGCATAAGCCCAGGAGAGTAAGAACAATGGGAAAAAAGGAAATAAAAGAAGCTGCAAAATAGTGAGAGGCTGAGCTGTCTATGACTTCCAAGTGAGTCTGAAAAGAACACAGCTGGTCACTGCAAATGGCTTGTTAGGCATGGGGAACTTGACTTCTACAGTCAGTTTGCAAGGAAGACTCACCCTTCTCCTGTCTCCTTTCAGTCACTGAAATTTACATCACTAAGGTGCTATATAGCCAGCTCTAAAAGTAGAGAGGTGGGCGCAAACCCAGAAAGGAAAAAGAAGTAATAGATTTCTGAGGACAAAGTTTTTTGAGTTTCAAGATAACGCATATGGAAAAAAATCCATATACATAAGTGAACAGAAATGGCATGTATTTGTCAGTCAGTAGATACACGAAAGCCATCGGTGACAAGGCAATTCACTGTAGGATTGTGAATGCTAGACAAGAAATTTTTGTCATGACTAGGAGTTAATGCTTTTTCAATGTTTACTAGTACTCCCTGACTCCTGATTTACAACCTACTGATTCTTGGAGATTACTCAGGATTTCTACATCTGGTATTTTATTAGTTCTTCTCCTAACTGTAGATTTCTAATTAGCATGACTTCCCCATATTTATTGATACTCATGGTACACAGGTTAATATCTTCTGAGTCTTGGCTATATAGATTCATCCCTACCTACCCATGGTACTAGTCCAATGCACACAGCACATAGCTTGCTACTGTGACATTTCCTTACCCTTGGATAAATGAGGTCCAGCAAGAACTATATAATCTGGATCAGTAAATCTTGAGAAACAAGTGGTAGGAATTCTTGAAAGAGAAAGGCAGATTCAACACCCATTTTGGTACCTACTTTTCCAAAATATATACATGCCCTCCCAAGGTATTCCTATTGTGCGAAAATCTCATTCTGCTCTTTTATAATCCACTCAGTATGAAATCATTGGAAACTATTACACCATGATAAATATGTCAATACCCCCCCCACAAGCCTTGAGAATATAGATTTTAATTTTAGTCATTTCCTATTTTTCTAAATTTCAGTGATAAAGCTCTACTACTTTTATAATGAGAAGCTCTTTGTATCATTATTTTGTCAAATAATAGATTTCTTTCAGGAGATTCTTTTTCAACAGAATTAGGGAACGTCAGCATGACATGAAGCCATTAAATTTGTAATTATATGCATATTTAGTAGACATTCAGTCAATCTCCCTAAACACCGAGTCTGGAAAATGTAAGATTTTCATAGCTCCTGAAAACATGGAGAAGGTGTGTTTTTTTTAGAGCAAACAAAAATTAATACATGAAGAGACAGAAACAGAAACTTCTTTCTGAAGTTAATATTGTAATGCCAAATGTCTAATGAAGCATATCGTGAATGTTCCTCGTGTTAGAGAAACACTGAGCCTTCTATGTAGCCCCTCAGTAACGAGAGGCTTTAGAAATGTCATTTCGTGGTGTTGGCTAGCCCTAAACTCTGACACTGATGAAGGAGTTTCTCAGTATCATAGGTACTCTTAACCTCTCATTACTTTTCCCCACTCTGAACAGAAAAGGTTCTTTTCAAATCTGGTTTGAAATCAACCTATAAACCCCAACTGTCAGAAATGTTTTCCAGTAGTTGACCATTTAACCAACTCTTTTCCATACTAAGTTCAGTATGTCATTTTGTATAAAAAAAATACGGTTAATTTACTTCTAAATTGCTATTTATACTTCTGGTGGCATTACAAATAATCATCTTTACACAGATTTGGAGAATAGGTCCTCATTTTCAAAAGGTGATTTATTAATCAGTTCAGAATTTATTAGCATGGGAAAACCTCCTCCTCTAGCTACTAATGTTCCCTTTAAGAGATGTGTAACTGTCACAGTTAAATCTTTGTGGAGAAGAGGTAATATAGATTTTCTCATTGTGTGTACAGCCTTGATTTGGGCTTCTAGAGGGTCCATCTTGCCCGTGTTGTTAATGTTTGATACATTAAAACATACTGAAAGGCATGACTCAGTAATGGTCATTTGGCTTTTTGAAAATTATTAAGCTCATGTGTTACTTTATGGGAAAAAGAACCCCACATCACTTACTTTTGACACTCAACAAAATCCCTCATTAAGTATAGCTCTTCCTATAGTTTAGAACCTTGTGACCTGGATCATCCTGTTTGTGACACAGTGAACTATGGTATTCACTTTGATCCACCACCATTCCTTATTACCATAAATCCACTTCAAAATCCACGAACAGTTCATTTTTATAACCTACCTATTAACAGTGGGAGATCATAATCAAGTTGTAGAGTTTTATTTTAATAGTTAAAAGCTACTTTTCAAGTTACTTATCTATTAGATTGCTTTATAAGCCTATGTCTGACACAGATAAAATAGCACAAAAAACAATGTGGCTTGATGTCCTATTTTAATCAGAAAGCAAATATCATCCCCCCCCCCCCAAAAAAAAAAACCTATCAAGTGTTTTTATTTAACCGGAAGTGGTAAGAAAATTAGCATGTGATGAAATTAAAATATTTAGTATTTCAGAACATATTGTCCTTCATAAAAAACGTACTGTATGCAATAAACCTGATTCTATTAGGCATCCAAAATTCTTGAGATAGAAAGAGAGAAACAGTTATGTAACATAGGCTGTATTAGTTCAGTAGCTATGAAACTTGGAATGAAATAATATCAGATGAGTATTTCTTATGGTATAACTTAGAAAACAAATTATTACACAATTATATACCTTTCTTGAAAAGAAAACACTGTTTTTTTGTGTTGTAGACTATAAATGTTTTTAGATTGTGTAGGCACAGAGATGTTTTACAATTCTAAATGTTACAGTACTCTTTAGAGATGTATTTTGAGAGATTCTCCCTAAAACCATTTTGACAAGGATACTATTTATAAACAGACAGTAAAGTTTCCTAAAAAAAAGTCTTATTTTACTTTGCAACAAATTAAAATCTATATAAGTACTATATATAATATTGTTTTTAAAATATTTACAATATGTGAAAAACTATTTTGGATAAAATGTGGAGAGCAAGATAGGATGAACATGATTCCAAGAAGATTGTCACCATAAATTTTTTGGTATTGCCAAAGAGGCTGTTGGAAGTTTTGCAACCCAACTACACTTTATCTCTCTCTTTTTTTATTTTTCCTTTTGGTAATTTTTCCATTTGACTTTTAAAGTTACTGACAGTAAAGTCAAGAGCAGTGCCAATGCTTAGAGAAGGCTTTCACTACAATGTTCTCAAATGACTCACAAATTCAAATTACCATTCCTCTGAATGGATATTTACTTTTTTCCCAGTACCATGGAGTAGATGGAGAGTCTTGTGCTTGCTAGGCAAATGCTCTACCACTTGAAACACATGCACATCCCTGGAGATTTGCATTTGACTTCCAATGAATTAACTGTTATAGGAGAAATGCTGGTAAGAAATGTAGCATGTATTTATTCCCTCAAATGGAATCATTGTAACACATGTGAAACAAGGGTATATTGGGTAAGTACTCGGTGTAAAAAGAACTGGATCTCATCCTGGCCCCATCAGAGAACACCAGTCTCTGAGGCTTTTTCATGTAAACCACAACTTGTTTTTATCAAGAGTCACACAGAGCTAATATTTATTTGACCAGCTTAACAGAATTATTACTATAATTACATGAAATTATATATATATACATATATATAGGCACTAGGTGTATGATAAATTATAAGAAAAATGTAAGGCATGATTATATTTACTACATGCTATGATGAAAGGTAAAAAATAAAATCAGTGTATGTAAGATCCCAGTCCTCTGCATTAGTTTTAGGATGAAGAATAATTTCTTTTGAAATTTTTATTTTCTAAAGCAACAGGCTTACTACTGCTTGTACCTTTAACTAAACCCTACTACAACCCATTTAATGTTTTTTTTAAACAAATAATAATTACTCAATTATTGACAAAGGGATGTACTGAGGGGTTACAGTTTCATACATTAGGCCACGGGTACATTTCTTGTACTGATACCTCCACCCTTATTCCCCCTCCCCAACCCTCCCCCTTTCCCTCTCCCCCAATGAGTTGTTCAATTGGTTTACACCAAATGGTTTTGCAAGTATTGGTTTTGGAGTCGTTTGTCTTTTTATCCTTTGTCTCTCAATTTTGATATTCCCTTTCACTTCCCTAGTTCTAATACCAGTATATACAGTATCCAGGGTACTCAGATGAGATACAGTGATAGTGCGAGGACAACCACAGGAAGGGGATACAAGAGGATCATCAAAAAAAAGAAGCTACACTTTCATATGGCATGTTGAAAGTAATTACAACAGTGATATAACAGCTGTTTCCATAACATGGAGTTCATTTCACTTAGCATCATCTTATGTGTTCATAAGGGTATAGCTATTGGGCTCTTGTGATCCTCTGCTGTGACTAGCCTAAACCTGTGCTAATTATTCCCTTTGAGGGAAACAATAGAGTCCATTTTTCTTTGGGTCTGGCTCACTTCACTTAGTATAATTTTTTCCAAGTTCTTCCATTTCCTTACGATTGGGGCAATGTCATTATTTCTGATAGAGGCATAAAATTCCATTGTGTATATGTACCACATTTTCCTGACCCATTTGTCTACTGAGGGGCATCTGAGTTGGTTCCACATTTTAGCTATGACAAATTATGCTGCGATGAACATTGTTGTGCTGGTGGCTTTCGTGTGTTCTTGCTTTGTAGTCTTTTGGGTAGATGCCCAAAACTGGGGCTGCTGGGTCATAGGGTAGCTCTATGTTTAGCCTTCTGAGGAATCTCCATACTGCTTTCCAGAGTGGCTGAACCAGTTTAAATTCCCACCAACAATGAAGTAGGCTTCCCTTTTAGCCACATCCCCTCCAACATTTGTTATTGTTAGTTTTCTTGATAAAGGAAATTCTTACTGGGGTGAGGTGGAATCTCAATGTTGTTTGTATTTGCATTTCTTTTATGGCCAGTGATGTAGAACACTTTTTCATATGTCTCTTGGCCATTCTCATTTCTTCATCAGAGAAGTCTCTTTTAAGTCTTTAGCCCACTTGTTGAGGAGATTGTTGGTTCTTTGAGGATTTGTTTTGGAGGGATTTAATTTTTTTAGTTCTGCATATATTTTACATATGAGGCCTTTGTCCATTGTATGGCCGGTAAAAATTTTTTCCCAATCTGTGGGCTTTCTGATTATCTTGCAAGCTATGTCCTTTGCCCTGCAGAAGCTCTGCAGTTTGATGCAGTCCCATTTGTCCAACCTTTCTTTGATTTGTTGCAACTCAGGGCCTATTAAGGAAGTTTTGTCCTGTGCCAAGGAGCCCGTGTTTCTCCAACTCCTTCTTGTAGTGTTTTCAGGGTATCTGTTCTTGTTTCAAGGTCTTTCATCCATTTGGAATTGATTTTGGTGCAGGGTGATATATAAGGATCTAGTTTTAGTTTGTTGCATGTGTTGAACCAGTTATGCCAGCACCATTTGTTAAAGAGGCTATCTTTCTTCCATCCTATTTTTTAAGCTCCTTTATCAAAGATGAAGGAGGCATAATTCTGCAGGTTCATTTCTGGGTCTTCAGTTCTGTTCCATTGGTCTTCAGGCCTGTTCCTGTGCCAATACCAAGCTGTTTTTATTACTATAGTTTTGTAGTACAGCTTGAAGTTTGGTATTGTAATTCCTCCAGCACTGTTCTTTCTGCTTAAGATTGTTTTTGCTATTCATGGTCTTTTATTGTTCTTTTATTGAATTTCTGGATTGCTTCTTCTATCTCATTAAAAAATGATGTTGGGATATTAATGGGTATTGCATTGAATTTGTAGATAGCCTTTGACAATATTGCCATTTTGATTATATTGATCCTCCCCTTCCAGGAGCATGGGAGGTTATTCCATTTCCTTAGTTCTACCTTAATTTTGTTTTTCATGTTTTTAAAGTTCTCATCATATACGTCTTTCACTTCTTTGGTTTGGTTAAGGTTATTCCTAGGTATTTTATGTTTTTTGAGGCTATTGCAAAAGATGGTGCTTTCCTGATTTCAGCCTCGGCATTCGGGTCATTAGCATATAGAAAGGTCATTGATTTTTGAGGGTTTATTTTATATCCTGCAACTTTGCCAAAGTTTTGGATCAGTTCTAGTAGCTTGGGAGTAGAGTCTATGGGGTTCTTTAGGTATAGGATCATGTCATCTGTGAAGGGAGAAAGTTTAATTTCATCTTTTCCTATTTGTATTCCCTTTATGTTTTCTTCTTGCCTAATTGCTCTGCCTAGGAATTCTAGTACTATGTTGAAGAGGAGGGGAGAGAGCAGGCATCCCTGTCTTGCTTCTGATTTTAAAGGGAATGGGTTTAGTTTTTCACCATTTAGAATTATGCTTGCTGTTGGTTTGTCATAGACTGCCTTTATTATATTCAGGAATGTTCCCTGGAATCCCAGTTTTTCCAGGGCTTTTATCATCAATGGGTGCTGGATTTTATCAAACGCCTTTTCCGCATCCATACATATAACCATGTGATTCTTTACTTTGCTCCAGTTGATGTGGTGGATTACATTAATTGACTTGTGTATATTGAACCAACTTTGCGTCCCTGGGATGAATCCAGTTTGATCGTGGTGTATGATTTTTTTGATGACCTGTTGAAGTCAATTGGCCAGAATTTTGTTGAGCATTTTTACATCTATGTTCATCAGGCATATCGGTCTATAGTTCTCTTTTCTTGATGAGTCCCTGCCTGGTTTTGCGATGAGGATTATATTGGCATCATAGAATGTGTTTGGTAGCAAACTTTCTCTTTCAATTTCATTGAAGAGTTTGAGAAATATTGGTGTCAGTTTTGTTTTGAAGGCCTTGTAGAATTCTGCTGTGAATCCATCTGGACTTGGGCTTTTCTTGAATGGGAGATCTTTTATTGCCATTTTTATTTCAATGCTGGATATGGGTCTGTTTAGAAATCTTTATGGTTGAGTTTGTGGATATCAATTTTTGCTAGGAAATTGGGATTTCTTCCACGTTCTCAAATTTGTTGACATAAAAGTTTGCAAAATAGTCCCTTATTAAGTTCTGAATTTTGGTTGTTTCTGTGGTGATGTTACCTGTTTCATCTCTGATCTTGTTTATTTGGGTGTGCTGCCTTTGTTTTTTGGTCAGATTCGCTAAGGGTCTGTGTATCTTGTTAATTTTTTCAAAGAACCAACTCCGCCGTCTTCCCGGAAGTCCTCCCCATTTAATATCTTGAGCTACCTTCGAAGTTTGCATTAACACCAGCTAACACATAATGGATGTGTAAACTCTGTTAAGTCCTGTGTTGAACACTTTAGGCTTCCTGTTTCATTTAATTCTCAGTACAGAATTTTAAGGTTGAGTGAAATTATTATCCTTACTTTGTGGGTGAGAAAATTGTGGTGGGGCTAGGCTAATGATCAAGAAGATAAGTACCAACACTAAATCTACATTCACGGTGGAAGAAGATTTCAGCAGAAGTAGGATCCACTTCCATGTCAAAGCTTTTTTTCCTCTTTTGTGTCCTAGAAATACTGTTAGCTAAAATCTAATCGATACTAAATCAATCTAAATTTATGAGGAAGAAAATTAAATAGTAAGAATCATGTTGTTTAATATTGTCAGTCTGAAAGTGCCATTGGCACTAAAATTGCTCTTTTAAGATATTTAAAGAAAATATTGTCATCATCTTTACACACACAAACTTTAAAAATACTAACAAACAATGAACGTAAATTTGAAACTTCACTTCTTCAATGACTTATTGCTCAATTAAGATATGCCTGTGGCAATGCAAGAATTTCTAAATATTTAATATATGTTATAATGTCAGGATTTCATTCTCTTATGTAACATTTGATTTATGATAACTTTAATTTAGAACATAGTGTAAATAATGATATGGGAAATTATTGTGATTTCTTAAACTCCTTTTTGCAAATATGTAAGATGTTTTCTCTTGAACTCATACAGTGACTTACCATGTAGAAGGAAAAAAATCAAATAATTTATAACTGCATTGACTAATGAGTATAAAATGTCATTCAAAATTCAATTTCAGTTTGGTAATTGAATGCTTGCTTAATGGGTGCAAAGTCTGGCTTTCTACCCCTAGTATTAAGTGGGAGGAGAAGGAAAAGAGTAAGAGGAGGAGTGCAGAAATGAAGAGGATGAGGAGGAGGGGAAGGAGGAAGGGATGGTGAAGGGAAGGAAAGAGAGAAGAGAACAGGAAAGAAGAGGCAGAGAGGAGAGTGGATGGGAGTGGAGGTAAAAGGAAGACATAAGGATATGTTTTGTACTTTGATGACTGAAGCTATAATAGTATGATCCTAGTTACACATTTTATCACTGTGGTTTTGAATATACATAAATACCTTTGAAAATCCTAATGTACCAGAATATTTGTGCTTTCTTGTGGAACTTTTTCCTTGTTTCTTATATAACTTCTATAATAAGGTATTTAATTTCATTTGAGTCTATAAACGATGTACATAAATGTTATAAGACCTGTAGTTTAGTCACTAAATAAAATTAGAATCATCTTGATCTTTTCTCTGAAATCTTTCTTGCTAACTTTCAGACCATACCTTTAGAAGAACTTTTTATGTTACTTAATAATATGCTAAAACACGTATTCTATACATCTTGCCTTCATAAGGCATAAAAGTGACAAACCCTACATTATAGTTGAGAAATTCATACATAAATGAATATATTAGTACTTTGAGGTGTTTTCTTAGTGAAGTTAGTATTTTTTAATGAGTTTCAGAAAGACTTATTCTTGCTCAGCTATCCTCTAACCCTTACTTGTCCTCTGTCAGCACACAGCTATCAAAGTTTCTGGGAGCATCTCCCTCCTAGATGTTGCTGACAAAACATAACCAAATTATCTAATATATTTCAATGAGATGTACGCATTTCAATGAGAGTACACATTTGCCTTTTATATTCAAAGAAAATGATGTCAACTGAGAAATCCAAATGGCTTATATGTCTTCATTCATCCAAGAATAAGCCATCCAGTATGCTTCTAATGTTGCTTTCACCTTGACGGTTTTCCCATCCACATAAGTTCATAAAACTTTTGAGAAAATCAGCTGCACTTTACTATTTTTTTTCCAGGAGGTGTCTAAATGCTGCTACTATCTAGGAAAATGGGAGCTGGAAATGATTTTCCTAAATTCAATGTGGGTCTTTGTACTACAGAGATATGATTCTGGGAAGTTTTGTTAGGCACTCACCAGGTGCTAAATTCTGTAACAGAGGGAGAAAAATGCATAATACAGGACTGACTCTTGCCTTCAATGATCACAGTAAGCTACTTAAAACAGATGTGCAAACAAACAATATTGTAGAAAACAAAAAAAGCAAAACAGTTACTTTACTTTTGCTAATCAACTGAAATGACTATGCTCGTTGTAGCAGCCTTATGCAATAGTAAGGAATTGCATTGATTATGCTTCTAACACAAAGGATGCCACCTCCTTGCAGATTTGAGAGGTAAATTGTTTTACCCAAGAATATATGGGAAAAGATAAATACTTAATTACTCAGACTTATATGTTCTGGTAAACATTTTCTTGTTTGGAATAGCCATTTTAGAAATATGTGCTGTTCTGCTTAGAGTATTATTACATCTCCTCTGGTTGATTTGCCTACAGAAGTAATTCACTTTATTGCCAAACTAGTTAGCATTCACTTTACATGTTAAGGAGATTTTCAGTCAAAATGCAAAAGCTCCTTCTTTAATTGATGCTTTAAGGAAATTCCACATTGCTTTAAAAGGTGTCTTTAACTTCCAATACTTTCAGAATGAGTTTGTTTCTTAAGCTCATGTATAGAATTCATATTTTATATTTTATTATATAGTTTTTATGATAGCAAGAATTCATCACCAATGATATTTGGACCTGTACTAAATTTTGTCTGGTCTATAAGATTAGCACCGATAAAGATTTAGACTGTTTAGTGTTATATTAATTTTAGTTTAATGTTTCCTCTAGGACAATTTAATAAGTCATAAGTCATGTAATATCAAGATATTGATTAGTCAACACAGTTCCTGATGCCAACTGTATTCCTCATATTCATAGCAGCTTACTTTAAGAACTATATACTGTGCACTATTTCAACTACTATGCAGTCTGTGTACCATGAGGAATCCACCTGGACAGAGCAGCCTAGAACTAGTGACTTTGTCTTATACTGCAATATGCTTGGAGAAAATTGATATTATCACAGAAGAAATTTCTTCCTAAATACCATTATAAACTCTTTCTGATGGAATCATCAACTTACTACCAGCAGCCTTCAAAGTGTCATTTGAAGCAGGGTACAAGAACAGAAGTTCAATAGTAACAAAAGCATCTAGTGTGTTGTTAATAATAGGATGATTATGGGTAACAAAAATGAGCTATATATTTCAAAAACCTAAAATATAGTACATGGAAAGCTTTCCTATAATGAAATGATAAATGCTTGAGATGGATCAATTTTAACCTGATTTAAACATTATACTTTGTATCCATTTAGCAAAACACCATAAGGTATAATTTTTACCTTTTCTGTATCAATGAAAAATACATTTAAATCATAATCACCACAAATACACTTTTTTGACCTTAAAAATGGAGTTTCTAATCCATAATAACAGATGCTCCTTTTAGAAGGCTAGCACTATTGTTGGGGTCTTTAGCTCCCCATGCTCTCCTGTCCTGCAGGAGAGATGGGGAAACATACCCTAACCTGGCGAGCCAAGAAAGGAAAGGGTCGATGGACCATCTGTAGCCAGCCCTCCCTCACTGGAGGACAATAAGACACGTCCAGGAGCTAAGTCAGTGCAAAGTCTCGTTTATTGAGGTAGATTCTTCTATTAAATAAGGCACGGGAGCCAATCAGGTCAAAGATCAGCAGGAAGGAGAGAGGTGTATGTGCACCTATCTAGGGACTGTGAGGGGAGGCCTGAGCTGTCCGTCAAGGGTGGAGGGCCGAGGGGCCAATCCTAAGAGGCGGCCTTATTTTATGTCACAGCCCACAGGACCGCCTCCAGGTTCACCGTCAGGCACCATCTTAGCCACATGTGGTCCCAAGGCTGGGAAGTGGGGCCAGCTAGAACCGCCTTTCCGGGTTCCGGAGTAATAGCCACACGTGGCCCCAGGGCTGGGAGACAGGCAGGGCCAGCTAGTTGCCTCCTTCTGATGTAACATGCCCCGGCATGTCCCACACACTATTGTTAAGACTAGTTATGTAATATGCCTGATATCTAGGTATCAGAGATGTCAGAATGCTTCAAAGTTGTTACAAAGATAAATCCTAACCCCAGGGAGTTTATTATTGCATATGGTACAACTTTATGGTATTTTCCAGTGTCAAAATTCAAACTTGTGACAATGTGTCCTATATGACTCATTTCTTTGGAGGCATTGTGTGTTTATTTCCACCTCCATACACACAGGTTAAAAATTTTTTGAAATTAGCACAGAACTTTGCAGATTATGTATGTGTAAGTGGACTGCAATATTTAGATATTTTGTAGGCCCTTATGACTAAACATTGAGTAAGGAAGATGAGAAAAATATGGAACCAGGGACATTCTGTAGTGAGCTCCATAGGATAATAATGGTTAGTATTAATCATAGGGAAACTCAGTCCCAACCAAAAGTAATATCACTCATCACAGTGGAGTTAGAGTACTGTGGGCTCTCTCTCTCTCGACTTCCCCTTGCTTGGGGGGGAAGGGGCTTGTCCGCCCCTTCCTGGGTGGTCCATTATCGTTCACGTGGGAGTGATGGCCACAGGTAGCCTCAGTGGCGTGAGGGCGCAGGGTGCCCCAAAGCCGCCAAGAACGACACGGACTCGTGGGTCCCTGGAGAAAACCTCTAGGGCTTCTGTCTATTCAAATGAGGAGCCTCCCAGATCTACCCAAAAGGCGGGCACAAGAGAGGGGCCCCTGATTGGTCCCAAGGGGCTGTCCCTCAAGTGATGTCAGACTTCCTTCTCTTCTGGTTAAAGACAGGAAGGGGAGGGACAGGCTGAGGTCAGCTGTGGCCCCTTAAAGGTGCAGCTGACCCCAACAGAGTACAAAGAACAAAGATCAGAAAACAAATACTCCAAAAACGACAGAAGAGGCAAGTGAAGTAGTATCAGAAATGTCAGATATTCATTTGAATGGATTTTAAGTTGACTATATTTTAAGATAGTTTACTCAAAGTATTATATAATGCATTTGTATTATTTTTGAGTTCTAAATACTTGGCATTTATTGACTGTGTCTTCATCATAAATAAGGCAATTTAACAACCAAGTGTTAGCAACACTGTGTACTGATTTCTTTCTGACTTTAAGACATGACTACAACATATAATTCATTTTTATTTCATGAAAATTTCCAAGCCACAATAAAATACACAATAGTGTAGTATTAGGATGCAGCTTGAATCAATGACTCATGAATGAATATCTCTGCATAAATTTTGGATAATATCTGGGATCAACATAGGAAGAGTAGAAGAATATACATGAAGTTATAATGAAAGCAAAATTTCAAGAGAGAAGCCACCGAGTTTGGGATGATAATTACGAAAGATAGTTGAACTTTACATCTGAAGTCATTGATATTATATCAAGCAATGCTGATGCCCAACTTATGTCGTATATTTTATCTGCAAAAATAGTCAGAGAAGTATGTCATAAGCTTTGGCGCCTACTGAATTGGGTTAAAATGGTAGTGCACCTATTTATGTAAAATTGTACACTCAATACACACACACAGACACACACACACACACACATATAGAAGCAAACATGGAAGTTATAACAGGTAAGAGAAAGTAAGCCCTGAAGAGATAGGTTAGATAGCTGGAAGTGAGATGCTCCCCTAACAAAACTTAAAATATAACAGTGACTAAGAACTGAGTTGACTGTGTAGAATTTTGAGGATCATAAGAAAATCCTAAATTTCTTTCAACAGATGCTTAGTAGAATTATGAATATTAAAGACACTTAAGTAGGATGTTTGGTCAGAAATGAGGAAAATGTTATAGAGAACCAAAAGAATAGAGATTCTTGATACAAAAGGCAAAAATTTAAGTGGAATTGTCTCCTTCAATTACATCGAAAACCATTTGTCAAGAAGCATTGTATTCATATTCTTCTTTGTAAAATGAAAACTCCTTTGTATACCTTAAAGATAATAAATGTATTAAATAAGTAAAATTAGAAGTTTAAAAAAAAAGCACTTGTGAAAGATGAACTAAGATACCTAGCTAAGAAGATTTCCAAGCAAAGTGTTGAAAAAAATAAACCCATTTTTTGTCTCCTTTTTAGAGTAAAATGTGAGCAGAAAGTGATTAGTTGAGTTAAACTGTTAACCCAAACAAAACCAAAACCAAAAGAAAGTAGGGCTTAATATTTTGAAAAATTTTTGTCTATTTTGATGACAAAATATAAAAAGATTACATAAAATTTGGCTATATATCCCTTTGCTGAAACTAAAAGAATCTAGATAAGTTTGAGGGCTTTTATGACTACTGAATGTTTCCCTTAGATAATTAATCAGAGGTGAAAGATACTCTGTCTAGTGGAGAATATCATAGTGCCTTCCACAAGAGATCCAAAAGTTCTTGAAAAAAACTATACTGACACAATCACTGAAAGGAACAGAAAGAAAGTAAGAGTAAATGTGAAAATAAACTGTGTAGACAATGAAAATTTTACTCAGGAGGAAGGACCATAATGCATCTCAGCTTCTATGAAACATGTTACTATTCACGAAGAAAGGAAAGCTTTGGTTTTTTTCTTCAGAAGCAGAGCCTGAGGGAAAAATTAATAGCTTCTGAGTAAAAGTCTTGAAAGGATCTGTCCCAGCCATACCAGGGGACCATATGGAGATAGTCTTGGACAGGAGAAGAAGGTTTATAAGGTTTATTAGTGGGGCCATATCTCCCACAGGAGAGGGAGAAACATGGCGGCTGGCTTCTACACCTTATCCAGGTGGTAGCTTCTCTGGGGCTAAAGGGAAGTAGGTAGGTTTTAATGGTGAGTGGGAGTGGCCCATTATAGCTCTAGGGCAGGGAGTTTAGGTATGGGTGGATCTGGGGGCTAATGGGAGGAGCTGAGGACCTAAGGCCAGGGAGGGGGGAATGCTAACAAGTCTAACCTGCTCAACTCCTTCATTTGGACCTGGTGAGAGCCTGGGAAAAGAATCCAGACAAATGTAGTTAAATTTCTGATGGCCACACTGTGAAATAAAGAATGAGTGCTGTTTTAAACCACTAAATTTATTAGTAATTTGTTATTCAGTATTAGACATTAATGAGTGGAGTCACTAAAAGAGTCTAGAGAATTTAGTTCATATGATTTAGAAGAGGGTAAAGTAGTTCAGCATTTTTTATGTACACCTATTCCTAAACTGTTTACAAAATGCTGGCTCTGAAAACTTTTTTAATGTTGCGTTTTGTACATATTTTCCATTAAGTTATAAAGGCATATATTTCTGGGCTCAGGAACTTGCCTATTATCATCTACCTTAAATCCATGTCAGCATACAGTTGCAGAAGTAGATTTCAAGCTCCTTCAGAGACACAGTTGTATGCACAGCATTGTGGAATCTCTTTTTTATTCATTAATATTGCTCATTAAATTGTTTACTCTATGTCAATACTACTAAATATAAACCTGAATCTACAGTGCTACTTTAAATAGTAAGTCTAAGTCTATTTGGGAAATTTTTGTTTTTCTAATCTTTCTTTCATTAAATTAGCACATAATTAAGTCTCAAAAGGAAGAAAATTGTGTGGTTCATGTTCAGGATTTTTTATTTATCTGGGATAACAGGATGGGGAGATGTGAGAATGGGCATGTCAGCATTCTATACTATTTGAATAATTTTATTTACTTTGAAAGCAGCAAAAGAAGGTATATGGAGGTAAGAGAAGTTGTGCAATTTGCTAAGAAATTTGCTGAAATTCTGAGCCGAGTATATGATATATTAATGTAGGAGACTAATATTTACTTAGAATGAATATATGCTCACTATTTAAAAAATTGTTTCAGTATGGAAATTTGTAATTTGTGTTAAAGCTTTTAAAATACTTTATTAGTCAATGTTCAACTACAGAGAACAAATTAGCTAATCCAAGAAGAAAGAGATTCATGAGTATAATAATGGCTCACAGGATATTTTGGGTAAGGTTGCAAAACAAACTTTAGCTTGATTTCCTTGAAGTTATATCACAGAGTTTTGCCTGACGAAAGACTCTCAGGCTTTAACTTCTGCATTGTACCTGGGGCCCCAGGCCTCCATCTCTATTGTTGTGAATTTATTGGTGTAATTTAAATTGATCTAAAATTTTAATTGTAATTTAACTGATCTAAATTTTAATTGTATCTAGAATTGAAAGAGCAAAAGCATGTAGGAAATACAATTTTCCAGTTGAAATATTAGAAAGTTGGCATCATTGCTGAACAATCCACACTATCTCCAACAGAATCTTATGATTAAAATTACAAAGGCTTTCAAGAATTTAAATCAACGTACAAGGAGGATACCTGACTATCCATGTTTATTCAAGCACTGAACATTCATAATACCTGTGAAATCAATGTATGTAATATCAATAAGTGGGTAAAGAAATGCCATAATATATATTTGTATGTATGTATATGTGTATGAGAAGTATCCCTGATAAAAACAGAATGACATTATGTCATTTTCAGGAAAATAGATGAAGTTGGAGATCATCATGTTGAGCAAGAGAATTCAAGCTCAAAAAGTCAAATGTTGCATACCTAAAATGATAATAATGATATTGAGACATTGGACATAACCATATAGCTGTATACTGAAAGGAATTTGTGTGTGTGTGTGTTAATAAAATCCACCAAACACCACTTAGAAAATGAGTGAAAGAGAGAGAAGACAGAGGTAGTTAAAGGATGATGAACTTGTCCAAACTGCTCTGTAACACCCTATGGAATGATCACAATAATAGCCCTATGGACTACTTATATAAACTAATAAAAATAGTATAATTGAAGTAGCAGTTTCTTATGCCTACAATCCTACTTATTTAAGAAGAGATCGAGGAGCACCATTTGAGGCAGTCCAGATAAACAAATCTGCAAGGGTCTTATCTCCAGTTAGCCAACAAGAAGCTAGGACTAGAGACATGGCTCAAGTAGAGCACTAATTGTGAGTGCAAAATGAAGCAAGAGTCTCAAGCCCTGAGTTCAAGCCCTACTAACAGCACACACACACACACACACACACACACACACACACACACACACAGAGAGAGGAGAGAGAGAGCAAAAGTGACAAAAGAGACAATGATTAAAAAGCATATAGATGGGGTGGAATTGATCGAGAACATTATAAACATGTATGTAACTATCATAATGAAACCCCTTTGTATAATTACTTTTACATTTAGGAAGGACAAATATCTGTTTAAATGCAGTAATTAAAAGATCACATATTTAAAGGATGATTTTTTTAAACCTTTCTAGTTTTTTTCCTTGTTCTAGACTTTTAAAATTATTCTCTTGCTCTCACCCCCCCCCTCTCTCTCTCTCTCTCTCTCTCTCTCTCTCTCTCTCTCTCTCTCTCTCTCTCTCTCTCTCTCGTTGTTGTTGGTCATAAGGCTTGGACTCAGCCTGGATGCTGTCCCTGAGCTTTTTTCCTCAAGGCTAGCTCTCTACATCTTGAGTCACAGCTCCAATTCCAGATTCTTGGTGGTTAATGAGAGATAAGAGTCTCACAGACTTTCCTGCCCAGGCTGGCTTTGAACTGCAACCCTCAGATGTCAGCCTAAGTAGCTAGGGTAACAGGTGTGAGCCACCAGTGTCTGGCTTGCTTTCTCTCTTTTTTTTTTTAACATGCATTCTCTATTGAGTGATAAATATTGAATTCAATGAAGATAAAATCAAGTATTCTTCACTAATATTATTTTATGCTTATGTAAAAATTTTCTTCATATTATCATAAATCTACAAATTCTTTGTGTCATTTCTAATTTTTGGTGAGAGTTTCCTCTATGTAATCTAAGACAATGACTTTGTGTCATGGTTTGGATAACATATTGTTGTCCTACTTAAAAACATTTTTATGGCATTGAGCCTCTTCTTTGTCTGAACTAGTGTCAAAGCAACTGATGTCAAAAATAACATCAGCTTACAATGGGCTTACAACAGTGATGATAGTTTTAGTAACTGAGTCAACCCTAGGCCAAATGCCACTTGTCAGCTCAAAGTCATATTTGAGGGTGTTATTTTTCTGTGACTTATACTCAGAACATTGGGATTAGGTATAGATTGTCACAAAGAAGAAAGTCGGTAGTGGGAAAGTTTCTTCTCTGCTGTAGCACAAGGAAACTGTAGGTATTACAAAATGTGTGATGATAAGTTCAAAACAATGGCTGAAGTAGCATAGCTTCTATTTGAAAGCACTTGTGAAACCTGATGAAATTAACCTCTTGTCATTTGAATGTTTGTTTAGAAATACTTGTGTGACTGTCAAATTAAGTTGAAGTTATAGCTTCTTAGTAAAAATAGCAAATTACTAATTAAGCAAACTACTAATCTATTCTTTTCGGCTAAGGACTAAAATACAGCAAAAACAAGTTGAAATAATTAGGGAATTGTATATTTTGTTGTTGCTTTTTTGAACTTTGTCCTCTTCTAGTAATTGATCTTACTTTCTTTGATCTTCTCTTCCTTTTTGCCTGCTTATATTATTCAAACTAGAAAGAAATAGACCTATTGCTTTTCTCTATAAACATCTTTCCCACAATTACTTATGTTCCCTGGAAATGCAAACTGCCTTGGAGAAGATGACAACTACATGTGTGTACTTTTAACCTAACAGCATCAAAAACATTATGAAGGAAGACAGTTATGACTATGGTGACCATAAAAAGCTGAGTTTGTGCAGGACCTTCTCAGCCTATGCCTATTTATAGCATCTCCTTTCAGTCTCCAAACTGTCCTGGATTGGACAACATGTTACATGGTCACCTGAGTTATCAGTAAGATGAGTTGAAGAATGGTGTAGAAAATGTAGGAACTTTTCCTACAAATGGTAGTAACTAGCATGTTGATCAAATTAAATTGTGTTTCTGTTATTAATAACTATAAGGAAAGAATTGCCTGTTCTGACACTTGAGCAATTGCATGCTCTTCAGAATCATTTATCTTTTAGGGGTGCTTTCAGACATGTAGCTGTTGTTCTTATTAATATGCATGAAGACTGAACTATTCAAAATTATGTGTAGATGTACAGTTAATAAAAGGAAATTTTCATCAATAATTAAAACAAGGCTTTGCTAACAAAAATTCCTGCTCGGAATTATCTTTTAGAAATATGGATGGAGATTTAATCAAATTTGGCTCTATAGATTTTTTTTTAATATTCTAAGATACTCTTGATGCTGGTAACTTCTTGTAAAAATGTATTTAAATAGAAAATATTTGAAATGCTCAGGAAACAGAGTAAAAATCAATAGTGCTCTTTCAGATACTCTAATATTACCTTTCATTTATTATTTCTGAAGGCTGTTAGGTTTCAGTGTTTGCTATAGTTTAAAGGAAGTATTTCTTGCCTTGAACAATAGTTTCATTTACATCAACAACAAGTAATTCTTTTTTTCCCCCAGTCCTGGGGCTTGGACTCAGGGTCTTAGCACTGTGCCTGGCTTCTTTTTGCTCAAGGCTAGCACTCTACCACTTGAGCCACAACACCATTTCTGGCTTTTTTCATGTATGTGGTGGGGAGGAATTGAACCCAGGGCTTCATATATGTGAGCCAAACACTCTACCACTAGGCCATATTCCCAGACCAAAATAATTCATTTTTATCATAATTTAAAGCAATATTAATATTTGATGGGAATTTAATGAATCTGAGAAAATTATTTCCTTTGTCTTTTCAACAATACCTTTTAAGGGTGGGTTGAATTTTAAAAGGTTGCTAAAATACCTTAGGTTTTCCGGTCCTCAAGTAGGTTATAACAGACAGTATTCCCACATGGAAATTTATTGTTCACTTATGAGATACTTAATAGAAAGTTGCGGAAATTTCCGAGAATCTATTAGAACCTGCTCTCAATAAAATAAAACACAAAGGATTTAAAGCATCTGATAGATAGAACTGCCAAATACCTTCCATAAAGCATTTACACATACAGCTTTCAACGAGAGCTAACCCATTTTCAAGCTTAACTTTTTCTACTTTGTTAATCATTAGCATACTGTAAAAATAACTCCATCTGAATCATGAAATAGGAGAGCAAAATTCTAAAGTTTTTATAGTATAGTTCTTTCCATAAAAATTATTGTTCAAAGATCTTATATATACTTTTCAGTATTCTTTTTCCCAATTACAAAATAGTAGCACTTTTACAGAGTGAAATTTGCTTTAAGCTTCCTCTATTATAATAGTGACA
This sequence comes from Perognathus longimembris pacificus, assembly GCF_023159225.1. Taxonomy (NCBI): domain Eukaryota; kingdom Metazoa; phylum Chordata; class Mammalia; order Rodentia; family Heteromyidae; genus Perognathus; species Perognathus longimembris. The sequence continues at coordinate 45,474,111 of NC_063164.1, forward strand.
TGAGGTTAATCACAATGTTGTGCTTTCATTCTCAGTTTTTTTAATGAGGTACTTACTGCCAAAGGAAAGGGTCTCATGAAAAAATATAGCCTGTATTATGAATGTTAGAGTAGAATTGTATGTTTTAGCCACCCAGTTTTTTGGAGCCTATTAAGTTACAGTGACCAGTGCTATACTTATGAACTAATAAAAATGACATTTATTGTAAAAATAGTTGTGGTATTTTTTTCAAGCAGACATGTTTGCCTACGTGAACTATCAAAGGAAGATGTGAAGAAGATACATCAGTTTAGATACTGGATTCCAAGCCAGTTTGTGAACAATCACACTTTGATAATAAGAACTGTGTCTCAAGCAAAGCTATATAGCAGGCCAATAGTTTGAACTTAATGTTGATCTGATTTTTCTTTTGTGATATAACTCTAATTATACTCAGACTTTCAATTCAGTGTTCATTAAATTGTTAAAACAACAAAAACATAAAGTTCCCAGGGCTTCTTCTACAGAGAATGCTCTGTATTTCTTTTCATTCACCACTCTTCATGTTTAAACTGTCATTAGGCTTGTATCAGAAAAGTGAACTAGAACCGCGATATTATCATTGTGAGTCAAAGCCAACTAGAGTATTTAGTCTGAGGCCTTAGAACCTTCAGAAGTTTAGAAGGATGGAAAAGTACAGCTCTGAACTCTTGAGGATGCACCAAAATGCTTGCCCAGCCAAGCCAGCCATGGGCAGCCCGAGAGTCTGCGCTTGCGCAGTCCTTCCGGCCTAGCTGTCCCAGAGGTCTCCTCCAGCCCGCCTCAGCACGGGCAGAGCCAACCGCTCCTGGCTTGTCCTCCATGATTTGGCAGCGAACGGTTCTCAGAGCCTCCACTGGGTCAGGTAGGCCTCACCCGAGAAGTTCTCCTGGCCCGAGCTTGAGCAACGGTCTTTCTGGAGTGGTGGAGGCAGGGGTGGAAGAAGGTGGAAGTTCAGGATTTGGGACACAGGCTTTACATACGTGTAGGTCTGGGAGAAGGCAGTGGGGTTCCAGGTCTCATCAACCCCTTTCTCACCCTCAGACGGGCTTTATGAGCCTCCCGGGAGACCCTCAGGAGGTCCTCGGCTGATGCATGGCGCCATCTTGTGTCACAGACGCAGTTTACACTAATGGGCAGTTTTATTGTAGAGGTGTGTGTGTGTGTCACAGACACAGTTGACACAGGCTCATGGGCAGTTTCACTGTCACCATGTGTATGTCACAGAAATTGTTTACACGCACAAGAAATTTGTAAGTGTGTATATTCCACACCCAGTTCATACATATAGACATGGAAAAGTTTGGCTATAGATATGTATGCTTTTTACACATAGACACGGTTTAGCCACATGAAGTTCTACTGTAGTAGAACGCACTGTAGTAGTACTGTGGTACTGGACACACACACACACACACACACACAGGCAGAGTTTTACTATAGTTAGGTGTGTATGTCAGAAATAGGCATACCTACTTTACAATTAGAAAAATCTCTTAAGGCTTCAGGAAACTGGTCTGATAGCTCAATTAGCCATCAGAAGTTAATGTGAATCAGGTAAGTCATTCACCTCAAAGGAAAGCAGGAATAATCAGTATTTATGAATCACTATAGAAAATATTCAGAAAAAATAATAAAAAGGGAAATTAAGAGAAAAAATAAGATCATTATTAATTGAACTACCTCATTGAAGGTTGTAAAACAATGGTAAAATAGGTAGAATGTAGGGTCAGAATACCAAGTGCCAGGCATTTGGCTTAATCTCCATATGCCCATTGTTTCATATGATAATATGAAATGAAGTATAACATAATCTCTATTTTATAAATGGTATTTTTGAGACTTAAAGGTACTCACTTTGTCTTATGTGGTCTTGGAATCTGTGGCACATGAATTCACTCAAAGTTATCAGGTTCTAGTAACTATTGTGTTAATTCAGTCTGGATAAACTAAAATGAGCAGCCATCTATAAGGGCAGATGTAGATGTTACCTGCTCACTTGCAGAATGTGACAGAAGAGGCTTAAAGAGGTTAGGTGACTTCCCCCAGGGTTACACATACATTACACAATAGCTAGGATGTTATCCTGTGTGTAAACTCAGGGCACTGTTCCTAAGCACTGTCCCTTAGCTATTTGGTTTTTTTGTTTGTTTGTTTTTTCTGAAGGCTAGAATTCTACTATTTGAGCCACAGCTCTGCTTCTGGCTTTTTATTAGTTAATTGGAGATCAGAATTTCACAGACTTTCCTGCCCTGGGACTTTGAACCACGTTCCTCATATTTCATCCTCCTAAGAAGCTAGAATTACAGGTATGGGTCACTATCACTTGGCTCCAGACCATTTTAAATATATACTTTTTACTGTACCGTGGTAAATTTCTCCCCTTTATATCTTTGGTTCTTGTAACAATTTAATGAACACTGAATTGAATATCTGAGTATAATTAGATTTATATCACAAAAGAAAAATCAGATCAACGTTAAGTTAAAAGTAGCAATAAGCATTTGTATCAAAATAATGTTGTCTTTTCAAATTGGTCTGCTACATAGCTTTGAGAGACAGTTCTTATTACCAAAGTGGGATAGTTCAGTATCTAAACTCATATATCTTATTCACATTCTGTCTTTTAATCATGGGGCTCTAAAGAGTAAAGCTTCATTAATTTTTTTTTAATTCTGAAGACTTAAAATTTAAATTCTGGGATTCTCTACTAAGACATATTTCTCCCTCCATCTCTGAGAGAGAAGGAAGACCTGTAGCTTAAAGAAATAGTGATATGCTTTCCAAGGAACCCACTCATGAAATAATCTCTACTTTCCCAACTTCTTTTAGTTCTTTTCCTTGATAATTCTTTTTTCCCAAAGGAGCCATCTCAGTTTGATTTATGTTTGATGGGAGAATGGACAGGAAACTAAACCATCCAGTTTTGGACTTTCTGCCATTGTAGGCAGAAGAAATTTAACCAAAATTAAAACCCTCATTTATTCTCTGTATTCCATGGAGCAGCTAAAGAGCAGTGATTATTTTTATTCCCTCCTAGCATTAAGTTTGAGAGGCAAATTGACAAGTAACAAGAAAATACAAATTTGCAGCACATTCCCATATACTTGGTTATGATTATTATTTAATGTTTCATTGTTACTTTAAATATATGGATACAAGCCAACACATGAAATTGTTCCACATAACAGGAACTAGCTTGAAAACTAAGGCCAAAGGTGAAAAATAAAAGATGCTGAAGTTGTGAGGTCAGAAAAGAGCAGGTTTCTGAAATCCTAAGGTATATCCTAATGTGGAGTTGTTTGTACAAAGCTGGACAGTTTGCTGTTGTTTTTCTTTATGACGTTTTTCTTCTGTGTGTAGTCTTCAAGTTCAGGCTTACTGTCATCACATTTTTCCTTTTTAAATTCACCATTGTTGGTGGGTCAAGAATATCCATGTACACAAAGGAGAGTGCAAATACTTGAAGATGGAAAAGAAAAGAGTCTTCAGTCGTTTGGCAGGTTGACCCCAGGGCTGTCAAGCAAATTATGCCAGTCCAGGATGTTGGTTCAGAGGATCACTGTAGTGTGGCATATGATGAATGAATGGTTTTCCTGGCCTCAGGCTCCCCCTTGACAAGAGAAATACTAAGCAGGAAAATGATCTTAGCAATCTGGTGGGTAAATTCAACAGAAACTAAATGCCACCTTCCTATTTCCCTACTTGTGTGAGGAATGACAAGACTAGGTCTTGACTTACAGAATTCTCAATATAAATAAGAGAGACATAATCTTTCCTATTCATTTCTACCTATTAAATGTAAATCTGCCTGAATAAAGCAGGATTTCCTTTTATCTCAAGTTTTGCTGTTACAGAGAAAAGGGTCAGCAAAATACTCATGTGGGCAGTGGAGGTCAGAATGGGTATTGACACAAGTTGCACTCAATCTTCACAACTAAGTATGTCAAGTCTGCATATTCAAGGGCCATCAACCTTTAATGCAATATAAATAAAAGACCATTTTATCTCCCAAGAGATTCTCAACATAATACAAGTTTGTTTTACTTCATAGATTTAAAAACTAGTATTTGTTATTAGAAGGAAATAGAAGTTGAATATTCATTAGTGCTCTTGATTCTCTTTTCAGTTGAAGACTTAAAACAATCCTGGGTTTGGAAGGAATTTGTTTATTCTTTTCTTCTTCCTGTTCTTTTGGGGATGATGGTAAATTCTACCATCTGTAGGACATGTGCATTTTAATCTTGTTTTACTCATAAGCTTCCGCTTTCTGGAAGTTGTTTTATGTTACCTAGATGGCAGAAATTGGCTTCCATCTGACACAGTTGCTGCATTATTAAAATGCAGCATTTGTGCAGGGCCTTAATGGACTTTTTAGTGCTTTCACATATTAATGTTATATACTAAGAACTATTAAAACATCCCAAATAAAACACATTAATCACGGAAGTGTTCTGTATGAAGTATGAACACGAATGTAAAGAGTGTACTCAATATCTTCATGGCTGCACACACATGTATATAAAGCCTAATTCAAAGATTGTAAATGCCCTCATAAAAGCAGCTTAGTCACATAGGGCTAAACCTATCCTAGAGTATGTCTCTCCACTTTATTCTTATCTTCAAATAGCCCAAATGAACTTTGGCGATATTAACCTGCTATTGATTATTTAGTATGAAATACTTAAAGTCTTACTCTAAAATAAGTTTTTCTTCTGTCAACAAGAATGTATTTACTAAGAGAGATTTTTATGTCCTTTGCAAATTAGCTAAGCGCATGTTAACTGGTGGGAACAAATAAAAGAAAGGAAGTGAAGACAAGAGAAAGATAAGAATAAAGTCAAACTATACAAAAAAAAAAACCCAACACTTTAAAATTAGCCTACTGTTGTTCTTCACCAGAAAATAGTAATAGTTCCATATGAAATATTTAAGAATTTCTGGTGAAGATTTTGTTGAAACAAGTAACTAACCGAAACAGAGGTTACAAGTCAATACCTTCCTTCCAAATAGGCACAGTGACTAACAATACCAATATGAACCCTAGTTTAATAGTCAGGCGATGCCTTTGATCCTCATTCTGCAACCTATTAGATGGGAACTTTTGGACAAGTCATTTAACTTCTCCAAGCATTGCTTTCTCGTTGGTAGTAACAGAGGCTTGCACTGAATTTATTCAACTCAGTAAGTAATGAGTTCATAAATGAATTATTCTTGCTGGGAGAAAAACAAACAAAAATAGCCTGACTTAAAGGTCTTAGCCACTGAGTAGGAAAGATAACTTACTATAAAAGTAAAGGTGCACAGGGCTGGAGATGTAGATTAGTGATAGAACTCTTGCCTACCATGCATGGCCAAGGCCAAGGTTCCTTTCCTAGAAGTACTAGGGAAGAAAAGCAATCACAGTAAACAAAAAATTAAGGATATGCAAAAAATGATTTTGTGGCTATTACAGAAAGCTGTGTAAATTTACCTTGAAGTCATCAGAAAAGTACTGGTGAATCCTTTCTAGGTATAGGTAAGAAGAGAAGAAATTGACAAATAATAATATATACTGAGTAGATGTTTTAAATCGGGGCCAGACACAATTCTCCAGTTAGATAGATGGCAGATCTCAGAGCACAGCCTATAGGAAACAGTCAGATGGAACAAAGGGAAAAGGCTTTATTTGCCATGACAAGTTTCTCAGAAGATCATTAAATTATCCTATATATGTTCTAGAATCATTGTGCTAGCAAAATATGGAAAAGGCTTGAAAAGGGCAAAGATCTGTTGCACAAGCACCCAGGAGAGATGAAGAAAGCAATAAGTATACAGTGGAACACAAAAGAAAATAAGATGTAAGGGAAGTGTTTCCCCTAAAATTATTGAATGAAATAAGTGAGAAGGAGGAGAAAGTGTTCTGTAACATGCCTTTCAATGATTGAATCCCATGATTTAACTTTCCCAAGGCTGATGAATTAAATACTGAAACATCTTCAAGGAAAAATTTTCATATACATAATGAATATCTTAGAACGTTATAAAATGGCTTGTTTTGAATTATTGCTTTTAAAGTTATTGATATTCTATATTAAAAATGAGCTCTATAATGCAAATGAAGAATAATAGGTCAAGCATTAAATGTAGTCCTACATTCTGAAGTCATAAAAAAAGCAAGTAAATAGTCATCTTGCAACATGTGGTATATTGTAGTCCTACATTCTGAAGTCATAAAAAAAGCAAGTAAATAGTCACTTTGCAACATGTGGCAAGGCAAAAGCAATCATGTTGTGGTTGTATTTAGCAATTTTATAAGGTAGGTTAATACAAATAGCCAGACATTCAGAGATCCTTCAACAAGAATAGCTAACACTTTCTGATCTCTCCTTGATCTCAACCCACTGTAAGCTGGATGCTACTCAGAACACACCGGTAAGCAAAGGAATGTCTTCCTAAGGTCCAACTCCAGTGGACGTGTCTCTCTCCTCATCTTACTTGACCTTTATGCTGTGTGTGAAGCTCTCCTCATTTGCCCTCTGTGAAATGAGGGTTGTCCTAGTTTTTCCTCACCTTGTCCGTGTTGTCAGTGTCAGATCCACAGGATCCTCTTTCAAACTCTACACTCTTCCTGAGTTGTTCATCCACACATATGGCTTCTATATATAGTGGTATGAGTCATGGCCCCATGTTTCAGAAATGAAAAGTAACTTTCTACTGGACATCTATGCTTAGGTCTTTCTCAAGCATTTCAAATTCAATATATCAAGAAATTGAACCTATACCTTGGCCTCTTATGATCTCAATCTCCTATTTTGTCATGTCCAACTCCCCATATTCCTCTGTAGGCATATGCACCTTTTCATACTTCCCTCTCATGCATACCTCCCTACTTCAAGCAGGCTAATCTCCTTCTGGGTACATAGGGTTTGACTTCAATGCTTTGTGCTTTCTACGTAGGTGCTCTACCACTGGATCCATGGCTCCAACCTGTAAACTACTTTTACTTCCCCAAATATATTATCCTCATTATTAACTCAGTAGTCACAGGCTCAGCGGCCATGTTGATACATGTAAAACAGTTATACACATACAGTTCATCTAGCCAAATATTACTGGATTTCAGGCCCCGTGGAGGAGATACCTTCTCCAGAAAACTTACCTTCCTTTGCTGTTGTTAAATGTCTGCCATTTATAGTTTTATAATACCTTGTAATTTATTGCAACGAATTTAAACAATTGATATTTTTAAATTTTGTGCTGTGGTGAGTAGCACAGTGAAATCTCATGCTGCCCTTATGTACCCCATTTCACTCAGGATGTGACCATCCCTCTGTATAGCAGATCCATGATGTACAGCTACTCACCTGGTAGTTACTCAGTGGCCAACTCACCAATCCCATGTTAGGGGTATTGCACTGCCCCAAAGTGTAGTATGGAATGAGTAGTCTAAAGTTTTTCTATACTTTAAATAGAAAGGTAAAAAGTTCTTGAATTAGTAAAGAATGTGCTAATGTAGCTGAAATTTAAGGGAAATAAAAGAATCTGTGTACACTGTAAAGAGAAAGACATTTGTGATAGTTTTTCTAAAACTGAAAACATTACAGGCAGTGTATGACACTTCGTAAAGACTTTTCAACTGTATTTTTTTTTTTTTGTCTTTTCTTTTTTTGGTACTGGGGATCGAATCCAGGACGTTGCACTTGCTAGGCAAGCACTTTACCACTGAGCTACATCCCAGCCCTGTAAATTCTTTTTTAAATTAATTTTATTTTATTGTAAAGGTGATGTAGAGAGGGGTTACAGTTACATAAATAAGGTAAAGAGTATATTTCTTTTTGAAGTGTTACTCCCTCCCTTGTTTTCTCCCAATTTCTCTCCTGACCCCCCTCTCCCCAAGCTGTAAAGTTCATTTCCAACATAGTGTCTAATGAGTATCACTATTGCTTTGGTTTACCCTTTGTCCCCCTCTCTCTGTGCTTCCCTTTCCCTTCCCCAAATCAGATACAGTTATATGTAAGACAAAGTGTACCAAAATCAGAAACAGTGACCAAAGGGAATAATCCAGAGGGAAAACAACAAAAGAAATAATTGAAAACAGTTCACTAAAAAACAAAACAGCACAACAACAAAAGCACTAAAACGTTACAGTACTGTCCACAGTTACAGGTGATCCAAGAGATCTTAGGACACAGCTTCCAAAGACAAGGGAGGGCAATATAACTTTTGTCAATTAAAAAATACTTGATATTAATCAACATATTATGGCAATATTTTTAACATTAAAAGAAAGTACAAAAAGATTATATGAGAAATTAATATTATCTTTATATTTTTATTAGTTTATAATTGTTCTAAATTACAAAATTAATTTTAAAAATACAGGTCATTGGCATACATTGCTGTATACTAATTTAGATAGTGCATTATCACTAGTAGGTGAATTTGAGTATAATCTCCATGTGTATAGTGATGCTTCCTAGTCTGTATGCTCAGGACCTGGAGGGTAAAAAAGTAATAGGAAAATGAATGTATGTGCATGCATGTGTGCACGTGCACACACACATGCATGTGCACACGCACACACGCACACACGCACACACACACACACACACCCCAAAACAAAACAACTAAGAACCTCTCTGGTTTGTGGATTTTCTAGTGTATTGTTATATAAACATGTATCACATCCTCATTACCCCTCTATTTCATAATCAGGAGGATTGAAATTCTTTCTTTTATCCTAAATTTTTCCTGATGGAACATTTTATGAGCAGATGGTCTCTGAGGAACAGGCAACCAACTGCAAGGGCTCTTCATTAGAAAAACACAGATTCAAATCAAAGGAAACTGAAGCCCTCTAATAATCTTAAGAGATTAATAGATCATGGAAAATGAAACTACTCATTCTAAGTTCTTATAAATTAGTCATTTTTTTCTAGTAGTAAAAAAGGTTGTAATGGAAATTCTCATCCTCATCAATTTGTGATTCTGAACAAGGTCTTTAGTTTCTCTAAGATTAAATGCACTAGTAAGACTGAGGTACTTAGACATCATGAAACATATGTGCTGTCTTTTTTTAATCAAAATACCAACTAAATTACTGTGTGACAACTCACCAGTAAAGTAATTTGCTCAAGAGAGTTCTTCCTGACTTGATTGATAATCTAGATATGTTTTTTCTCAGTGTGGGGGTGCCCAGGTACTCCACATTGTTGCTTAGACACTTCTGGTTGCTTACATTTCTTTTGTACACGCTCCGTTCACTAACACTTATACATTCCAAAGAGGAGGGAGGAAATCAGGATGAATTATACAAATATGTGTTCCTGTGAAGGCATGACCCAGAAGTGAAATCATTTCCATTCATCTTACTGGCTATAACCTCATTCATCTCATTCGCCATAACCTACTCATGTGTCCCAACTAACTTCAAAGAAAGCTGGGAGAGTTTTGGGTTGCTTTTTTTTTTTTCTTTCTTTTTTGTCTGTGATGGGGTTTGGATGCCCTCCTTGAGGTTTGTCTGCTCAAGGCTAGCATTCTACCACTCTACCACTTTGAGCCACAGTGCTACCTTCTGTGAGATTATTATTTTTATCTAGAAAGTAATTTTCTAATTCATACTTCTCCTATCAAGGCAACTAGGAGTTCCTGCCATAGTACCTAGAGTAGTGCCTTACATGGAATAAATGCTCACCAAATGTTCTTTTTAAATTATGTGGAAGATCATTAGTGTGAAAAGAGATAGTAAGTAGAAGCAATTTATAACTTTTGTATTATTCAGTATTTAGGACAGCCCTTTCTAGGAAGATAGGTTTACATTCAAGAACCTTATTATTTTCTTATAAATTTAAACAGTACTCCCAAGAGATAAGATATATTCACTGTAATGAAAATAAGCTTCAAAAGTGATTAATTAAAGCATACTTGTTTTATGTTTAACTATTTCAGTTAGTCTTCCTTCTAACTCAGGAAATCCGGTAGATTCACATAGATTAATTTACAAAGAACCATCCACCCAGAAAAAAACAAGATAGGAAGTAAACTATGTTATTTATTTATTTATTATTATTTTTTTTTTTTGGCCGGTCCTGGGCCTTGGACTCAGGGCCTGAGCACTGTCCCTGGCTTCTTCCCGCTCAAGGCTAGCACTCTGCCACTTGAGCCACAGCGCCGCTTCTGGCCGTTTTTTCTGGATATGTGGTGCTGGGGCGAACCTAGGGCCTCGTGTATCCGAGGCAGGCACTCTTGCCACTAGGCTATATCCCCAGCCCCTATGTTAGTTATTTTAATGTAGTAATTGCTTTGTTTGCTCAGTTGGCTTAATTATTTTTTAACCAGAATTATTTTCCTATCTATACTTTGCATGTATTCAGTTTCAAACTATTAGTAATAATTTAATAACATATGGAACTGTACCTTTATTGAATCATTTCCTTTTTTGTGGTTTGATATGTTTGTTTCCCTGAACTTGAACTTGGACAGTTTTGTTGTACATACTTTAGCAGAGCCCCATTCATAGTCACCTTGCCTAGGATATTCTTACATTCCATGGACCACAACCCCAGGTTGTCAGCTCCTCACATGATTTATCAGACCATACTGTTAACAGAGCTGGCAGCTCAGCAAGAGTCAGCTGGGCCTGCTCTTTGGGTGACATTGGCAACATAAGGAGTGAACATGATACATGATGCTAGTTATATTAATCTGCCTAGACTTCCATAACAAAATGCCATAGACTGGCTTAACAGAAATTTAGTTCTTACATTTAGAAGACTGGGAAGTCTAAGATCATGGTTTTAACTAGTTCACTTTCTGGTAAGTGATCTCTGCCTGACTTGTACTTTTCTCTGTCCTCACATCAGAGAAGCAACTCTCTCTAACATAATTGTGTTACGATTACTTACTACACATGAAAGAGGGGCACAAATATGGAATCCATAGTAGTAGTCTTTCTTTTAAAATATTATGACACCCACAAAGTGATCTAATTACTTGGGCTAGGCTATCCTAGGCAGCCTTCCTAAAATTTCTAACAGTAGAAGAAAAGATTGCTCTAATGGCTTTCTAAAGTCATTCTCTAATGAGACCTCTGGTTTAAAATCATCCAGTGACCCTGAAGAGTACATTGGGAGATAAAAAGTACGAAGGTTTTTACAATTGTAATGAACTTATATATTTAGAGGACTTTATAATAGTTTACTTACCTATATTGTCTCTTAGGTCTTCATGATAACTTAGTGAGCATAGATGTAATATTTTATTGGCTGTGTTTTATAATATTGGAAAATTGATGTGTAGAAATGTTCAGTAATATCCGTGAATACACAGGGCTAATTTTGGTCACCAAGATTTCATTCCAGGCCTTCAGATTTCTAAACCACAATAAACTAATGTGAAGTAGAATTTAGTTCCAAAGTGCCTAGTTTGGTATGACTTAACGTTCTGTAACTTACTAAAAATGAGATAAGTGACTCAACTCTTTAAAATCCCAAATATTATCTATCACATGGAGATAATACTCTCTGTCATAGAGTTCTCATAAAAATTAAACTATGGAATGCACAGAAATCACTACAAAGAAAATAGTTCAAATTACTGATTATTGTTTAAAGCATATGTTAAATCTTATTTCATTAACTTGAACTTAGAAATAAAGTTTATTTATTTTATTGGACTCTAGGATAAATTACTATTTAATTAGGTAAGCTATTGACAAATGTTAAATTCTTATAAGATCCTATGTTTTATAAAATTCCTAATTTGGATTCTTTCCAGGTAAAAGAATTTTGTCATTTCAATATATGTCTCTGTTTATACTTATTCATGTATTTATTCAAGTTTATATTTATCTATGCCTGGTTAAGCAAGAAATTATAATAGTAAGCAATTAGCAGCTGTAAACATAACAGCTATCTGTACTTCAAGTCAGTGGGAATTTTAAAATTATCTACCTTTGGTTTAAGGTTATTTTGTTCTTACTAATTAAGAAACGAGTTTGAAATTCTCATTTTTCATCTCATGCCAGTAAGCCAATATGCAGTCAATATATGCTAATAGTTATGATGAAATAACTTTTAAGAAAAGAAAGATTTCACGCCTTGAAATTTGTTATACAAAGAGGAAGTTTTTAGATTTTAAATTTCTCCACATTAGTCAGGATTTAACACCCCTGCAACACAACTGTTTTCTCATAAAAGCTCCCTATTTTCCTTCAAACCCAGCATAAGATTTCAACTAATGAGGTCATTTTCATATAGGTTCATACCAAATCTGATTAGGAAGTAGTCTCTTGGTATACTCATATTTGTAGGTAATTTAATTGCCTAGCAGAAGAAATTAACAACACATACTTTAATTTGTTTTACATATCAGTTCTGATTCTTATATGGTAGAAGTAATTAGTGACTTTCATACATTTTTAATTTAATATGCATGCATGTTTGTGAATGTACAGGTAAAGGAATTTTCTTATTCAGATAATTAGTTCTAGTTTAACTTTCATGTAGGAGGTCAAATAAGCTTTGTTCCATAGAAGAAACAACACCAAATCAAGAGTTAACACACTTGACTCAAAGTTTATTAGCAATGCAAATGTCATTACCTCTGATTTGTGATCCACTGTATAAACAGTGAACTGCCAATGTGACTTTCAGACTTCAGGAATATAATGTGATGAATTAAAAGGTAAAAGTGTTATTTGTTCCTGGTATGGATATTAGTGCTGATCATGACTAGTATTTACTAATACTAGTAACTTAAGTGGTACTTTGTACCTGAACATGGTTTTTAATAATACGTAAGAGAATGAGATCAATGATACCAAACTTTTTTTTTTTTTGCCACACCTGGGGCTTGAACTCAGGGCCTGAGCACTGTCCCAGGCTTCATTTTGCTCAAGACTAGCACTCTACCACTTGAGCCACAGCGCCACTTCTGGCTTTTTTCTATATATGTGGTGCTGAGGAGTCAAACCCAGGGCTTCATGTATACAAGGCAAGCACTTTATCACGAGGCCATATTCCCAGCCCCTCAGATCAATCCTTATCACAACACAGTTAAGTCCTGGGACAGGAAGACAAATATAACAGGGCAGCACACATGATTAGAACAGGACAACCAGTTAAACTTACTCTGTATCTGTTGAAATACTAGAATTTTTATTGTTATTATAAAGATGATGTACAGAGGGATTATAGTTACATAAGTCATAAGTGCATTTCTTTTTGAATGATGTTACTCTTTTTCGCTCTCTTCCAGTTTTTCCCTATTGTCCCCACCCACAAGTGGTATGGTTGGTTTTCAATCTAGTATCCAGTGAATACCATTGCTACATTTGTTTACCCTTTGTCTCTCCATTTCTGTGCCTCCCCTTACACTCTCAGACACATAAGAATGAACCAACTGGACAAAAGAAAACAAAATAGCAATAAAGAAGAAGACCTCATCTATCTTATTCATGTCACATTCCCAACTTTAGGAACAAAGCTGGCTCATATGGCATGGCCCTAAGCAAATATGAATGAAAGGATATTCAATAGAAGAGTAATGTAGTTCAAATATATTTGCACACACATATATAAAGCATATGCATACGTATAGCATACATGAATATATATATAGCTAAATATAAATGTATATTTGAGGAGAGTAAAACTGAAATGAAAGAGACCATTGGTGATTGTAAGGAGTAAGGATCTGACTAGGGACCGACAGATAAATGACTTTCTGAACTTTTGGCCAGTTAAATATCTAAGTGATATATACCTCTCAAGAAGAAAAGGCAAGGTAGGAGGTGAGTGATGTAGTAAAGCTGCTATCATTACTAAAGAATACAAAGATAGGAGGAACAGGGCAAGAAACAAGTTCAAGGTGTTATTTTTTTTAAGTAATTTGTTGAAGTATTTACTTTAAAATGAAAATTTGAGCAATGGGTTATATTTAGAAAGGATAAGTAGAAATAATGTGCTATATATTTCAAAAGCTACTAAAGTGTGTTTTTAATGTGTTATACCACAAAAATGACAGATATCTGCAGAAATCTATTTGTCTTGATTTGAACATTACATAATATATACAATTAAGACTATCATGTAGTGCCCATAAATAGGGACAGTTTTATGTCTTCTTAAAAATGAGATCATGGGGCTGGAAATATGGCCTAGTGGCAAGAGTGCTTGCCTCATATACATGAGGCCCTGGGTTCAATTCCTCAGCACCACATATACAGAAAATGGCCAGAAGGGGCGCTGTGGCTCAAATGGCAGAGTGCTAGCCCTGAGCAAAAAAGAAACCAGGGACAGTGCTCAGGCCCTGAGTTCACAGCCTAGGACTGGCCAAAAAAAAAAAAAAAAAAAAAGATCATGAAGAAATTGCCTTTCATTAAGAATCTTGTAGCACTTTTAAAAAAATCGTGTAAGTCAAAAATATAAACTAAAAAAGAGGAAACTTAAAAAAGAGGAAGCTTTCTTCAATTTTAATGACATAAAAAGATTTTGGAATAACTGTCACTTATTTTTCAAAGAGAATTTTGGAAGGGAGAGAAATATATACTTTCTCTTCCCTTTTGCTTCCTTTCCTTTTTTGATATTCTTCCATCTTCCCTGTAAAAGATACAGACAGAATCAAACATTACACTCCCAGATGAGTGGCCTTTAAAGTTTCTACACTCTTCATGGGAAAACAATGCTTGGAATGTAAGAAGAATTCCAATGAGACTCAGCAATTCTCCTTTGTTATTTTATCTGGTAAAAATATTTGGTGAAGGATAAAACAACCCAAACTGAACAAACGGTTATCCAGCATCAGGACATACAGTTCAGGTAATGTTCAGTTAACCTGTAATTGTTGCATGTATTCTTTTTTTAAATATCTGACTCTGGTACTTGAAGTTTCTTAAGATATCTTGTGAATATTTCCACCCCATCCTCGGCACTAGCTCTCTTCTTTTTCTAAATATGTCATCATCATTATCACCATCATCATCACAGGATATGCCTTTACAGTGTGTGATTTCATTCTGCCACATGTCAGAGTAGAATCTTTTAGTTCAAGTAAGTTTGATTTTAGCTGTGATTATGTGGCATTCAGTTAACAGTTTCCAGCAGGTATCTGAGTGTACCAAATTAGAGCTTGGAGTAGAGACCTAAGCTCTGGGTGTCAACAGCTTTCAGGGAGACTGTAGTTGGGAGACAAGATCATCTAGAAGCATATAGAGGGCTCTTGGGCTAAGACCAGTGATAAAACACAGGTGTCAGCAGCCTACACACCCAGATGAAGACCTCAAAGAAAGAAAACCACTTGATCAATACTGGAGGAGGGCAGGTAAGGCTGCCCTAAATCACAGAAGGTAAGGCTAAAATTAAGCTCAAGAAGGAATAAGTGAGAGAACAAAATGAAAGAATAAAAGAATAAAATAAAAGAATAAAAGAGTTTCTTTCTCCTGAAAAAAACCTTCCTCCCTTCCATTTTTTCATCTTAACTGTCCTAAACCATTAGAGAAGCTGGTAGTGAATTGTGGTGTAATTATAAATGTGCATGATGCCAAGTGCCAAATAAAATTTCTTCTGTGTACAAGCATGTTTTTAGATTCCCTTCCTTAGTACTATTTCAATCTAGTTATAGGCTCGGTAGTTTTTACTGTGTTTTTCCCCTGTAAGTAGCTACAATTAATTTGACAACAATGTAAGTTTTTCAGTATTTGTGACTGTAGTGGTTACTATGCAGATTTTAGCATTTAATTGGGCATTGTTTTTTCTCCTTCAGCCTTATTCAGCATAAAATAAATACGTTGCTCAAAGTCACACAGAAAGTTTAGATCTTTTTTTCATGTACTTTCTACCTTATTGTTTGCCCTAAGAAGACAAGTCATAACAGAGAAATTCATTTTATTGTACTGAGAGTTATTTTTTTATTGTTCAGAACAAGGACAACAATTCTATTTTATTACTGAACCATCAGAATTATTGGAACTGAGAAAGTCTGGTTTTTCCATAGGAAAACAAATGTGATACTATTCTCTCCCCAAATAGATGTGGTTTAGATGTATATACTCTGCTGTACAATATAGTTTGTGTGTGGATTTGAACCCCATAATATAGGTATAGATATAATTTTATTAACGCAGCCTTCACTTTGTTGATTTTTATTTGCCTATTCTTTCTAAGAAAATATTTTGTTATTAATCTTAGAAGGCATTCCAGAAAAGACATGATTTTAAAATCATTTCTGTTGGTTCACAGGGATACAGTTCTGGGTAAAGAGGGGGAAAATCTCAGCTATCATTATAAACCTTTCCTATGGTATTTCGAGGAGTCTGTTGTTATTCTATTTCTCTTGTTTACGAAGAAACTGAAATGAAAAGAAATTAATAATGTTTATCCAGAGCTACATAGACATTGATCAGCGTAACCCTGGTATTGCTGACATATGACTTGCCTTTTTTCTCTGATGACTTAAAATATTAATGAAGGTCTTCAAAGATTTCTCTTTTATTTGTGTTTTCCTTACATGGTATTTCTATGTTTTTTAACTTGAAATTTTTGCATAGTATAATTGTTTTAAAGTTTCAAAATAAACTTTCTTAAGCTTAACTTTTTATGTATTTTATATTTTAAGACCTAACTATATTTATAACATATACAAAATGATAAACTTGTTTTTAGCAGTACTTGAATTTGAACTCAGGGTCTTATGATTGTTAGGTCTTTGTTCTATCACTTAAGACATATCCTCAGCAGTTTTTTGCTTCAGTTTTTTGTTGTTTTGTTTTACTTTAGTTATTTTTCATGTAGGGTCTAGCTTTTGTTTTCTGGGCTGACCCTGAACTATAATCCTACCTTTGGTCTCCCACAAAGCTGGAGTTACAGGAACACCTTGTCACATACCTTATTAATTAAGAAGTCTTGCTAACATCTTGCCTTGTTGTCTTTTTTTTTCCTGAGCATATTAGGAATTTATTTAAGCTATACACTTCGACATGCATATGCCATCCAGGATAGCTTCCTCAAAATATTCAGGGAGAAAGTGGATTTATCCTATATAACCAAGTGACAAAATAGGTGATAAGAGCTAGAGAAAGCTACATAAAGATAATCTGTCTAGCAATCTCAGAGTGACACTTTTATTTTATTTTTATTTGTATGTTTTTAAAAATTTGTAGCCAGATTTTTTATTAAACTTTTTGCTTTATTGTCAAAGTGTGGTACAGAGGGGTTACAGATTCATATGCAAGACAATGAGTACATTTCTTGTTCAACTTGTTACCTCCTCCCTCATTTCCCCCCTTTCCCTCCCCCTTTCCTTAACCGCCCAAGAGTTGTGTAGTTGGTTTACACCAAATGGTTTTGTAAGTATTGCTTTTGGAATGGTTTATCTTTTTGTCCTTTGTCTCTCGATTTTGATATCCCCTTTCCCTTCCCCAGTTTTAATACCCATTTAAACAGTCTCCAGGGTATTTGGATGTTGTCTTTTGAATTGAAATTTTCTCTAATCCTCACCTTCTGAGTTACTGGATTAGACACAGGCATAAGCTGCCTTGCAAAATGGTAAACTTTATATTTGACATGTTTGTTTTAAATAAGAACAGTACCCATCATTGATATTTGGGTATTTTGCCTTTTTTTATTTGTTAGTTTTGCTTATTTGTTTTTGACAGGGTCTACTTTTACATAGAATTACCAAGTTTTTCACTGAGTATTTAGTGTGTGAAAATTAAAAGCAAAAATAATATGGTTCCTTTTAGTAAGGTCAAAGTACTGACACTTAAACTTTTTTCTTTTGATATAAAATTATTGGAGATTAAGGAAAGATTAAACAATCCAGATGTAGTAGAGGTTTAATTTCTGAAAGTGATGTGTCATAAAATACATTCACAAAGTCTGAGAATGTGTAGTAGGGAGAATATGAATTATCCCGTTATCTTTTTTTGAAGTATCAGCAATAATTCAATAACATTAAATAGTTGAGAACAGAATCTTCAACTCTTGATTAAATCTAAATTCTTATTGTAATAGTGAGATAGCTGAAAATCAGTGTAATTGTGGAAATTCAGATGTATTGTAATTTATTGAGTAGGTATGGTGAATTTTATGATGGCCAAGCATTTGAAATAAATGATTATTTGTGAATAAGAAATTAAATAAAAGGGCCTCATTCAAGAGTCTCATTTATTCATGGCCATTACCATCTATCTTTCTCCTAGTTGTGGAAAAGTGGGGCAGATGGGATGGAGAACTCATCCCAGTTCTTCTTAATGTGCCTATTGTAAGAAGAAAACCAATATCCCAGACTTAGCAGTATGCTCAGATCAAAGCTCAGAAACTAAATTTCTGCCAAGCTTACTCCTTTGTTTCCCTGTAATTGATTCCTCCATGTAGTTGAGTTTTTCTTTAGTCTTTCAGATCATAACCTATATCCAATCAGTCATCATGTCCTATTGTTTCTACCTCTTTCACTTTCATCCATATTCTTTTCTCACTGGCTGCATTTTTTCATAAATCTAGAAGGCTAACTGGTTCTGGCAAAAAGTAAAATCATGGGGCTGGGGATATAGCCTAGTGGCAAGAGTGCCTGCCTCGGATACACGAGGCCCTAGGTTCGATTCCCCAGCACCACATATACAGAAAACGGCCAGAAGCAGCGCTGTGGCTCAAGTGGCAGAGTGCTAGCCTTGAGCGGGAAGAAGCCAGGGACAGTGCTCAGGCCCTGAGTCCAAGGCCCAGGACTGGCCAAAAAAAAAAAAAAAGTACAATCATAAAGCATCTTCTTCCTCCTTCTAATCCTGTTCTACTAGAACTTGGATATCTCAGTTGCCCCTACCAGACTCATCTATAATTCCTGAAAGCAGACAACCTGAGGCCATTCTTAAGCCCACACAGACATCCACCTTAGGTAATGGATCTCTGAAACTGATCTAACAAGAATCCAGATATGCCCTTAGGGTCTGTAAGGCAGAAATTAATCTTAGGTATTCACCATGTAGCTTAGAAGAAGAGGGAGAAGAAGCCGTAGAGTCCATATAGGCAGATTCCCTTGGCCTGCCAAATGGGCAAACGAGACATGACGAGAGGGGTTGTGTCTGTAAAACTGATACTATAAGCAAAAGGAAAGTTTGGTACATGATGGGTCAGACATGTAATACTTCTTGGTGGCTGCTTGTGGCTTTTCTGTCTATATTAGTATTTTTATGGTACATATTAGTAATATCCAAATGACTCGGCAGTAAAAAAAGATTTCCCACTCTTGAGAGCATTCTTTCAAGCTAAAGCAGAGTTTTGAGTTGGTTTGAACTCTGAATTTTGCATTTACTGGTGGTAGAACCCTGAGCAATGTACTGCTGAATAGAAGTAACAAACTACTCCTCCAGGGTTGAAGTGCAAGTACATGAAGTTAAAGTCTTTAAGAGGATTAGCTCAAGTAAGCTCTCAATAGATCATAGTGCTGTCATCATCACCATAATCACAGTCATTATTTTTACAGCTGTTGGTCTTCATTGTCGGTAACTATTGTGATGACCTTGGGCAAGTCACACAACCTCTCAGAGCTTCAATTTTTTCATGTTATAAGGTATTTGGAACAGAGGACAGCTTATGCTTCTGTGCAGTAAAGATCAGGGAGTTTCTAGAATTATTAGTTTTGTTTACAATGAACTTGAAATTGTCTGGTTTTGTTGTAAATGGTTTATTGAAGTTAGCAACTATGTATATACTATTACTACGTAATCTATTTTGAGCAAACTTGAGTATGTGAAAACCTGAATCTTTTGCAAACACTAAAAAACTCTGTATTAAATAAGAAATTTATGAATTTATGAAACAAGCATTCATTTATGTAGTCATTTATTTTACTCACAGGTTCTTTAGGCATATTAAAATCAAATATGATTGATAAAAGGATACTCACTTTGCCTGCCATTTCTCAGACATATGCAGAGCTTTTTAAATCTCTTTGAATCCCAGAATCTTTGAGAACTAATTAAATCAGATTTTACTTTTTATGAAAAGTGATCATGACTGTAAATATTTGCATACAATTCCAGAAACTGGGTTGTTCACAGATCTTAAATTAGGAAACTGTGGAACAAAGCCAAAACAAAAATAATGCCAATGAAAGTGGAATATACAGAGAACTTGGGGACATTTCTCAATTTGGACATCAAAAACACCTGGCCCTTTCAGGATCAGAGGCAAAGAGAACTCTGTGCCAGACACTATGCATGTTACATTGATCTCCTCTTTCTAAAACTAAGAAAGACAAACATTTCTAACAAGAAAACCGAGCTCTAGTAGTAACAATCTCTTCGAGATCTCATCACTAATAAATTGTAGAAGAGAAATCTGAACTTGGATGTAGCTCAGAGACAACTACTACACTGCAATAAAAGACCCTAAATTTCTTCACATTTTTTCAACCCCCCAAATCTTTATAAAAGAATAGATCATAGAAATGCTAGGATGTCTCTTCCTATGGGCTTCTCACAAAGGACTTCGTTAAGCTAGCTTCATATGGACCATTGGTTCTTCCCCTCTCCCATGCTCTCTCGAGCTGGGCTGTCTGGCAGGAATGACATACTGCTGTTGGGATGGTACAGGGCAGGCTGAGCACTGAGAGATGATGGACTCTCTTGGCTGGACATGACTCAGAAATCCTGATCCCCTACGTGCCCCTGTAAAAGTTTCAGCTGACAACTGTCTTATATAGTTGTCAGCTGAGGAGCAGAGAAGTGGCCTGTCAGACTCAGAATGTCCCATTTGCCAAGTCTCACATGAGAAAAGTGAAGACAGGCCCCATTTGGAAAAGAAGACCTGCTTCCAGAAAGATTTATTACACAGGGGTCATGTTGCATGATGAGCTGTGCTCAGTCAACTGGACTCCTAGTCTCATTCATGTGTCAGAAGATGCATAATTAATATCTTTTAAAAGGAGAGAAAATGTGGGAGAGTGAAATAACAGCCTTTTGTACATGACAGACAACCTGAGTTTTACTGAAATTCTGTGCTTGGTGTGCTTGACCGTTCTTGATAAATAGCCTGACCCAATACTGTATGGAAACCATTGGGTTGGACTCTTTTTACATTAAGATGAGGTCTGCATTTCCATGTTCTAACTTGTCAAAATAGAGTGTTCATCAGAAGTTAGAAATATATTTACAGATCTGTTTTTGGTTTCAAGTCATTTCAAGATAGACTATCTTATCACCTCAGACTTCACAGCGTGTCCTAGAAAAATCATGCAGTTTTCACAGTGATATTAAAGGCATAATGTGATTTGGTATTTGATTTAGACTTTCCTTGTGATATTCCATATGATCTAGAACTGTTTTATCAAGCCACTGGCTGCTAAATATATCAGACCTTTATTTGGCAGTAATGAAGAAACTGAGAATGGGAGAGAAATATGTATATTTAGAAGTAACTGACATTTGATACGTTATTTTGCTTATATATTATGAATGATGAATGAGATAGTCTGCTACTATAAGATGGTACCTTCTTATTATATTAGCAAGCTAATTTAACCTAGTGGCAAAAATGTTGAATCTGGAGCCCAACTGCATAGATTTGAACCCCAATCCTGCCACTTGCTTGTTCTGTAACATTGGCAAAATACTTAGGCTGTGTACCCTGATTCCTAGTTGAGAGAATACGCACAGCCTCTGCCTCCGCCCCTTTCCCCTCCGCCTCCTTCCTCCTTCCTCCTTCCTCCTCCCTCTTCCATCCTCCCACCTCCCTCCTCCTCCCTCCCTTCCTCCCTCCCCCTCCTCCTCCTCTCCCCCCTCCCTCCCTCGCCCTCCTCCTCCTCTCCCCCTCCCCCTCCCCCTCCCCCTCCTCCTCCTCCTCCTCCTCTTCTTTCTCCTCTGCCTAACAGTCCTGGAGCTTGAACTCAGGGCCTGAACACTGTCCCTGGATTCTTTTTGCTCTAAGTTAGCACTCTACCACTTGAGCCACAGTGCCACTTCCGGCCTTTTCTATATATGTGGTGCTGAGGAATCGAACCCAGGGCTTCATGTATATGGGGCAAGCACTCTACCATTAGGCCATATTCCCAGCCTGCAAATTCTTCTTTTATTATATTAATTTGAACATTGGCTGAACTAATACTGAGTGTTGATATACAGTAAATGTTAATATAACAGCCTTTGTCAAACAAATGTGTAAATATGAACAATACACACTACTTTCAGATGGTTAGATGGTTTTTAAAATAAATGGTGATCTCTTCTTATCTTGAGAAAGTTCTAACTAGAACTGCTACCACTACTCCTATTCTTTTATATCAAATCTAAATACCAGTCAGTAGTCCCTTGATATCAACATGTCTGTGGGCTGAGGATGTCTGATTACCTACAAATGGAAATGTACACTAATTTTCCAATACATTGAATAAATACCACGTGTCATACCTGGCTTACATTTTTTTGTCAATTGTATGTCAGCTTTTCAGCTTTGAGGTAATATAATTCATTACAAGTGATTATAATGCAGGAAATCAAGTGAATGCTAAGTAAAAGCTAATGTATATGAAGTATTTCAAGTCATTTGAATACTTTCATGTCTTTGGAAAAGGCAGGGGAAAATACGGTCATTTAATCTTTGAAAATCTGCACTGAGTGCCATCAAGAGGACTGGCACTGTTTAGAAGCTGGCATAGAGCACTTAAAGAATAGTTATTGCTATCTTTGAGTCTGTATTCCAGCTGAGAGGTGGTAATGAACAGCAATCTCATAGATGGAGACATTACTAAGGAGGTGATAACTGAACCGAGGCACAGCTGAATTAGGAGGAGAGCTTTGGATATAAGCTGAAATTTAATCAGATGGTAACTGTGGGTCATAGAAGGATATCTCATTTACTTTAAGGTGCAGTAGGAAGCATTCTATTGGAAAAGCACAATCAGATTTGTCATTTTAAGCCATTTACTTGGTTGTATGTGGTGGCCCAATTATAGGACAACCTACTTGGTCTCAGGAAAACATATTAAGAACCTTTGCCTTAGGCAAATGGCATGTTGTCTGGGACTAGCATGGCAGTGAAGGGATAGAGCAATAAAATTTCAGTCTACATAGAAGGTTAAAACTTAATCTGGTAGTCCAGGGGCTATGGCCTAGTGGCAAGAGTGCTTGCCTCGTATACATAAAGCCCTGGGTTCGTTTCCTCAGCACCACATATAGAGAAAATGGCCAGAAGTAGCACTGTGACTCAAGTAGCAGAGTGCTAGCCTTGAGCAATAAAATTAGCTAGGGACAGTGCTCAGGCCCTGAGTTCAAGCCCCAGGATTAGCCAAAAGAAAAGAAATCAAGTAGTCCATATGTAGGTAGAGAGCTAAGGGAAAGATCAAGTCAGAACATTTACTAAGATCACACTTAAGTCCTGCCTTCACAATAAAACACTGTCTAGCCTTCAGAACCACCTTGGTCTCTCCTTTCTGTGCAGCAGGTGTTTGTTGAGCTCATAATACATCTAAGGACTGGCACCAAAAGTAAACCAAACAAAGATCCCTGCCCTGTAGAGGCTATATTCTTCTACTACTACTAGTGTTATATATGTACCAATAATTTTTGTTAAATTCTGTGACTTTGTATTGGTCTTTTACTGTTTTAGTTATATTACTTTTGTTCTCCACAGGGATTTCTCTACTATCATCTACAAGCCTCACATTTCACTTTACCATAATGTCTAGTTCAACAAAGGGGGAAAGAGGAAGAAAAATGCCAGTGAATATGTGTTTTCTTCATAGACAATATGTTTACAGGCTTGCCTCTATGCAAATTTGTGAAAAATCCTTAATTATAATTCAAGTCATTTGAGTAGCAATCATTTTTCCATTGAAGAAGGATTATATACTTATCTAAAAGTTACTTTAGAATAACAGACCTTTATAATGAATGTAATTAAAAGTTTGTCAATTAAATATTTGTAATTAAAATTGTTTTGTGGGGAGAAATCAGATAATGGAGCTAAAACTAAAGTTTCAAAAGCCACAATCAACTAAAAATCCAAAATGAAGATGAAAAGGCTGGATTTTGGAAGTTGAAAAAAATTCTGATTTTGGGAAACATAAACTCTAGAGTAAGGCCCATTTTCTAAATGGATCATTTATTATCAATTATAAATTAATTCCTTAAACAGATTTAAGTTCTTGCTTGTAATAAAAATGACAATTTAAGAAATAAGAAAATTGACTACTTGTTATAGCTCCCCAAGTGTGTCTTAAAAAAGGGGAGGAAAAATTCCACAAATTTATGGTTTTATGCTTTGCAAGGAATAATGAGTGAGCATCTTCATAAACACTCATAGGACTTGACTCATTTTCAAGAGCCTCTGTATTATTGTAAAGCTTATAATAATGTTGGTATTCAGGTGCCATTGCTGCTGTAATAATCCATCTCAAGCAGCCATCCTGTGTGTTAATTAAGCCTTTTACAACTATTAAAAGCTTTAGCTTTTATGACCATGTATGAGTTTGTTTCCATGGGAGAAGTTTCCTACTTTTCACCCAAAGTTAGGAAAACACCCTATTTACAAAGGGTCCTCTTAAACTTGTTTCTGTAATTTTGACAGTCCGGGCCAAGGGTATCTTAAGAGTCATGACATGAACAAAGTGATACCCTAAGACTGGGGGTATATGTCTATCAGATAGTGCTTTCTGCAATGAACATCTGTCAGACAGATGTCAGACACTGTCCACAGGTCCAAAGACAAGAAAAAAAAAAACCACTTAATGGATCTTGCCTTTGAGGGAGAATTCTGTTTAACACATTTTATAAAGTGTCAATAAGGAAATGGTTGGGGCTGGGGATATGGCCTAGTGGCAAGAGTGCTTGCCTCGTATACATGAGGCCCTGGGTTCAATTCCCCAGCACCACATATACAGAAAATGGCCAGAAGTGACGCTGTGGCTCAAGTGGTAGAGTGCTAGCCTTGAGCAAAAAGAAGCCAGGGACAGTGCTCAGGCCCTGAGTCCAAGCCCCAGGACTGGCCAAAAATATAAATAAATAAATAAAATAAGGAAATGGTTTTCAGCTAAGTTTGTGGTTGCTGAACTAGTCTTTGGAACCAGATTCTTTGCTGATGAGTTGGGTGATGATTGTGATGATAGTTTTCATCACTTATTAATAAACCTTCTAATGGTCCTAGACATGTTGCTAAAAGTTTACAGGCATTATTTCCTTCAAGTCCCATAACCTGTCCTGTCAAAGCACATTTTAAGATGCAGTGCCCAGAGTTTGTGATTCTCTACATCTAGAATGGATTTGGGAATTCGTGGAATTCTCAGAAGATACTGATGTAACTGATCTAGGGCCCATACTTTGTGTACTGCTGAATGAAACTGAGATTATTCAAGAAGTGCAGAGAGAGAGAAAGATTAGGAATTCACATGTCAGACCTGGAAATGTTCTGGGAAGTACTCCAAAAATCAGGCATGAGTTAAGGGTAAGCAAAAAAAAAAAAAAATAGAACATTGCCTAATTCCATAAAAGAAAGAAAATTGGGAAACTTTTAAATTTAAAAATAGCACAGCTATGACTATTATTTTATTTTTAAAAACTAAGTAGTATGTAAAAAGTACACAGTTATTATTTAAGAGAAACAAGTATAGCACTACAAGACTATTTTCCATTTAGAATATTTTATTGTTATTTATAACTTAATTGAGTTTATTGCCCCTAGAAAAATGCACCATTACAAACTGGTTTTATGTATTACCATTTTTATTACTGTATCTAATTATTCACTTAGAATTACCTGTCCCTTCTAGGTACTGTGCAAATCTGACACAAGATATATAAAATCTCTGAATTTGTGTAGGTGTGATTTGTTCTGTATGTCACCAAAGTCTTGGCTGTAGTTGGCAAATGTACCAAGTTGCACAATCAAAGTTACAAAATCCTTTCTGACATTTGCAAACATCTGTCATTTAAAGTTTCTTTCATTCAGTTAAACCACCACTAAGATAACTCACAGATATATCAATGGCTTTTAGCAAAACAGCTCTCTAATCATAGTCACACTGAGTCCTAATTCTTATCACACAGTCGGATACCACTAGTCAGAGAATGAAATATTAGGTATAGGAAAAAATGATGAATCATTTTAGATCTAAGCTGATAAAATTTATAATTTCACCATGCTAATTCCCTCATATAACTCAAATTAGATATTTGAATTTAAATTCATAAACATCCCTATTAATGTTACTAATATCAAATTGCTATCTGCTTTGATCCTTCTGAATTATTTGTTCTAAATTTTTATTTAAAATCTTAAACTCCATAAGCAAGAAATCAATATTTTTCAAGCTTAATAGCATACATACAAATTGATATATACTGACAGGATACAAATAAGATTTTTTTTGAGAACAGACTCCTGTTTGAAATAAAGATTGTTAAAACAGAAATTTACTTGCTTATCTAGGGAGAAATAAAAACAGTCCCTTGAAATCTAGGTGATACTGGAAATTACAAATTTTTATAATAAATAGCTATTTTGAGGATTATTTTGCTGGGAAAGAAGTAAATGTCTTAATTTTTTGTTTTACTTTTCCTATGTCACAGTACTGCAGTAGTAGTTTCTGAGTTCCTGGGAAATAGTAAGAGAAATTGCATGAAGAGAAATAGCTTGTCCATCTTTTAGGATATATTTGGTCTGGTGTCATCAGAAGGTAGCTTGCCTTCTCCCTGGAATCAAGTTGCAAACATTATCCTCAATAGTAATTAGAGCTAAGCAGCAATTACAGGACATATGATTTGTTCAGACGCACAGCCTGTTGGCTGTTTCTTAGCACCACATTTCACTGGAGCACCAAGTTGAAATGATGGAATTATTTATCTCTCAACGTAATACCTTGTGCAGTGCTTGAATGCAGAAGTAAACGTGGACTGTAATCTTAAAAGTGAAGGTAAGCATAGCTGACTGATCAGCATTTATACCTCAGAGAACATTGTTGAGAAGTATGTAACAAATATAAAATAGTTCAAATCCATTTTTGAGAAAAAAAGAGAAATAACAGAATGAAGGCAGAGAGATTGCTAATTTCAGTATTCCACTCTCTGAGATTACTTTGTTTTTCCTATTTCTACTTAAATTGTTATCTTCACTAACTATAAAAAAAAGGTGACTGATGTCCTGTATTTCCTACCTTTATTAGCTACTTTTCTTTTGAAGTTTATCTCCAAATAACAGCTAAGTAAAGAAAAAAAATGAGATTTCTGTTTAATCTAAGTATGTTAGGACCTTCTCTCCTTTTTCTTTTCTCTTCCCAGAAAGTATTTTAAACTGATGATTGTACATGTCCAAGAATCCACATGCCGATTGACAGAGTAGTGGCTGGTAGCCTGTAATAAAATTGACTGACATGGATGATTTATACCCTGGCCACATGATTTTTTTTATGATAGGCACGTTTCAGGCTGTAATGTTCCATCCATTTCTATTCAAAGCTCAATGGTTTCATGTTTATTTAGACCCTTGGGCATAGAAATCTCTCTGGAAACCAGGTAAGCTTAGCTCCTCCAATGGGAATATTTTCAGCTATAAGGTTGGTGTGTAGAGCAGATGTGTTTTTGTGTACAATAAGTATTTGTGAAATTCTTGTTTGTTTTAAAGTTATCACTTCACTTCTCTCATCTAAGAAATCTTTTTTCTTTCACATTTGCCATTTATAAACCTGAACAAATATTACAGTTAGTAAAGGACTTAAAGTCTCCAATACAGGAAGATGTTT
Source organism: Perognathus longimembris pacificus (assembly GCF_023159225.1). Lineage (NCBI taxonomy): Eukaryota > Metazoa > Chordata > Mammalia > Rodentia > Heteromyidae > Perognathus > Perognathus longimembris. The sequence continues at coordinate 45,501,834 of NC_063164.1, forward strand.
TTATCTCATAGTCTCCAATGGGATTTCAGGTGGTTTGGAAAATTTTGAAAGAGCATCAACTTATTTAGTCTGTTTCATTGGTGGACTAGTGGTGTAAACACTCTTTAGTAGACTCTTGAAAAAAGAGTAAACACAAAGCACATTAACTTTTTTCAAAGTTCTAGAGACTGTGATTTGTCACTACTTAGTGCAAAATGTTTCTCTCCATACTGATTACCATTGGCTGGGACCTGATTTGGAAAGAATATTTTTCTAATTCTATATATCCACCATTGGTTTCATTTTATATGTTTGTTCTTCGTGGAATTATTGCTTTGTGTGCAGTTTTCTTCATCAGAAAAATATGGGGAATTGTTAGCCATTTAAGAGTTTAGAAGATAATTCACCACCCATAAAATCAAGTAAGAAGCCTATGTAATAAATATAAAAAGAAAAAATCTCAGTGCTCTGCAGTGACAAAGTGTATAATCCAGGACATGATGCTGAATTTCTGGAAAAAGAAATTCTGCCGTGCACTTACATTTTTCATCTTTTTATATGTACAGCACATACCATTGTGGGATCATATATAAAAACAATTATCAGATGTTGCAACTGATGTATCTACTTGAGACATAACTAGAGATATGGACTAATTTGTTACATCTTTCCTAATCCTTGCATAATCTATTTCTTAAAATTTTAGAAGCTAATAATGAAACAAGATTGATACAGTATGGCTGCAGATTAAGGAAAAGGATGAAATTTTTTGACTATTTATTAGTTCCCCAGCAGTATTATGATGAAAGATAGAGACAAAGAGACAAGAAAGACAGATATACACACAAACACACACACACACAGAGTGAAAGACAAACACAAACACACACAGAGATAGTAATGAGAGAGATGAGCGATAAGAGGAAGGAAAGATGAGTGAGAAAGGAAGACAAAGAGATAAGAGAAAAAAGAGATATTATAGAAGATATAAAGCTATACAAAAGAACCTAAGTATGAAAATATATAGAAACTTCAATTTTTGAAATTTGGGTTCTTCATTTCCTTTAACAGGAAACATATTTTCTTAAATAAACTGAGCAACAGGTCCATTTTTATAAATTGTTTTCTTTTAATAGGTGTCTTTTCAAGTAAAGGGAGCTTTAGAAGCTTGTTGAAATATAGAAGACAAAGAATCAGAACAAATGTCCAAAATAAGTATTTTTCCAATCTAATTACTACCGTATAAAGATTGTCACTGAAAATGAAATTCAGGAGGGGTAAGATACCTTATTAAAGAATCATTATGGCTTTGGATTTTGTTGTTCATTGAAAGTGGGAGTTCACTTTTCAAAGCTGCATATCTCCTATGTTTGATTTTGACGTAAGTCTAGTACTTCAGGTAGAATTTTTGCTATATGTTTAAATTTGAGTAAGGGTTATGTGCATTTAACTGGGTAAGGGTGATGTGCATCTAACTGCTTTCTTCATCCATGATGACATTCTTTCCATAGGAGTCTTGACAAAGCAGAGTAAAAATGTGCTATTTAGTTTACTTCTAAAATGGAGCCTGAGATAGCCTATAGTTTTCATCTAATACAGGTCCTGATTCACTTGCATTGTTGTCAGGATCAGTGATGAAACTGAAGTTTAGTGCCTCCTCTTTATCATGTTTCTTCCCTTGTAGCAGTTGTGTTTAATGTCATTAAAAAGAAATAAAAGTTAAAAAAAAGAAAGTGGAAGTTAATTTGTAAAGTAAAAACAAATTAGGAAAATTACTCAGCTTTATAAAATACCGTGCCATTTACAATTCATGGATGAAACATGTCACAAGAAATAAGCCAGATACAGAGAGAAAAATACTGCAAGATCTCACTTGCATGTAGGCTCTTTTTTAAAAAGTCACCTTGAAACAAAATAAGAAGATGGTTATCATAGTGGGAGGAGATATAGAGAAATGTGTACGAAGTTGTAGTTATACAGGATGAATACATAAAAATCAAATGTACTGTATGCCTACTACAATTGATGTACTTTTGTATAGTAGAAATTTTCTGATAGTATAGTTTAGGTGTTCATATCACACATGCAAGAGTAAATATGTAAAATAATAGATTTATTAAACTGTTTATGCATAGTAATCATTTTATCATATGTTGTCACTTTACATTTATATAATATTTTCCTTTTTTTCCCAGTCCTGGGCCTTGAACTCAAGAGCCTGAGCACTTCTTTTTCCTCAAGGCTAGCACTCTACCAAGTGAGCTACAGTGCCACTTCTGGATTTTTCTGAATATGTGGTGCTGAGGAATCGAACCCAGGGCTTCATGCATGCTAGGCAAAAACTCTACCTCTAGGCCACATTCCCAGGCCACCACATTTATATGTATTTTTTTTCAAAGCAAGCACTTTTAATACAGATAGAACATAATAGTCAAATTATAAAAATAGTACAAAGAAATCCCATCATTAAAAAAAAGCTGGCACAAAGTCATTGTAATGGTACAAAAGTAAACATGACACACAAATACACTGAACCTGGGGCAATCCTTTATGATGAGTCACTTCCAATACAGAAAATCCTAGTGTGTTCATTTTAGGGTCTTAGCTGATATGTTTTTCCTATCACTAATGTCCCAGAAGCTGCCTTACATGATTGAAACACTCAGTAGCATCAATTTCCAGGATGTCAGAACAATGGCAGAGTTTCGAGAAGCAAACCCAGGCACTAGCTCAGTCTGCTAAGTTTCCACTTAAGTTCCTTTAGAGTATAAGCAACCACAGGTTACAGACATCCTGTGTTGCTCGGGGTACAGGTGATACCACATTGTCTCCCAATTGCCAAGCTTCTATGGTTTGGAGTTGTTAGTGATCTAGGTGGTTCCTATTCAGAATGCTTTTCACTACTTCTGTCACACAAGGAAAAGACGAGATGGAGAAAAACACACTAGTAAATTCTAGGAACCACACTAATAAATTCCAGATACAAAATTGTTGTTAATTCTAGTCCACTTTAAAACTAAGGCAAACGTAGTAACCTTTCTTTCCTTTCCAAACCCTCCATCACCCTTTGGCCCATCTTAATTTAACCCAGTACAAACTTGTTAAAATCTATGCTCACCAATTCATACCAAAGTTCCAAAAGAGGATTGATGGTTTCACTTGTATTTGCACAGCATTTTTTTGGCTGTGTAACCTTAGAAGAAAATGGTCTTTACCCAGAAGAAAAAATGCTTCTTGGAGGACAGAGGACCAAGAAGAGGAGCCTCTTCTATGATGATTGTCAGGATTGTAACAGTCTACTAGACTTCTTTTTCTTGAACACCCTATAGTTTATTGTAATTACGGTGAACAGAGGTCAACATACAGAGTTACAGCAGTTTTTTTACTATTTCTATTTATTCTCCAACATGAGCAACAGCTTTTTAATAGCTTTGAAGTTTTGGTTAATGTTTAGTTAACCAGAGGTGGGTATAGAGGGCACTAGCCAAACAAATATTAACTGTGTTTCTTTTACTTGGACTTGCTTAGGTGGGGGAGGAGTACACCTTTTTAACAGGATAATTTTAAGGATATTTTTAAAGGATATTTTATGTAAACAACTGCCCCCTTCACTTCTTACATGTACATAACTTAAATATTGAATGCATGAACAGAAATTATCTAATACTAGAGTACAAAACATTTTGTGTCTATAAACAGTCACTCTGAGCCCAGAGACCAAAGTTCCACTGGGCTTTTGTGTGAGCACAGTCCTAAAGCCAGCCTAACTAGGTCCTACTGTTTTGTTCTCCCTAGTAGAAGTGACCATTACTTAGAAAACTGTGTTCAGATAGCATTATTCTGATAGTGCTTTATTATAAAATCCCTAATACAAGTGTGAATGTGCCTCCCGCCATGTGGCTTTTTGAATTAGTTATATGATCCAAGCAGTATAGTTAAAAGCATGCTCTTAATGGACTTGGGTGTTTCCCTTTTAACCCACTGGGAATATTAAAAGTATGATTTTAAATGAGGTGTTGCAATCAATTGTCTCCTGTTGTTGAAGCCTGAAAGAAATTTTTCTTTTTAGCCACACTGACTTTTCATTCATTGAATTTTTTCTTTATATTGACAAAGAAAATTAAATCTGTTAAAAATGAGTAATCTTTTTAAAATTCAGTATAAAAACAAACCCTAATCTGCTGAATTTTCCAAGAATATAATGATTCTTATACATCATTGATTATACCGATCTAAATGTTCAAGTCAGTGTCACTGGGCAATAGGCTTAAATTTGTTTCTACCCAGTAGTCTGAGACTAGATGACATAAACCTTTCTAATCTTACTTCACCCATATAAAATAGAAGATAGGTTCCTAAATTGTATTTATCTGTAAAATTTAATTACTATATGATGTCTCTAGGTATATTCAGTGATATGAGGAATATGGTCATTACCTTACCTGAATAAATATTTTAGGCAGATTTATAAAACAAGACAGTGCATTGTACTTCTATTAGTTAGGGGAGAGGAAGTACTTGCTCTTGTCACAGAAAGGCTTCACTCTCATGGGAGGAGCTTGATGCCACTGACAAGAGTCATAGGGCAAATGTAGCTCAGGACTCTTTCCTAGAGTCCTTTGGCCAGAAAAATTCGTCAAGCTCCTGTGACCTCCCTATCTATTCTTGACCTCAGACAATTTTAGTAAAGCCCTATCTGGAGATACTTCTGGCTTCTCTAAAGACATAGTAATTTGGGAACTAGCACATGACATTCCCTTTTGATAAGTCAAGTGTATTAAAACACATTTGAAAATCCTGAAAAAGCATCTGTTAGCATTCTATTAACCTCTTTTGTGTTCCCTATCATCCATTGTCAACTTACAATTTTGGGTTACAAGTTGAGAAAACACAGTATAGCAGAAATATTTAAAATTCACTTTTAGTCACCTAAATTTACTTAAATCGTTTTCAATGCTGCTTTTTAATAAACATCACAATTACCAAAATATTTCATGTGTTTAGCCAAATTATAGTTGTTACTACATAGTATATATCTCACCCATTTTTCCAACATTTAACTTTAAGAAATTCAGTATGAAAGCAAGATTTTTAGTACAAATGAATCACCTCTTGGCTGTGTGTTTTCTGTTACCATAGCACATGGAAAGCCATCTTAGTGAAAACTTTATCATCTTGTGTAAATGCTGTGGATTTCTGTTAAACCCAAAGGACATTGTGGCTTACAATCTATCATGATGTGGCTTCACTGCTGTTTTCTGATACAACACTTCAATATTGCTTATAATCCTCAGAAGGGCTCTCAGAAGGCTTGCTCTTTGCATGCAGCATTCTGCCACTCTGCTGCAGGGTGGCTGCTGTGGGAGCGCTTTGGAGGGGACCCTGAGCTGCTTGAAGGGAGATGTGGCCATAGAAGTGCTGAGGGTTGCAATTTCGTAGATTGAAAGTTTCAGGAGCACATTTTTTTTCTTTGTCATCATTGGGTTTGTCTCCTTTATCCACTTCTCTATTCAGAAAGGCAGCATGAGTACTACAGGAAGCTTTGATTTGGTGACAAATCATTTTCAGAAAAATCAGGCTGGCAGGAATTCAAAGACACCATACAAACCATAATATTAGGACAATATTTCAAGCATCTTTTTTCTTAGGAATTTTACCTATATTTGTTAAAACCTTTTACTAAAATTAACAGGGTTGGGTTCATTTTTTAAAAAATCTCTTAATGTGTAGCATTCAGGAAAGTATCCTGTGCAACATTCTGAATGAATATGCACAAGCATAACATACCTGTGTGACCTGCCCCAGATCAAGAATAGAATATTTTCAGCACCCTTTCCATTTACCAAAAGATAGCCACTAGATAAATTGAGAAGATTAGTTTGTATGGCTTTGTAGAAATTACATTATATATCATCTACTCCTTTATTTTTTTCTTCAACATTACATTTACATGGATTATTTTTTATTACATATAAATTTATAGTGCTTGTTCTCATTGCCATAGTTCATTGTGGGAATGTTCTATTGGATGAAGACACAATATTATTCTTTTTTACTGCTGATGGGTTAAATGACTAATTACCAGTTTGGGACCAGTGTTGCTATGGTTGTTATATGGTACTAACCACTTCAGTTAGGTAAATATCTAAGGTTCAGAATTGCTGAGCTTTAGGGTATATACGCATCTAGTTTAAGTAGATATTGCCAAATAGTTTTTCAAAGTAGCTGTACTTCAATAAATAGTTTTGATTGTTCATTATCCTTTCTATTACTTTGTAATCTATATTTATTTTAGATATTTTAGGTATGTAGTAATATCTCCTTACAGTTGTGATTTTAATAGCCTTACTGTCTAAAGATAATTTTCATCTTTATTACATATTTACATATACTTTATGAAGTGCCCATTTTAGTCTTTTGTCTATTTTTCTACTGCTTTCTTTTTCTTATAGATTTGTCAGAGTTCTTTATTCTATAGACAAAGGAATTAAATTTATCATATATATGTATACTTTATATGTGTATGTATATATATACATATATTCATGTAAATATTACCAGCTATGTGGATTACTTTTTCATTCATTTTTAATGATATTGTTCCTAATTTCTTATTCTTAACAGAATGTATTTATCAGTATTTTCTTTCATGATTAGTACTTGCCTTCCTGCTTAAGAAATCTGCTCACTCCAAGGTCTCAAAAGTATAACTTTTTATTATTTTCCTTTTGAGTCCAGAAATCATAAATATACCTTGAGAACTTAAGTTTTTAGACTTATGTGTGTTTTATTTTTCCTGTATTTTTAGCTTACTCAGGGCCACCTCTTAGAAACACAACTATCCTCCTCAAGGTTTATCTTATGAGATACCTCATCTCAGAAAACATAGATAAACCGATCTTCTAAACAAATGTGCATTCTTTCTCTCTTAAAGCGCAATATTTTGTTGAACATTTTATCAGTAATGTACGACTCCAAATCTGACCTTTCAAGATAAGTATTAATACTTGCCTTATGATAAGTACTTATACCTAAAGTGGTATATAGTGTGAGAGGAGTAAGAGTGCTAGTAATCACAGAAACTGAAGCTTATATATCACACGCACTGTGTGTCAGGGACATTGTGCAGCACTTTGTATAGGAAGATCTCAGTTATGGCAGAAAAAAATAGAGATAAAAAGAAGAAGATTACTTATCCAAGCTCATACAAGAAAATTGGGCTCAGTGCTTATCAGCTCGGTAGACTCCTGAGCTGGTGCTATCATTATAGGGAGAACAGCATTGCCTGAAGAGAGTCCCACAAAATTGTCACAGAAACTTGAGACAGAGGAGACTCCTTGAAACTACACTCCAACTATTTAAGGAAGAACAGAGTTTACATGTTTTCTCTCATATGTGGAAGCTAGAATTTGTTTATAAATACTTAAGTCAACACATTGGGTGGTATGTATGTGTGCATAAATGTATTAATTGAAATAATGTAGCTATAAGGAAGAAATCAGTGTAAGTGAAAAAAGCATAGGGCAACTAACACCAGGAAATGGGTAACTGAAAGGGGTGAGATGGGGTCAAGGAGAGGAAGGTATAGGAATGAAGAGAAGAAGTAGAGGTGATGAAGTCAAAATTTCAATGTATATCCTCCAAAGTTAAGAAAAGTGAGGGAAGGAGAGTGCGTTGGGAAAGATGGGTAGGAATGTTGAAAGGCATGACGTTAATCAAGATACATTGTATTTGTAAACTGCTTTGTTGAGTGACAATTTTTTCAAGATAATTTTTTTTTTGCCAGTCCTGGGGCTTGAACTCAGGGCCTGAGCACTGTCCTGGGGTTCTTTTTGCTCAAGGCTAGCACTGTGACACATGAGCCACTTCCAGCTTTTTGTTTATTTCTGTTTATGTGATGCTGAGGAATAGAACCCAGGACTTCATGCATGCTAGGCAAGTACTCTACTGCTAAGCCACATTCCCAGCCAATAAAAATATTTTTTTTAAAAAGGAAGAAATTACATGTGCCTAGGTGTTCATAGTCTTTTAGCATATTAAAATCTCTGAGACATCTTACAGAAAAGAACTATTTTAGGCCATGTTGAAGCCAGCATTTTTTAAATGTACTTGAGTATAGACACAGCTGTTTATTCCTTCTCCCCTTCCAACCCCTTGCAGTGCTCAGGATCAAGCCCATAGCCTTGGTCATGCTCTCTCACCTAGCCATGATGACAGAATCTTGTTTTCTCTTTTCTTTTCGTACTTCTTTTCTTTCCCTCCCTCTGTCCCTCCCTCCCTCCCTCCCTCCCTGCCTCTCTTTCTCCCTCCCTTCCTTCTTTCCTTCCTTCCTTCCTTTCTTCCTTCCTTCCTTCCTTCCTTCCTTCCTTCCTTCCTTCCTTCCTTCCTTCCTTCCTTCCGTCCTTTCTTGTTTTTGTGATCATGAGGATTGAACTCATGCACAAATACTATGTCACTTGAACGACAATCCCAATCATTTTGCTTGGATTTTCAGATAGGTTCTTTCAACAACATATCTGTCTTTAAAGTGCTCTCCCAGGGCTGGGGATATAGCCTAGTGGCAAGAGTGCCTGCCTCGGATACACGAGGCCCTAGGTTCGATTCCCCAGCACCACATATACAGAAAACGGCCAGAAGCGGCGCTGTGGCTCAAGTGGCAGAGTGCTAGCCTTGAGCTGGAAGAAGCCAGGGACAGTGCTCAGGCCCTGAGTCCAAGGCCCAGGACTGGCCAAAAAAAAAAAAAAAAAAAAGTGCTCTCCTATCTTCACCTCCCAAATAGCTGACACTACGGGTGTGCACCACTATACCTGGATACTTGTTTGTTTTACCTTTCTTATTGATAATAGTATAAATTAATTTTACAAAGGGATATCATAGTGATATTTCCATACATATAATGTACTTTGTATAATGTACCTTTCTGTTACTCATTCTTATGCCTCCTCTCTTTTTTCAATTTGCTAAGGCCTTTTTTTTTTTTTTTTTTTTTGGCCAGTCCTGGGCCTTGGACTCAGGGCCTGAGCACTGTCCCTGGCTTCTTCCCGCTCAAGGCTAGCACTCTGCCACTTGAGCCACAGCGCCACTTCTGGCCGTTTTCTGTATATGTGGTGCTGGGGAATCGAACCTAGGGCCTCGCGTATCCGAGGCAGGCACTCTTGCCACTAGGCTATATCCCCAGCCCCTGCTAAGGCCTTTTAAAAAAATTATTAAGTGCTTGTTCAGAGGTTAGGAGTATAGTGATAACTCACCCCTTCCATCATTCTTCCCCATCTTTCTCCATCTCATTCCTACCCTCAATTTATGTAGTAACTTAATTGAATTAAAATTTGAATTGAATATAATTTATTGAATTGAATATAATAGCTGTATTGCTCACTTTCCCTCTTTTTACTCATCTTCTCTGGTCCTTCTCCCTGCCTTTCTTCCTTTCTCCTCTTTTTTAAACATATTTAATGGATTTCATTATGTTCTTTTCATACATAGTATAATCTACTTCAACCATATTCACACCCACCACCATCATCCTCTCCTGATGTTCTCACTTGATGGTCTTTAGTGAAATATTTTCATTACATAGCAGATTGATGGAAGAAGGGAAAATGTGCAAGAGATGCTAGACTTGTAATTGTCCCTGGTAAGAGGCAAAGATCTATATCAGGGCAACAAAGCTGGGAAAGCAATAAAAATAGAAAATTGAAATGACACTCATTTTAATTTCTTTAAAGAAATAATTGGATGTTCCATAATTGACATTATCCTTCCTAATAAATTTTTGTGATACCTTAATTTTTGAGTACTTACTGAAGGGGAGATACATAATAAAGGCATAGGAAGAATCTACTACAGGATTAGGCTGCAGATCAGATTGAAGATTGTCATGCAAGCTTTCTGACTCTGGTGTACTCTTCTTTTGGGAGGAATATGTTTTCATGGTTTATGTTATGCTACTTAAAGAAGAGACACCAGGAAGCTTTGGAATTATAACCTTAAAATGGCCTTCACGATCATATTTCAAAGATCAAAGACTAAGGGGGCTGGGGATATAGCCTAGTGGCAAGAATGCCTGCCTCGGATACACGAGGCCCTAGGTTCGATTCCCCAGCACCACATATACAGAAAACGGCCAGAAGCGGCGCTGTGGCTCAAGTGGCTGAGTGCTAGCCTTGAGCAGGAAGAAGCCAGGGACAGTGCTCAGGCCCTGAGTCCAAGGCCCAGGACTGGCCAAAAAAAAAAAAAAAAAAAAAAAAAAAAAAAAAAAGATCAAAGACTAAGGCAATAACTGCAAGTGTCACTAGGACCTCAAATGAGGTTGTGTTGTGATAGATTATGACATAGTCCATTGACATGATAAGGTACCTATTCTGTCACAGAGGCAGTTGGCTGAAATAATAGTTTTTGTTATGCTCACAGTGCTGACTCTTTCACATATTATTGGTTTCCTAGGTTAGATGGATATACCTTACATTTTGTTGGACCTCAGAAAACCATAGCCCAAAGTCTGATGCTCTAAAATACATACGGAGCACTACGAATGAAAAGAAATTGGAAGACCTTAGAGCTTGACTGAGAATTAATCTCTGACCTTGATTCTCTTACCTCACCTTGGAGCACAGGCATGCATTTAAATTCCCTACCTAAAGAAATTTTGTCCAAAACAATTGTCTTAAATTTCCTTCCTAGAAACCAGGAAAAGAGAAAAGACTGAAAGTTAACACCACTCCCAGATAGACTTTTCATGTACTCTTCTGAGGGAAGCTTCAAGTGACTTCTGAGGAGACATTTGCACAGTATCTTTGTTGACAGTGAAGTTCAGCTTCTCAACTTTCAGTTACTTGCTCTTTCCCCAGAGCTGAGAGAATGGTCATTGTCCCAGGCCCCTCTGGATTATCTATTTCTTTAAAAATACTATTTACTAGTCCTACAAATGTGACTAAGTACTCTTTTTTTTTCTATTTTCTATGAAGAGTGCATTTAAGCTTTAACCATTTGACTTTCTCATTTTGTCTCATGTTTTGTATGGCTCTCCAACCTACACATGTTAAACATATATATTTATTTTCCTGTTAAACTACTGTCAGTTCACTTTGGGGAACCATCAGAGAGCTGAGAGGAAACTTTCCTTTGCCCCAACATCAAGAAGAAATTTATGGAGTCTTTAACTTGATTTCCTTCATGGGGAGCAGGAAATACTTTTCTCTCTTTTTCTCTTTCTCCCAACTTCAAAATATGTCCTGCCAAATAGAAAGAAAGAAGGAAAGAAAGGAAGCCAGACAGGCAGAAAGGCCGGGAGGGAGAGAGGGAGCAGTAAGGTCTGTCCTGGAGGGCTCCAAGCAGATGTCCCCACCTAATTAAGTCGCCACCCAGTTACCAGGGTAACCAGCAGACCTAGAGGCAGTTACCTCCCCCTTCCCTGAGGTCACAACCTGATCCACGTGGCCACTCCTGCCCCTGCCCTAGATAAGGCAGGCCTGGGTGGAGGTTACCTCTTTTTCTCCTTTCTCTCCCTTGCTTCATCTCGACCACAGGCCAGCAGTTTGGTAAAAAACTTTCTCTCCTGCCTGAATACCGTGTGGTGTTCTCCTTTACCGGCTACCTACTTTAAAAACCTAACAAGAGGGAAGGATGGAAGGGAGGGAAAGGAGGAAGGGAATGAAGTAAGATTGGATTATAGGGAAGGGTTAATTTGTGGGAGAGGGTTAATTACATTCTTATGGATATGCAAAATTTCCACGATGAGGGTGGTAACATCTATGGATTATGTGTGCTTCTGTGTGTTTAAATGTGTACGGAGTTCATGAGTACACTTAATTTTAGCAAAGGGAATTGGATAAACAGTGATACATTAAGTGAGATCTAAAGGCTTATTGCTGAGTGAGGTGGTTTGTGTCCTTAATTGTAGCTACTTGGGAGACTGAGAATGATTGGAGCACAATTTGAGGCCAGTTTTCACAAGACTGCTGTGAAAGATTTTTAATATTAGCAGCTGAGTGCAGTGGTACATGACTATCATCTCAGCTGCATTGGATGCTGAGATCAGAAGAGTCAAGGTTTCTGGCCAGTGGAGGCATAATTGAAACACTGCATCAGCCGGGCATGTTGGGGTATGCCTGTCATCCTAGCAACTGTGTGAAGCATAAGAGGATCATGATCCAAGCAAAAAATGAGACCCTACCTCAAAATTAAACAAGTGCAAAATAAGGACTTGAGTTGTGGCTCAGAGGTAGAGGCCCTTGCCTAAGCAAGCATGAGGCCCTGATTCTAAACCCCAGTACTGCTAAAAGTATAAAAATAAAAAGCCTTATAACAGAATAGGGTAATATATTGTAATACATACCAGACTTTATTGTGTGCCTTGAAACAGAGCAATGTACAAGTTACATAAAAGTCAAGGTTAGTCTTCTCCCATAAGAACAGCAATGTAAAGGTTGAAATTTTGCATTGAAATGCTGGCTTATTATATTTTCGACCTTTTTCTCTCAGCAAATCATTGACTTTGAGAGAAATTAAGCATTTTCTTGCAGTGTGTAATGCCTTTTGGCCAAATCTCTGTTTGTAACTCCATCTAATTTTTGGACACCAGAGGGGAGGAGAAAAGCTTCCAGCAGCAATGCCAGCAGTGAAATCTGGAATAAGGTGACAGAGAATCCAATCAGGAAATAACCTGTGTGGAAAGAAAAAAAAATACACTTTGTTCCCAGTTATTTCCATTTGCAGTCTTCCTTTGAAGCCTTCACTCTTGGTGAAGCAGTATTTTAAAGCAGGTTTTAAAAGTGAAAACAAGACTAAGGTGAAGGAATTGATAAAAGCCTAGTTTTTATTTAGAAGATCCCCCAGTACTTTAAAGCAATCTGTGGTTAACATCCCAAATTGTCTGTCATTAAAATGCTAATGAATGGTAAACAGCTGCTAAGTTTTTTATGATAATTCCTGGTGGTAACTAAGTAGTTCTGTAGCCTGTCTTTATTAGCATAGAGATTTGATTGTGTAAGGGAGATCATTGTGCATTCTGACCTTTGTTGATGGAGCAATCTGTTTGTCAAGTTCCCTGTTGCATTTTTTTTTTTTTGATTTGAGGTTGTTAGTACTAAATGAATCTCACTGGGCCCTTAGGGGCCATGTATTACATAGTATTATCAGAACCACCATTGTGGGCTTAGAGAAGGAACTTTGTTTCCCTCCAGGAGAACTGCAATGGATACCCAATTATAAATTTGTACATCTGCCAGCTTAAATAGATTGATTCCATATACTTCCTTTTTGTATTTTAGAGTTTTGATCCTTATAACAGTGATAAATTGTAAAAAATAAACTATTGATCTACAATAAGAAGTATCCTTAATTCTTAATTTAGCTAAGATTTTAAAGCAAAGCTTTTAAATTATTTTAATATGTTGCATTCTTCAGTGTGTTGATAAAAGACATCCTCTTGGATCTGCCAGCACAGAATTTTGAAATGGATGTCACATTTCCTAATTAGAAGAGTAGTGTGAAATTAAGAGCAGGTTAGTTATGTACGTATGAGACAGTGTCTACTTAGTATCAGAAAACATTTGGTTTCCATCTCTAGTTTTGGATGACTTTCTTTTTGTATGATTTCTCTTACTCTATATTTCTTAATGGATGGATTTAACCTAAAGAACGGCAATTGCAGCAAGTGCTGCAGGCACCCTTTTTGCTTGCTATTTTTTAGAATTAATGTAAATGAGGTATGACAGTCCATTAAACACTATTGCCAATGATGTCTTGGAATTATTTAAAATATAATGCAGGGTTTATTAAGGAAGTTCATTACCACAACAAGTATTATCAAAATAGAAATGTTAATGACTCTGGGACTCTGTACTAGGTTGCTGGAAATTTTGATAATTGGAGCATTTTCTTGTTTTTCCTTGAAACCTGTAGAGGAGTTTAGGCATATAATTATTGTGTGATCTCATAGAGGCAGGACAGGAGAAACTCATACAATGCCGGTGGGAAGGGGTTCAGCCCTTCTAAGAAAACACCCTGGAAGTTCCTCAGAACATGGATCATATGGTAATCACATGGCCTAACAAGTGCCATAATTCCACTCCTAGGTATATATCTCAGAGAACTGAAAACATATCCACACTAAAACGTGTAATGGAATGTCCATAGCAGCATTATTCCCTGTAGCCAAAAGAATGTAAAGAATCTAAAAGCCCATGGACTGATAAATGAATATGCAAAATGTTGGCCATTCTTACTGTAAAATAGTATTCAGACTTGAAAAGGCATAGAATTCTGATGGTGCTAAAACTTTGAAAATGTGAAACCATAAAAAGCAGTCACAAAAGACCCCATGTAGTGTTCATTTGAATGAAACGGCCAGAATAGATCAATTGATTGAGACAAACAGAACATTAGTGTTTGGCAGGAGCTAGGATGTTAGAAGGAAATGAGGTTTAACAGCTAATAAGTAGAAGGTATCATTAGAAGCCATAAAAATATTCTAAAGTGGATTTTGGTGATGATTGTACGACTCAGAATAAACTAAAAAATGTTGGTTACATACAATTTATGTGGACAAATTGTCCGAGATGTAAATTATATCTCAACAAAGCTGTTATATGTTTAAAGAAAAAAAAAAGCACCAGAGCCTATCTCTCAGAGAGTCCTCTATATCATCAGGTGTTCCTGCACTACCTGGAAGCTACAGACTAGAGAATTTTTTTTTTAACTGCTGAACAGTATTTTTGTATTACCTATTCATGTGTTCAACCAAATATCTGAAGATGTCCTATTCACTTACCATATTGCTAAGTGATTGAGAATTCATTAGAAATAAAAAACTATGAATGTGTGTTCCAAGTATTTCCTGCCCTCTAATACATGTAGCCAGCCCATAATCATCCCTTTTACTTCTCTGTCCAATGTCTAGACTGCATATTTCCCTTCAAGTAAGGGCAACATTCTATTCACTAAAAAAACAACAACAAACTTGAGTCATAACTTTTCTTTGGGGTGGACAGAAACTATAAATATCCAAGTTTTCTTTTTTTTTATAAACACCCTGTAATTATCTCTGATTTGCATTAAGCATGCCTACTAGCCAATTACTGAAGAGTAAAAAGCATCTGCTTCAGGAAACTTCTCTTTCATTTTTGACTAGACAGAAGCAAAGACGGGTACCAGGATGTTCACATTCTCCCCCTCTTGCCAGTAGAATCTGTTTTGATTGAGGCTGAACAGCCTTTGGGCTCTTCTCCAGGGAGAGGATCTCCATCACTGTCTTAGAGAGATTCCTCCTAGCCATATTTACTATTCACAATCCTTTGAACTGTATTTACAACTCCTTTGCTTCTGCGATTGCTAACATTCAGTGTAACTAACTTGCTTGCGGGTTGCAGCTCAGTGGTCTTGTTTTCACACTGTAGATTTGGGAAGGAGAAGGATGTGAGCAAGAGATTGAAGTCATTTTTTTTTTTGTTCTTGGCAGGCAGCACATGCCATACTTCTACCCTTCCTGCTCTCGTGCGCACACCTACTCTGATGATGCAGCCTTCGCTGGATATCAAACCATTTATGTCTTTCCCAGTGGACAGTAGTTCTGCTGTTGGACTCTTCCCAAATTTTAACACAGTGAGTAAATATATTTCTATTTTCTTTATACCCCCTCACTTTCTTTCACTGCATTTGGAAATAAGCAACAGAGGTAATTTAAGACCACATATTGGTTATGTTGCTCAGCTGTGCGGCGGAATATGGTGCTTCACACATAGGAGTTAGTCTAAACAATAACATGTTTGTTTTACAGATAACATTTTACCTGTTGTATTGTGCAATTTTGATAGACTTTTCCATGGCTTTAGAACCTCTATTATTTCTGAGATGCTGTTATACATGCTTAAGAACATAATTTAGAGATATCAAATCACATTGATTTTTGCCCCCAGTATTAGAAAGAAAGAAAAAAAAATGTTGTAGGCTTTATCTCCCTGAGCAACTTTTTATTTGGGAGATATTTTAGATAAGGTATGACTTTTACTAGAGCAGAATTTGTATTTGGAGTACTTGTGGATTACATGACTCTAACTCTTAGCAAATAGGAAAATACTCATTTTAAGTCCATTATGTTATTTATCGGCCTGATACACATTCTCTTTCAAACTTTTACTATAAAAGTCAATGAGTTACTCATAATTATTAATATTCTTCATTCAGTGCAACTGACCTTCCATTTGGATGAAATAGATTTTGCAGATGTGTCAAGAAAGGCATGACATCTTTCAATAATAAAATTCAACATAAAATAAATTTATTTGCAAGTTCTAAACTTACAGGTGGCTGATTAAAGAGCTTAGGAGATTGAATGAATTATGTCTGTTCCATTGATACCTGCAGTCAGTTTGAGGCATGATGGTCCCCATGAATGAGACAACATTGTAAGTGCTGTCATAATCAAAAAGAAAGGATTGTATTATCAACCTCACTAGACAGCATGCATCTGAAGTACTGCCAAATGTTTTCCTTTGCAAACTTACCTTCTTTGGGAAGTGAAAACAGAAAAAAGAAAAACAGATTTTTCCCCAAGGGTTTTAAATACAATCTGCAGACAGGCCTTCTGTCAGAGCTTAGTGTGATGTAAGGTAATCAGCGGCTAGAAGATTGGCCAACTTTTAAAACAGTATTGGTTTTGACTTGGTGAGTAAGCAGTTGAATGCTGTTTTCTTTGGAGTTTTTGGCACCAAGTCAGGTTTTTGGTTGTATTTTTGTTGTGGCTTGTTTTGTAAAAAACTTGGAGAGGTGAACATCACATGTAGTCCAGCAGAACTGCTTAGTAAGAGAAATCATACCTACCTTGGTCACATGACACCATTAGATGCAGGAGATACCCTCCCAAAGCACCATATGGACCATTTTGGAGAGCTTGAACTCCAGCATGTGTTCTAGCAAAGCATTTTGATGCATTTCAAATGTAACTGAATTTTCTGTACTTCCTAGAATATTTACTGGGAATTTGTATTTGGAGTAGTATGTATTTGGATGGCAGCATATATGTACCCCACAGCACTCCGTATGCTGTCAGGAAGCAATGTGAAAGCTGAGGAGGGGGCATGAGTGGCAACCCCTTTCTTCACCTCTCTTTTTTCTTCTTTTAAATGCAAGAAACACATGAATAATCATTTCAGAGATTGAAATAAAACATTAGCATTTATTCACTCATTTAGTTATTTTGTGCTTGTCCTGGGGCTTGAACTCAGGGGCTGGATGCTGTCCCTGAGCTTTTGTGCTTTGGTTAGCAGTCTACCACTTGAGCCACAGATCCACTTCTGACTTTTGGGTGGATAATTGGAGATAGGTCTCATGGACAGATTTTCTGCTCTTGTGCCCAGCAATATATTCTTTGCTTGTGAATACACTCTCATTCCCTTCAATAGAGAAAAATACTCTCAGCAGCTGTCATCCATTCTGTTAGCTCCTAAATATAATATATATATATATATATATATACCCACATGATAGTGCTACATATACCATGGCACTGCTTACAGTTATCAAAATGTCTTACATATGCTTCTTTGTTTATAAGGACTTTACAAAACATAGGAAGCTAGAAGCTGGTGGCTTTTGTCTTTAATCTTAGCTACTCAGAAGGCTGAGATCTGAGGTTCACAGTTCAAAGTCAGCTCGGGCAGGAAATTCCATGAGACTCTCATCCCCAGTTAATCACTAGAAAACCAAAAAATGTCAGAAGTAGAATTGTGGCTCAAGAGATAGAGCACTAGCCTTGAGCAAAAGCTCTGGCAGAACTGGCATAAAACAAAACAAAAACATAGGGAATACTTTCATGAAGATTTTTAAAGATGAAGTTTCAGGCTAGTTTACTAATGTTACAAATGTGCTTAAATGCTTTTTGTTTGTTTGTTTATTGTGAAAAACAATTGATCTCATTATATACTGCATTTAATGAAACCCAAAGGATAATAATTAATTAAAATTCAAGTTTCTACTTAAAAGGAAATTATTTTTTGTTTTCAAATAATACTTGGTTATTAATGTGAAAAATACTATAAAATGTTACATAATTAGTCAAAGCCCTTCTGGTAGTATATTAAATAAAGTCAACACTAGTGGGACTGTTATTGTGCAAAGAAATTAATTTAGCCAAGTATCATAGTACATGCTTATAATCACAGCAAAGGCAGTTAGGATGTTGAGTTTGAGCCCAGCCTGGCCGACATAGTAGGTTACAAGCCAGCCTTGGCTAGGTAGCAAGAGTCTATCCTAAAAAGGAAGAAGAAAAGGAAAAAAATGCATTTCTTTTTTGGGTTACTTACGATTTTTTTTCACTTTGATTTACAGTATAAATTACTTCATTTCCATATAGATGTTTTCATTCTAACACCAAATTCACTGAGTAGGTTTCCTGGGGAAATTTTAGGAAAGCCATTATGCATAGTTCCTAGGAAAGTATGAGTACATCCCTATTGTTCATCTCAATAGATTGTCATATAGTTGTGATGATTTATTTCCTTCAGAGGACTCAGATCCCAGAACACTTTGAGAGGCCATGGTTATTGCTACTGTTGTCTAAAAAGAAAGATGAATTAGTAAAGGAAGAACTGAGCCTTGAATTATAGTCATCTAACTTTGAAACTCATGTTCTGACTCCTCACATCCTTGGCCCTTTTCACCTGTATCACCTTCCACCTCATTCATTAGGAACAAAGCTCAATCAAAAGTCTTCCTTTCTGTGAGCATGATAGACAATTTTATGAAGAATCATTAAGTAAAAAAAAGAAAGGAGTTTCTGACAGAAAGATACACCTCTACAAACAGGATCTTTAAAACAGAATATATTTAATGAACAGCTATAATTTCTTGTCGGACATTCTTTTTTTTTTTTTTTGCCAGTCCTGGGCCTTGGACTCAGGGCCTGAGCACTGTCCCTGGCTTCTTCCCGCTCAAGGCTAGCACTCTGCCACTTGAGCCACAGCTCCGCTTCTGGCCGTTTTCCGTATATGTGGTGCTGGGGAATCGAACCTAGGGCCTCGTGTATCCGAGGCAGGCACTCTTGCCGCTAGGCTATATCCCCAGCCCTCGGACATTCTTTAAAATATATTATGAAAGTAGTACTTGTTCTTTCAAAACAAAAGTGAATTTGATTATACCACTTTATTTTCAACCAGGGTCAATTTGATTAAAAGTAAGTATTGAAGCCTAACTTAATTTAGTTTTTATATGAAAATGACAAAATTGAAAAGCTTAGGTTTCAGAACACTGTGCTCTGAAATAGCTTTGTATTTTCTTTAAATTGATCTACATTCATATATACATGTCAATATATTTAGATAATATATGTGTGTGTACAATGTACAGAGTGTGAGAGTATGTTTCTCCCTTTTAAATTTTTATTATTAATTAATTAATTTTTTTTTGCGGGTACTGAAACTTGAACTCTGGACCTATCCTATCCCAGAGCTTTTTGTTCAAGCGTAGCACTCTACCATTTGAGCCACAGCACCACTTTCAACTTTTTCTGAGTAGTTATTTGGAGATAAGTGTGTTGCAGACTTTCCTGCCCATGCTGGCTTCACAAATATCTCAGCCTCCTGAGTAGTTAGGATTATAGACATGAGCCACCAGCACTGGGCTCATTCCTCCCTTTTTTATAATGAAGTGTGATACTATTATATGATTAGCAATGGAAATTGAAATGGGTTTCTGTTATAATCCTAAATAAATTGGTACTTGTTGTATACTCAGATTACATAGTGCAGAAATATGCTTCAGCAGTTATTTAGTGGTTGTCTTGCTTTATAGTGCACAAAAGACAAGATCTCTTGATTATGTATGAAGAATATGCAAGTAATTTGAGATGCTGTTCAGAGATACCAAGAAACATGATAAAGAAGGTGAATTCATATCACTGATGATTTATGATGGACTCTATGTCAAGGTGCTGACTAGGGTCTGATCATGTTCACTCAATGCTTCAGCAGTTATGGTTTGCAGAGACTGTGTCTAGTCATTTATAGGTAAAAGATTGTGAAACTCCAAAAATGATTTTTTTAAGATGCTTACTTAGCTTATCCACTAAGGCTCACTTCCAGTGCTGGCACTTCATCTTCAATTACTGGTCATTCAGAATTCAATTTAGATATTCCCTCCCTCCCCAGGAAGGCTTCTGTCTGGATTAAGCCCCATCCTCTGTGTTTTCAAAGTACCCCCAAATTAGATTTCATTGAAAATACAAAGTATGCACTTATATGCACCGGATTTGAGAACGAGGAAAAACAAAATAAATAAAGCAAAATGTCCATGTGCTTGAAAGAAAATGCAGCCAGGTGCCAGTGGCTCACGCCTGTGATCCTAGCTAGCTTCTCAGGAAGCTGAAATCCGAGGATCATTATTTGAAGCCAGCTCAGGAAGAAAAGTCCCAGTGAGACTCTCATATCCAATTAACCACTCAAAGACTGAAAGTGGCTCTGTGGCTCAAGTGGTAGTGCTAATCTTGAGCACAGAGGCTCAAGGACAGCTCCCAAGCCTTGAGTTCAAGCCCCACAACCAAAAACAAAACAAAAAACAAACAAAAAAAACATAATACAACCAACAGACAATGGCAAAGTGAAAATAGTCACTGAACTTTGTACTGTTCAAAAGTATCAGAAAGAAGTAGGGCATTAGTGGCTCATGCCTATAATCTTCTAATAGTTACTTGGGAGGCTGAGATCTAGAGGACTGTGGTTTGAAGCCAGCCCAAACACAAAGTTCATGAGACACCATCTCCAAAACTGACTAGTAAAATCTGGTTTAGGTATCACTTAAGTGTTACAATGCCAGCTGAACAAGCAAGCCGAGAAGGGGAAAGCCCTGAGCTCATGGTGATGAGGTTAAGTTTATTTTGAATAGCCACAATTTGAATATATGCACAGATATATATATTTGTATAGTTTTCTGTAGCTATGACTATAATTACCTGCCCATTCCTGTGCTGATTGGGAGCTATTTTATGAGCCTATTTATTTGAAATTCTGTCATGTCTTTGCAAATGGTCTAGGAAAAGAAATGCATAAGCAAGGTCACCGATACTTTATTGTAAGAAGCTCAGGAACCTTATTTTCATGACAACTAACCTTGTTTTATCTTTATCTTGCAATTATTCCTTCCTGATACATGATCAAATATGTGAAACAGGATAAAGACTATTTGTAGATATGAAGCCCCAAACCATTCTTGGAGTCATCCATGATACATTGTGAGATAATTTCTATGATGACCATTTACTTTACCATTCCAGATTCTCTGAGATCCTAAATCATTCATGCCTGGCAGTAGTAACAAACAAAAACAAATGTGTTTTTAAAAATTTTCTTTCTTAATAATATGCTTGTCAAGGTGACACAAAGAAAAGCAAGTTGAAATTAAAATCAGGTTCACTTTACTAGTAATTTATGTCATGTTACTTATCAGATGTTACTGTAAGGAAACCTGAAGTGAGTTAGGGTAACTACTGGCCTGCCTTTGATGCTTTTCGCTATCTTATGATGTCCTTATTTAAGCATTTAAATACATATTTATCTCTTGTTGTTCTAAAGTAGAATACCTGATCTAATGCAAGCAAAATATGATATTTTTGCCTTTTGATTCTTTTTTAACTGATTGGTATGTTAGAAGTTAGCTGTGCCATATTTCTTACATATTAGCATGTCTCACTCCTTATAAACCTGCACATTTATCTCAGGCATGTAAAAAAGAATATGATTGAATCTTATTTTTCATGATCTGCTTTACAATGTATCAAAGGATCATCTTTTCTATATCTAAAGAAGTCTGTAGTGGAGGAAGGGGTAGGATATACAGTCGTAATATTCAGTGTGTATCCTATGAAATTAGGAAACCTGAAGGGAGGGTTTGGGTTGTAAGGGATGGATGGGGAGAATGATGAAAAGGTGACACAGATCAGTATGTGTTATACTTAAAAACTGATTTGTAGAATGGTAACCTCTTTTGTACAGCTTCTTAAAGATAATAAAATATAATTTAATAAAAGAAGTCTAGAATATTAAACATCCTGAGTTAAACATTCCCATGGTTCTCATGGTCACTTGAAAAGAGTAGAAATTGTTAGTCAAGACCATTAGAAAAAGCAAGGTTATAAGTAATCATTGAGATGTGATATAAAACTAACAAAGATTTTATGCAAATAGTTAAGCATGTACACTTGAAATTTTTTTTGCGTTCCTGTTAAGTTTAACAAGTGAGGGAAAAAACTATATAGTGGTCATGTATATACTTTTATTTCCTTTCCACCTTCAAACCACAAGCAGATCCTTTTCAGATTTTACTCATCATATTTCTTGTGTGACTCAAAAGCCTTAGTATTTGTCTGACAAAAGACTATGTTCAAGGGTTGGGGATATGGCTTGAGTGGTTGTAAACCAGCCTACCAAGAACAAGACCCTGAGTTCAAACCCCAGAACTGTCACTGAAAAGAGAATGAAAGTACAAGTGATTCACTCCAGTAAAACATCAAAACTTCTTTATGGCCTAGGTTATAGTGGCTCTTTTCCTGTAATCCTAGCTACTCAGAAAGCAAGATCCAAGGCTCATGGTTCAGTGGTTCAATGCCAGCCAGTCCATGAGAGTGAACTACCAGAAAGCCAGATGTGGAGCTATGACTCAAATGGTAGAGCACCAGATTTGAGCAAAAACCTTAGGGGCAACATCTTGGCCTTGAGTTCATGCTCTAGCACCAGGAGATACAAAACAATCTTTAGGCCTAGAGGCGTGGCTCAAGTGTAGAGTGCCAGATGTAAGCAAAAATATAAAGGAGACTAGGTAACTTTAAGCCTCATTCCAACACAAAAAAATAAAATGAATGGGGCTGGGGATATAGCCTAGTGGCAAGAGTGCCTGCCTCGGATACACGAGGCCCTAGGTTCGATTCCCCAGCACCACATATACAGAAAACGGCCAGAAGTGGCGCTGTGGCTCAAGTGGCAGAGTGCTAGCCTTGAGCAAAAAGAAGCCAGGGACAGTGCTCAGGCCCTGAGTCCAAGGCCCAGGACTGGCCCAAAAATAAAATAAAATAAAATAAAATAAAATAAAATGAATGAATCCTTTAAAAACCCTGCATTCAGATCTTCTTTTTTTCCATGTACTCCTGAGCCCTTTAGAAAATGTAGATACTATTTGTATGTAAGTATGTATGCATGTATGTATGTATGTATGTATGTATGTATGTATGTATGTATGTATGTATAAAGGTATGTTCATCAGGTTGGAATATTTGTTCTTTCTACCTATTTAGTTATTTGTTTCAGGTAATCTGGGAACATTGATTAATTCCCAAGCGTTTATTGCAGGCCAATGTATTCTAGTCCTTAGTCTTAGGATAGGCTATAATGTCAAATAAGACTGAAGTTGCTCGTTGTCTGAAAGAATTACTCCTTCTTCTTGCCTAATTCATAGTATAGTTTAACATAAAATAATAGAGGATTCTCATCATTGTAAACATTCAATTCTGCTGGTAAAAACTGCAAAGAAACACCAGACCTAGATTTCAGTGTTCTCCTTTGAGGTGAGGGGACACCAAGATTTGGAGCCTGGAACAGATGTCTATGGTCCCATCACAGATATGTCCTCTTGTGTCCCTTTTCTGATCTTAGACTCAACCTCACATGGCTTTGGGTCCTCATCTTTAGTGCTAGAGTTTCAAGGATTATGTGTACTTGGAGGGTTCACCAGACTTTCTGGCACAATATGTCTTTAGTATTGGCACTGCCCCAGGTCAGCATTTTTCAAGAGTAGTGTCAACTTGGAAAAAGTGTCCATATCAGTTCCTCTTAAAATTTTTTTATCTTATTTTTAAAACATATCCTTAAATACCACAGTTAATTATAAAAGAAGAAGGAGCCTTTAATTTTATTCTTATTTGCCTTAGAGACCAAGCTTTTATGTGCCTGGGGTAAAGTTGAAGAGCTTAATTTTAAGTACAAAAATGCTATTGTACAAGAAATTCCCTCTAGCACAAAATAAGTTGCTCTATAAACATTAGTTGATAGTGATGGTACCCAAAAAGCTTTTATCAAAAGCTTGAGAATGTATCCAATAACACAGATCTTTCCTTTTTAATCTCTCTCGATTTTTTATGCTAAGAATTAAGTGTGAATTCTCTGTGGATGAGGAGGGTACACTGTGGAATATTCTAGTTGCTTTAAAGTTGCCTTGACGATACTAAAGATAAATTATAATGCTCTTGAAGTCTAAACGTATTTGCGAAGCTCAGTAGGAATCTTAGAAAAATATTTGTTACAAATTGGGTTTTTGCATTAGGTTTTCATTCCCTCATTTTATGTGATGATGTTTGAAATAAAGAGATCTATATGTATATATATGTATATGTGTATTTATGCATATATATGAATCATAGCTTATCTCCATTGGTTTTAGACTCAACTAGCATGTTTCGAAGATGTTCTACAATTACTTTGGTGTATCCAAAAATGATCTAGACTACTGTGTCATTTTTGAAGACTTTTTGCAGGTTGAAGTTTGAAAAATATGATAGTCTTCTCATTGCATCCAGTAGAGAACTCCAGCACGGAAAAGGGAAAATAAAGAATCTAAATCCTGGACCAAGTTTGGACCTCATTTAACAGAACCAGAGCTTACATCTATGCACTTCCCATAGGTTATTCATGTGAGACATTTTCTTTTAAATACCCAATAAATCCAGTGTCCCCTAAAGTCAGGATGAAAATCCACTTTTGCAGTGCATTCTATTTAGAAGAGAGGTTTGTCTTGTCAGTCTTGTCCTTGTTGTCTCTTAGTGCAGACATTTTTCAGAGCCAATTAAAGGTCTCCGTGATGTAGTAGACAATATATTTTACCTTTTTCACCAGTTTATGATTTTTTATTAGAGGATGAAATTCTCCAAACAATTAAAAGCATATTTTGAACCTAACTCTTTTTTCCTGTGTAAACACCAAGCTTCTATCATACGTAAGCTGGCTCTTTATCATAACCATGTAATCAAATCCACAAATCCCCTTCTCCTAAAATAAGCTGAAGCTATTAGATGCTAAAAATAATTATTAATAACTGCTCTAACATAGGACAGTTTTGAGGGTTTTCTTTTCGGAATTAGGAGGTGGTGACATTTATTTATGTAATCTGTCACTCATTGGTTATATTCTACCTTTCTCCAAAAGCCATTTAGGGAGTTGTCTCTGATCTCTGAGAAATAACCCCACTTGACTGGTTCCAAAGGAACCCTGGAACAGTTCTGTCTGACCTTGGCTTTGCATCATACTGGGCAGGAAAGCAGGAACTGTGTGACTGAAAGAAAAGTAATTCCCACCTTTGTGTGGGGAAAGAGCAATTGAATGGGTGTCAGAAGACCCAGGACAGGGGGAACACTCTATTATAAGTTTGTTATTTTTATTAACATATCTATCCCTTTGATATATTCTTTCTAATTAATTACCTTGAATTATGTTGAGTATTGTTCTCATCTTGTGCATTACATTATTCCTAACTAATGTAGATACCAAGGATATGCATATTTGGTAGGTGTCCAGTTTTTTCTAGCTGAAGGTAATAATGTTTTGGCATGTAGACTAGATTAACCTGGACATCCTAGAAGCAACACAGAGGGGCAATAATTGAATTTGGAGTCATCTGGGTAGAGGGTATGAGGTAAAAATGAGGAATAACTACAACTAGTCTTGATTATACTCTTTTTTAAAGGTTACATGAAAGATATTTTGAACAGAACTGTGGGCCTATGAGACATTGTTATTGATACCTAAGACATAGTAATGCTTTGTGTTATATTTTGAAAAAACTATTGACTTCCAGCATATTTACTGTATGTTGTATACTGTTTATTTCCACACTTTTAATGAATCAAGCTTCAATTAGGTTGAAATGGGCATTTAATATTTTAAGTCAGTTCTGATAGTCACAATATCAAATCATTTTGCATGTAGTGATAATGGAAATTTATTCCAAAAACTCTTTAGATTTTTGACATACCCATCTCCCATAACTCTTTTCCCCAAGGCATACTTTTTCTTCCAGAATTTAAACTGCCAATTTTGTGAGGACGCTCCACTCAACCTATATTCAGAGCCTTGGCATCTGAGTTGGCCATTTATTCAAAAGAGATTAATCCTCTTCAATTCTATCCAGAGTAGTATATAGACATTTGGAATATGTACATTTGTATAAAAACTATTTTTTTCTCAGATTAAAAACCACCTTAATAAAAAATTCTCAGCTAAGATATTTTAGGATTATTCCAGCTAAGATACTTTAGCTACCAAAGCTATTAAGAGTAGCAAAGAAATATATCAGTCTTTTGTCTTGGGAGTGAGGTAAAAACTGATATATTTCAGTTCCTTCAGAAAAGAACTTTCTAGAAAGATAGAATTTACCACACAGCTCATCATTTCATGTGCAATCAGAGCCTCCATTGTCTTCACAAAGAGATGCTACCTAACTGGCCTGGACCCTGGAATGGATGAGGAGCTTCTGAAGAAGCATTATGACCCCCTCATTGTGAAGTTCTTTGAAGTTACATGTCTGGAGAGCAGTCCTTTTGTTACAGTGCTAGGATAATATCAGAATTTCCTGAGAGTTGGTCATCATAGGAAATTATCAGCAATTCATAGACTTTCTTTTCTGCCATTCACTTCAGCCTCAGGGGCAATCACAAAAGATTATAGTCTCTATTTCAGCTTTCACACTACTGAAATATTCTTCTCTTCCATGAGCATGATTGATTTCCAGAGAATAGCTTTTAACCCCCAATTTGGGAGGCCTAGTCAGAGTAATGTTTTCATAACTGTCAACAATTGATA
Organism: Perognathus longimembris pacificus; assembly: GCF_023159225.1. Taxonomy (NCBI): domain Eukaryota; kingdom Metazoa; phylum Chordata; class Mammalia; order Rodentia; family Heteromyidae; genus Perognathus; species Perognathus longimembris. Next base: position 45,528,644 of record NC_063164.1, read on the forward strand.
TTTTGATATTGTTATGTTGTTTGGCAGACATTTAATGACTCTGGCCTAATTACAGAAAATGTTTTAAAGAAAGTGGTGTCTCAACTTTTCATGTTGCTAGATATATGATTCTGCCCTTTATTTTTGAAACTGCTAGAAATTTTGGGAAGGCACATAATGAATAAAAATTTCAAGTGCATGTTGTGAACACTTTCAAGGGTTATGCATAATGTTACACCAAATTTCAAAAGTGGAGTAATAATTTGGGAATATTTCTGAAAGTCTTCATAGTACATGGGTAGTTTTTAAGTACAAATGCCTTTTTACTCAATGTTGAAAGTTTTTGGGATGGTTACTGAAACAATTTGATATGTAACTTGACAAGTGACCTCATATGATTTCATATAATCTTTTCTTTATTCTTTGATTGGAAAATCTTGACGCCATGTTTGTGGTTACAATATAAGCAAATTATGTATTTTTAACTTGCAGACTTTAACATGGAGAATAGAATAACAGAATTTACCACGTAGCTCATCTTTTACTGTATTTCTTTCTCTTGATTTTATATAGCTCTACTTAGAACATATTGACACAGAGTGCTTTTGTGTATTTGAAATACATTTGCTGGATAAAATAGTTGTGCCTAGAAGCAACTACATTCACTTACCAATTCAAAAGAAAATGGAACAGTTCAGTTTAAAACTACTTTGGATTTGAACTATAGCTTTCTGCAATCACAGGAAAATAATTTTAAATCAAATGTCCAAGTGTTAAATGTCAAGCTGTACCATTAACAGAATCTTATTCAATAAAGCAGTTATCACTGCTGAAAGTGGAGGGAGGCAATTTATTACAGCTCTTTATTTTAAAACTCTTACATACTTTATAACATAAATGAAGAAACAAAGTTGAACCAAACATATTTTCTACTGGCATAAATAGTTTTGATAGCCCGTGTACACAAAACCATTTAAGGATTATCTGCTAATTAAAACCCTGAAATATTAAATACAACAATATGAGTTTGCAAGAAGGAAGACTGGACATTTTAGGATTGGAATTTGGAATAGGAGATAAATAAATAATTGTAAACATAAATATATCCTACACAATGTGTAACACATATTAAAAACATTATTTAAGATTCAAATTTAGTACTGAAAGGTACAGCTTATTAGAAAAGCCCATGAGACCCTAGGTTCAATGCCCAGCATAATTAACACATTAAATAATCAATTTTAACTTAAATGGGTATTTTATATTTTTATTTGCTAAGTCCGGCAACTATAGCAAGAAATATGGGTTCTTTTTGAAGAAACTGAAGCCAGCCCCTAGTATTACTAAAAATCTTCTGTCTCTTTTTATTTATTTATTTTGATCAGTCATGAGACTTGAACTCTGGATCTGGGTACTGTCCCTTAGCTCTTTTTGCTCAAGGTTAGAACTCTACCACTTTGAGCCACAGCTCCACTTGGGTTTTTTTTTGTTGTTTGTTGTTTGTTTGTTTGTTGGTGCTTAATTGGAAATAAGAGTCTCATAGATTTCCTGCCCAGGCTCACTTTGAAACTTGATCCTCAGATCTCAGCCTTCTGAGTAGCTAGGATCACGGATATGAGCCACTGACACCTGATTTCTTTCCTCATGTTTAAATGAGACAGTTGAACTTAAATCTTGCTGGAGAACCTGGGGTCTGATCCTTCTCCAAGAAGAACTCACTTATCAGTGTTTTAATGTATTGAATTTCCAGTTTGAATTCTGTTGGAATAAATGAGTTCTAGTGCTTAAGACAAAACAAATTTTAAAATATAAAACTTGAAAATTTTGATGAGCCCCAGCATTTTACTTCTGTGGAGTGAGTGGCATGAAGAGTAAGAGCCCAAGATTCTTAGCATCAGAACATTGTCAACTTTTACTTTGCTAATTCTCAATTACCATTTTTCTTCTAAGTGCAAGGATAAGAAATGTGTCATGGTTCATTTGTGAGAAAACATTGTATTTTCACAGTGCTTTGTAACATTAAGAATATATTCAAACAAACTCAGGTTTCTGGAGTTTGCACTTCTCTTCTTGCCTGGTTGTTTGTTTGTTTCCATCTTATTCCTTCTTAATTTGTGACATAGAAGTGTTTTGCCTCAGCATCAGGCTATACCTGAATAGCAGTTAAAATTCAGCTTTGACAGCATGGTTTGGGAAGGATGTCACCTAATTTATTTGGCTGGACCAGATGTGTATTGATTTTTAAATTAAGAAAGCCCATCATTGCCTTAGTCTTTTAAGAAGCCCTTGTAACAATTCTTAGCCCATCTACAGTAAATAAGCAAAAATTTACTTGCTTGAATTCAGAGATTTAACTCCAGAAATACTTAAAACTACAACTACTAAGTATTAGCACATAGTCTTGGTTACTCATATGCTTTTGTCTCCAACAATAAGCAATATATTTTAATAAGATTTTCTCAGAACTAGTATTTATTTTTGTTATTTACTAAATAGTTGTACAAAAGTGTTACAATTCTGTAAGTCAGGTTATGAGTATAATGCTTCTTGGTCAATATCACCCCTTTCATTCTTCCTCAGCCCTCCTCCCTTTAATGCCTTCAAGTTATATAGCTCATTTTTTATATAAGGTACATAATGAATATAGTGAACTATTTTTGGCATCAACTTTTATGTTGTGTAAGTTTAGTCTTAGTGGCTATGTTGGGGGGGGAGGGGACTGTGTTCAGTCAAAATTTTTTTAAAAGAAAGGGAAATACCTGAAGAGTATCCTCTGTGTCAAGTACATTTCTTTTTACTTTGGCCAAAACTGGGGCTTGAACTCAGGGCATGGGCTCTGTCTCTGAGCCTCTCTGTGCTCAAAGCTACTGCTCTACCACTTGAGTCACTGTGCCACTTCTGGCTTTTTCTGAGTAGTTTATTGGAGATCAGAGTCTCACAGACTTTCCTGCTCCGGCTGGCTTCGAACCATGATCCTCAAATCTCAGCCTCCTGAGTAACTAGGATTACAAGTCTAATCTGCCAGCACCTAGCTCAAATATATTTCTTGTTCTTCTAAACTTTAGAGAGAATCTCTTCTTCAAATATGTTATAGTATAATCACTCTTGTGATTAATCCTTATATGAAATTTTTATTGTATTTAGTATTTTCTTTTCTAATTTAATTTTATTTTCAAGGTGATATACAGAGGGGTTACAGTTACATATGTAAGATAGTGAGTACATCTCTTGTCAAACTTGCTTCCCCCTCCCTCATTTTTCTCCCACTTTCCCACCCCTCCATCCCCCCTAAGTTGTACAGTTCATTTCCAACATATTATCTTCTGAGTATCACTGTTGCATTGGTTTGCCTTTTGTCATTTTTCTCACCATTTTATTTTCCCCCTTCTCTAATTCAGATAAATGAATATACAATTCCCAGTGTACTAAAATCAAATATAGGGACAACTGGGGATAATCCATAGGAAAAATAAACTAAAGAAAAAAGGAATCACATAGTATATGAAAAATCACCACAACAAAGAAAAACTTCTTGTTTCCATATCTTGGAGTTTATTTCACTTAGCATCATCTTATATGGTCATATGTACATAGCTATTGAGCTATTGTAATCCTCTTCTAGGACTATCCTAGACATATATTGTTACAAATGAGGGAAACCATTGAATCTATGTTTTTTTAGGTCTGCTTTATTTCACTTAATATGATTTTTTTCCAATACTTTCCATTTCCGTATGAAGGGGGTGATATCATTATTTCTGATGGAAGCATAGAATTCCCTGTGTATATATACCATATTTTCTTGATCCATTCATCTGGACACCTAGGTTGGTTCCATACCTTAGCTATGTTAAATAATGCTTTGATTAATACGGTTGTGCTGGTAGCTTTGTTATGGCCTTGTTTGTGGTCATCTGGGTAAAATTTCTATTTCTACTAACAAGGGCTCTTCAGTCTGTATCCCTGAATTGATATATCCATCATGGTATTTCACCCTGAGAAGACATAATACTTGACAACATAGGAAACAGTGTAAATATTTATCTTAGTCTTTATTGGTAAATGTAGTTCCCATCTCATAACTCTGAATAATGCATTCTAACCACTTGATTGTTATTTATCTTTGGGCCTTATTTTAGTTCATTGCCAACTGTATGTAACTTTATCAGATTTTAAAACTATTAATATCACTTATTAACATGAAGTATGAGTACTTCAAGAAGAGTAGTATCTCTACAGATGAAAATATTAACAGAATCTAACACCATTTCATCTTCTCTTATTTGTGTTAAATTCATCATGTAGAGATATTTTTTTAATTCATTAAGTTTTCAAATAGTTTTTTTCACCTCTCTTTAAGTGCATTTTTCTCATATTTTTCAAAAGGCATCTATCAGTATTATATGAACTTTGTTATAGTATCTCTGAAAGAGGGGTCACAGATATTTTTAACACTGCATAAATACTTTTGCTAGAAATTATTTTAATTGCAAGAACATCAAATGCTCAGAATAAAATGAAAACCTTTCAAGAATTTTCTTTGTATTGTAATGGAAAAAATAATCTCTTTCTGTCTTATAGTAACTTCTCTCTATCCCTATCTCTCTTTCTGTCAAAAATAATTTCCAGAGCTGGGAATATGGCCTAGTGGCAAGAGTGCTTGCCTCATATACATGTAGCCCTGGGTTCGATTCCTCAACACCACAATATAGAAAAGGCCAGAAGTGGTGTTGTGGCTCAAGTGGCAGAGAGCCTTGAGCAAAAAGAAGGCAGCGACAGTGCACAGGCCCTGAGTCCAAGCCCCAGGACCGGCAATAAATAAATAAATAAATAAATAAATAAATAAATAAATAAATAAATAAATAAATAAATACAATAAGTTCTGGTCACATCTTGGCATTTGCTTAAGAACAACAACAAAGAATAGCACTCGTTTTAGTTTATTTTGGAATCATAATTCAACTCATTACCTTAATGCTTGTTCCCTACATTGAGAGCAGCAATTGCAATTGGGGTTGGTGTTGGTTAGACTTACTGATAAATCTTATTAACCACTAGACCTTTCTATATTGATTGTAATTTTAATATGGATTCATATGCAACAGAATTTCAGTTCTTCAGTTTATGCCTCTGAAGTTTGAATAATAACATAATGACTCAAAAACATTGCTATGTATGTGTGTGTTAACGGCTACCAGATATGAATGGATGGTCAGATAAAGTCCCCTACCTGTTACAGAAATAAGTTGAAAATTTCATTTATTAAACTGAACTTCTAGAAAGCACTCTGAGATGATTTCTTAAATTGCCCAACACATAACTTCAGCTTTGCTGCATTATTCCTGATCTCTGGCTGTGTGGAAAATTACCAGGCATGTGCAGTAGCCAGGAAAATGAGACATTTCATATTTGTACTGACAATATTTGATACATACAAGGACATAGTGTCTGAGTTACACATTCAGCCTCAGTAAAGTACACAAATATAACCTAGGGCATCTCCTAACAAAATACCAAGAAAACAGTACAAAAAAATTAAAAAAATTTCCTTCTACTTGAACATTTCAAAACTTATTACTAAACAAAATTACTAGGTAACTTCTACAGAGAGGAAGATGGAAACAAACACCTAATAATTTGCTTTTAGCTTTTTAACAACACTTTGGAAATAGACATATGGCAAAGAACAAGTCATGCCTTCAAAATTCCAACATTCTAGTGTCCAAGGTTAGAAATAAAATATTTGAAAGTGTCTTATGTGTGCAGAATATGTCTGTAGCAGTATACTTGCCAAATATGAACATGACTTTGGGTTCTATCATTAGCACTAAGAAAGCTTCTGTCTCCTCAACCAATGTATGATTAACAGTCATTAAATTAATTACTACTAAAGAAAAATATAGCAATTATAAAAACAAAATAGGAAAATCATTCATTTATAAAAATGTTATGTGTTAAATCGGCAAATATTCTCAAGACAGAGCTTTATATTTAAAGTTATAAATTCTTAATTTCTTCTTTTTATTATTTAAACTTTTTTCTTTACTGTCAAAGTGTGGTACAGAGGGGTTACAGATTCATATGTAAGGCAGTGAGTACAAATTCTTAATTTATAAAAGTCTTAAAACAAAAAAATTGTAAGAACTCTTAACTTCCAGTAACTCTGTTGCTATCAGAGTAATCTATAAAGATGTTTTGTAGCAAACCATCAATCCTTTAATATCCTTTATGTTTGATTTGATTATTTAAAAAAATACACTAAAGGAAAATGTAGAGTTCTTTTCATAAAAGACTTTCACAGCACATCAAGGATACCTTTTCCTTCCTTTAGTCATCCTCTTTGTCAATGGAATATACAAACCTTGTGTGACGACTCCTGGAGCTCTTCATTGAGGTCCTTACAAAACTGTTTAAGTGAAAGAGATAAGGCTTTTAAAATTTATTTTAAAAAACAAATGAACCAACAATGAAAGACCAAAATGAAATGTTAGTTTGACCTCTACTCTGATAGGCTTTACCTCTGAGCCAATCCACTTCTGTTTTCTACAATAAATGCTGATTACTTTGAGGACTTGGAAAAGATGGGGGGAAATTCTAGAGGCCTACTTAAGTTTTGCAAAGTCAGATGCTGCCCATTGCCCACCAGTCTCAAAATACTTGGACGCCTACAACATTTTGATGAAATAGTACTAGTAGTAGTGGTAGTAGCAGTAGCAGTCATGGTAAAAAAAATAATAATTTTATTGGTGCTGGAACATAAATATAATGTAAATTGCATACTATTTTCTGGGTTGTATACTATATTAGCATAGCCTGTGTTCCAGTTCTGAAAGACTGAGAAATTGCATCCCAGGAGAACAGAAGCAGAGTTGATATGGCCAATGTGTGACTTCAGCAAAGTGCAGGGGGTTCTGGGAGAAGCACCTTTCCAAATATTTGGCTCTTGACTTAATCAGCAGAATATGGAGAGAATAATTCACCCATTTGTCTTTCTGTCAGCATCTTTGATGGCATTTAAGAAAAAATATTGAGTGGAGATGTGTGGATAGAATATAGGGAACTGGGGAGCCAAAGTAGGAATGGGGTAGAGGAAACATTTTGTACTTTTTCATGTCTTGTTCTTTTGCATGATGGTGACTTATTTTCCCAGACTCCAACTAAATAAAATTTATTGGCTTTCATAAAATTTATTGGTTTTCATATTCTATCTTTTAAACTATGCCTTTTCTTCGGTTTTATAACTACCCATTGACTTTGAGACACCATTAGGAATAGAATTCCAGAAATATTTATTTGGTGACTGATTCTAAAGTTCAAAGCAAGAAACATGGTTTCTACTTATGCTGAGCAGAAAAGTTAGGAGGAGCTGCTAAAAATAATATAGGCAAATAAGTGCTTACCAAATGTTTCTGAGAACATTGGCTTAAATCAGTGTTTGAGGTTAGATTTCTTCATCTTACATTTTAAGAACAGTGCAGATAAAAAGAAGTTCTATGTAATTCTTGAATTATTTTGCTTGTGTAATATCAATTTCAGTCCTATTCCCAGCTGTTGCTTAGTAGCTAAGCTCTTATACAAGAGTTAAAGTAGTTAAACTCTTATACAAGAATGCAAGTGAAATCTCAAATCTTTTGAAAAGTACTAGGATAATGGAATAAGTTTGCAATTCTACTTTGGTTCCATTTAGAAAAGCTTGTAGATTCCAAATGTAATCTAGTATTATATCAAGTCACCACATGATCAAATAATCCTATTTTAGGTTGATCCTATACTTGGTAATTGCTGTAAGGTATTTCTTTCTCTTGTGTCTAGGTTTTCAGCAGAATATTTTTATGATTGCTTACAAAGTGCAGGTGCAAATTACTTTTTGGTATATACAGTAAAATAATGATCTTTCAAAAATTAACATAGGTTTGTATTCCTTACATTCTTAACAAGCACATCAAAAAGATATTTGTTCTTATTGTATCCTTCAGTATATAATAGATGTGATAAGGCCAGCTACACTAATTCATTTTATTATAAGTATCATAATAGTTAATTTACTTCTATATGGCCTCCAATTATCTTCTCAATTGCTAATAACAGCTACAATCCCTATAATCCTATATTTCATTTTAATTATCTACCAGTCGTTGAGATAATATGTTTTTTTCATTTCTATATTTTCTTTACTGGAAAAACTGGCAAGTACTATGTGTTGCTGCTTTGTTAGTAAGCATATAAGACTTTTTTATTCAGAGATTAGCAAGGAAAATGGATTTTTAAAACACTTTAAAACATGTAAATGTGCTTCCTAGCCTCAAAATTCCAAATGATTACTTCTAACTTTTACTTTTTTAGAAAAGAAGAGGCTTATTTGGGACCCATAAATTCTCCCAGGTAAGATACACTGGTAGCTAGAGACATGTGGTAGGGGTTATTTTTTCTGTAAAAAACTTCTGTATTATTATTTCCAAAATTCATAATATCCATAGTCTGTAATTACTAAAAAGACCTAACTTTATATGATTTAACAATCATTTGTTCACTTAAAACACATAGAGAACATTTTAGTAAAGCTGTTGAAATCACTTGCTTTTTTTTTTTTTAACAATTAAGTGTCTATGAAATGCCAAGTGCATCTTTAAAGACATGTCTGTTGTGTTGCAGTTGGTCCAATAATTTAGTGTTCTACATATCATTATTACATCGATAGTTTTGGCTGTGCTCATTTGAATCACTTGCATGTATAACATAGTTTATGAAGATGTTTGTTTTCACACTGAATGCTTTCTTCATTCTGAACACTGGTTATTGAGTAAGAGAATTACTCTCAAGTTATTTACATATATTTCATTATGATAGGGAATTTATAACATGATAAGATATATGTAATTTAGTGATATCACACTAGTGGGAAAATTGACTATAAAGTAACACCATAGTAACTATTTTCTTTTTTTTTTCCTTAATGACTATTCCTATCTAACTTTTAGTGCATTATTGTTACACTAAAAGTAAAAATTCAGAACTCAGAATTTTACTCTTTTTTTAAAAAGAAATATGAGTCCTTTTTAATGGTAATTCCAAGTGTAGATCCTCCTAAAATGACTCACATATTGATAGTTATTGAGTCAGATGGCAAATGCTCAAACGCATCAGGTTAACAATGTCTGTTTTCAGAAACTAGACAAATCAGCAAATGGAACATTCTTTGGTACACCATTTAAAGTCCTCTTTTCCTTAAATTATATTCCCCCAATAATATTTGAATCTCCATAAAAATGGAAGTTATAAAATTCTATGTGGAAAATCAAAGAGATTTCATGAAGATAAACAAGTAAAAGTTTTCTCAACATTTTTATAAGGAAATCGAGAGAAGTGGAAAATAGAGAAACAGGATAAGGCTTTGCTGTGGTTAATGAGAAGTCATTCATAGACTGGGAAGACAGCAAGAGTTGATTAGAGGAACTCAGGGAGGAGTAAAAGGACTGTGTGTGTGTGCAGTGACTGTGAAGAAAGCCAGGATTGTGTATATACACTAAAAATACCACAAGAAGCTCCTCACTGTTACTGGGGGAGCAGATCAACTGGGATCTGCCTGCCTGCATGTTTAGAGTGCTGTGTCATGACTCACTTTTCAGGATGAAGTCCATGAAGCTTGGGGCACACGAAGAGACACTTTCAGGCTGATGGGGTAAAAATGTGAAATCTGGGCAGAATAAAGTTGTACCAGCATTATTTTAAAAATTAAATAGCTAACAACCTCAAAAATTTAAAGAAACTAATCATATTCCAGTATATTGTGGAACTATTAGTTGTCATCTAAGTTTATTAAAATTTGGAAGTGAATTTTTGTTGGACCTACCTTTTGTCTAAGTTCCCATACTTGGGTATGGAAACAACTGATACACTGGTGTGTTTGTTTCTTTCTTTGTTGAGTCAAGAATTACTAAGTACTCTAGGATAGCCTATACATTGCTGGTTTCAAACTTTCACCCACATGAGCAGTGGATTTATAGGTGGTTTATTACATGTTCAACTGTGCATTTAAGTGATGACAGGTTTTAATATTAATTTCCAGTATGTTTTGAAATGAGAAATAGGAAAGAATGTGCATTAGTAAAATTATGGTAATATGAACATTATTAATGCTGTTTTCCAAAGTGCTTAAATAGTACATAGGTGTGGACAAAGTGATATACAAAAAAAACCCTAGGTTTCATGGGAAATGTTTCTTAGAGGCTTAGAAAACAAAATACCTCAATAAAATTTAAAAACAAATGTACTCATTACCTCCCTTATGTAACTGAATCCCCCTCACCCTGTCATGACCATTTCAATAAAATAAAAAACTAAAAGTCTTTGAAAAATTATGGACTTCCCTGTTTTTGCCAATAAGATTTATTTAGTTAGTTTCTGAGACTCAAACTCAGTATCTGAGACTTGGTTTAGCTCATTGTCTGGAGCTCTATGACCAAAGCCATACTCCAGCCCCAGCTGTTTCACTTTTAAAACCTATGTAAACAATGTGTATTTCTAGTAATCATCAGAAAGTGCAATTCATATTTTGTAAATAGGTGGGTTTCTGTGTATGTGCTTATAAATATAATACCAGTAAACTAATGTTATGTTTTCTGACTTCTTGACATTTCTTTTGTCCCATGGAGAGATTTATATATTTTTATATATTATTTTTTTTTATTCTCATGAAATAAAATTTAAAGTCTAGGCCTGGAGCTCAATGTCAGAGTACTTGTCTAGTACATATAAAGCCCTAGGTTTGATTCGCCATACTGCCCCAAAATTAATAGGTTAATGATCCTTCAACATAAGATTTCAAATAATAATACTTTTATAGGGTTTTTTCAGCAATAATATTTTTTGCTTAAGTGTTAAGTATAATACTTTTAACATTTTCTCACAATTTAAAGTTGCCATACATTGATTTTCTGGGTAGATATAGTCTTAAGAATTTTAATGTATATAGATTTGTGGAACCTCAGCACTTAATATTCAGTTAGAATATAAGAACAATTCTGTTACTCCAGAAAGATCCTCTTTTTGCAAAACACCACACTTCTTCTTTATGGTAGAAAACATTGTCCTATTATCTCTCTTAAATATGCAGCAAAAGTTAGGCTAATTCATTACTCAACTCTTCAATCCCCTCTCCTTTGTGCTGTATTTAGGGTCTTCTAATTGGTTATTTTGTACTTTGTTGATTCATAGTTATGATCAAGGATAGTGTTGATTTCTCCTCTATCAAATACCATCAAACTAATCCTATCCTTAACGCTAACCTCAGGAGATTTCCTAGATGATGGTGTCAGTTGACCTGGCCTTATTCATGTTTCATCTAAGTAATTCTTTGTTCATCATCTGCATTGTTTTTTCAACTGCCAGTTGTTTGATGTTAATTCTAGAGATTATTTTCTGAGAAACACAAAAGAATTACTGAGGAGTCTCTTTTATATGCTCTGTAGATAGAAAGTATCTTTCTCTGTTGTAATGGCTCTGTGACATATTTTTCTGTGGATAAGTACTTTCATCACCTCTATTTCTTTGAATATACACAATACATGAAAGCCAAAGGGGAAGAAGTCAGAGGCTATAAGACAAAACTTTACTTGATCAATATTTAAACAAGGGTTGCATATTAATCAATCTCTTATAAAACATTTGAATGTTCAATTGTGACATGAATTTCCAGTAGAGTGAATTTCAGTCAATAGTACATGAAAGTTAATGAATTATTTTAAAATAAAGATTCACATTTTCTGTGCTTCTGTCAGAGCCTGACATTTATGACTTTGCCATAAATCAAGAATCAAGAAGTTGAATGTATCTGTAATAGCTATTGCTGAGGTCATTTGAGAGCATCTTAAGTTTTATTACCTCCTACAGGGAAAATATTAATAGCTTTCATTTTCTTGTATGATTCTTTAAGGTTTATCAGGCTCTTTCTATGAATATCAGATTTCTTGAGATGTGTTGATTTTTGTGTTACAATTTCAAAAAACAATTCTTTTATTATTTGTTTTGTCCATAATTCCAAGAAACGTGAGCATTAGAATAAGATTCTTTTTATCCTCATTTGGGAAGTAAAAGTCAAAACTATCAGGAATAATATAGCAACTATTATTTGTTATTTGTTCACAGTACTATCTGTCATTTAAAGATATAAATTGAGGGCTGGGAATATAGCCTAGTGGCAAGAGTGCTTGACTCCATATACATGTAGCCCTGGGTTCGATTCACCAGCGCCACATATATAGAAAAACAGCCAGAAGTGGCGCTGTGGCTCAAGTGGCAGAGTGCTAGCCTTGAGCAAAGAGAAGCCAGGGACAGTGCTCAGGCCTGAGTCCAAGGCCCAGGACTGGCAAAAAATAAAAATAAAAAAAGATATAAATTGACTATTTCTTATTATTTGCTCTTCAGATGGATCCTGTGCAAAAAGCAGTTATTAACCACACATTTGGAGTATCCATTCCCCCAAAGAAGAAACAAGTTATTTCTTGTAATGTCTGTCAGCTCCGCTTTAACTCTGATGTGAGTATCACCTTTGCAAGTTTGTCAAGCTGTAGGTCTGATTGCTGTGAACAGGTATATCTCTTCATAATTGCATTTTCTCGGGAACTCCTTACCATTCCTGTTGGCAACCCATTCATTTCCACTTGTCAGATTTACAAACAATTTTGGTTTATTCTTAAAACACAAACATATAGAGGAAATGATTGGCATCAGAAATTAAGAATGTTTCTGTATGTTTAGTCTCCCTTGTACTGCTTACACATATTCTCACTAATTATCTTTGCTTGTCAAAAATACATGAATAGCAAAAGATTGAAAAAATTGCAATGAATGATGAAGGAAACTATTGTTATTATTTTTATGTGAAGTGTCACATTTTGTGTGTGTGTTAAATCATGTTAAATACTCTAGAGAACAATTTACCATGAGATTTATATTTTCACAGATCGAAGAGGTGCAGGAAAGCTTCATAAATTATTTTATCTACTCAGCAGAACCAACCTGCTGAAAAAAGATAACATGGAAAGGGTAAAAGTCTATCTCTTATGAAAGTAGATTTTAAAACATATAAATAAAAGAATAAAGCAAATAATAAAAGAATATTTGTAATAGCCAATGATCAGATAAAACCAACTATCAATACAAATCTCAGCAGTACACTACACATTACATGCATTATTTCCTGAGCTATTCGACCCCACAAACCATTTTACGAAGTACATGATGTTACAAGATTAATGTTTATTTTGAGGTACCAAAGTTGTATATATCCCTCTTCATATATACTATTAAATAATGCTTTGATAATTCTGCATAGTAAACAAAGCATTTGCAGTGCCTACTATGTTAATTCATATCTGTAATGTCCATATTTGAGAGGCTGAGGGAGAAGAAATTTTGAATGGGTTGTCAGCCTGGCCTACATAATGAGACCCTGTCTCAAAAAATAAAATTATAGTAATTCGAGGAAAAAGAAATATTTATCTTATTTTTTTTGACAGTCCTGGAGCTTGGACTCAGGGCCTGAGCACTGACTTTGCTCAAGATTAGCACCTTACCTCTTGAGCCAAAGCACCACTTCCAGATTTTTCTGTTTATGTGGTGCTGAGGAGTCTGATCCAAGGCTTTATGCATGCTAGGCAAGCACTCTACTGCTAAGCCACATTCCCAGCAGAAATATATATCTTGAGTTATAAAACTATATTTATTGCAATTTGTTTTATAAAGATCTAGTGAATTTTTAGTTTCTGATAAAATTCCAAACTCAGTAATATAACACTATCTGAACAAAGAAAGTATGATTTGTTTATTCAAAATAGCAGCATTGTTAAGATATCAATTCTCTTCAAACCAAAGGCCCACCTGAATCCCTACCAAACTCTCAAGACCTTTTTTAAGATGATACACTGTTTTGCAAATATACATAAAAAAGAATATCTCTGCCATAGACAAGTATTTTTGCATATACATTTTGAATACTTAACATTTCCTGATTTTAATACTTCATGACCAATAGACATTGGAAAACCATGTTCCATTCGTTCCTTCTTTCCCTAATTATTTATAAGTTTACTATTTTGCATATGTTTCCAGAATTTGTTTTTGTAAATGTAACTAAATATGAATGTATATTCTTATTTCCTCCCCTTTATGCATACAGGGTAGAATAGTATTAACACTTTACTTTTACTTTTGCCTAACAATATTTATTGGAGAATTTACTCTCTCCAAGCATAGAGGGCTTTTTTACTTTTTCCCCCCTCCCCAAATAAATATAGTAGATAAAGATGCCTATATCCTAAGCTGTTAAGATTACCTTACATTGCAAAAGGTACCAGATAGAATCAAGAGATCTAATCCACTGACCCTAAAGTAAAAAGGTTTCCTGGTACTATGGGGACAATGTAATTAAAATTCTTTTTCCAAAGAAGAGAAAGGCAGAGAGGCAGTCAGGGTAATCTAGTGTAATAAAGATTTGACTGGCCATTTTTGGATTTATTAGTTTAAAAAAAAAAAAAAGGAGCCACCAGTTAAGGAATTTGGGCAACTTCTAGAAGATGGAAAAGCCAAGAAATCAGTTTTGCCTTTGAGTCTCCAGAGGGAAATCAATCCTGCTAACTCTGATTATAGCCAACTGAGACCTCATGTCAGACTAAAATTAGTGTTGTTTTAAGTATATGATAATTTTCTTGGAAAGTAATAGTGAACTAATATATGAATCTAATATCTGTGTGCCTCATAGATTATTTACCTAGGACCAATTGGTGGACATTTAGGTCATTTACCCTTTTATTTGGTCTTTCATAAATTTTGTTAGTCAATAAATGATAGAGGTAGATCATAAATCTGTGTATCCTCAAAATTGGCATCTCTTGTTATAAGATGTGTCACAAATAATTTCACTCATGTTCTGGGTATGTATTGAGTTACTCTTATAAATGCTTTGCTAGTCTTCAAAGTCCAACAGTAACTTTTGCTAGCAGCAGTACCTATGGTTTGTCCTATGAAGAAACCTTTCTCAAATATGTTCCATATTTGCTAATGGACAATAAACTTCTAAAATGGACAGGATGCTCTAAAATGATCATGACATTTGAGAGAACCATTGCTTATCTATGAAAACAAATAATTTCCATGGTATCAATGTTACCAGAATGAGATGTATATGTGTATGTGTCACAGATGGAACAGTTAAGACCCAGAAAGATAGCATAATTGTTTTAAATTTTATATCCCCAATTTCATAGGAGTAGGGACAAGAATTTTCTTTCTGTGAGCTAGAATTTCTGTGGGTATAGATTTACCTTTGGCTTGGGCTCTAATCAGTGTCAGCCATTTTGTTAGTGTATAATGACAGAGACAAGGACAAATGAGAACACATAGCATATGACCACCAACTTTTTCGTCACTTCTCAACATGTCCATGATAATAAAGAAAGAAATTAAGTTTCTGAGTCATGCTTAGGTTTAGGCAGCAAAGCCATAGCCTGGGTGGCAGATTCACAATTGTGACATATACATGTACTTGGTGTTTAGTAATTGTGCTATAATCTGCATAACTGAGCTCTGAATCTGAGCATTTTTTATTTTGGGAAGAGTTTATTATTTTATAATTACCCTATTTACATTTTAATGCAAGAATTAAGAGGATGCTCATCCTTATTTTCTTTAATAACATTTCTAAATCAGCCTGAGACTGAATTGGCTTCACTCTTCGGTATAGAAAATATGTTTATTGAGAAATCTGGAAGGCAAATTTGCACAGTAAACAGACTGCATTTTGCACTTCTCCATTGCCACATAAAACTATCACAGTAGGCCTCATGCATCAAAATTCAATGCGACCTACTTAACCTGTTCTATAGCCCACTTTGTCCAGCTTTGTTAATCTCAGTTGAACTCCACTGCTGGAAAGTAAAAGGCGATAGCTTTATTTACACAATGCAGTGTTATGTAAATGAGGAAGCATTAATCATCAATATTTCCCAAATGAACCTTTGTAAATTAACACTATTAACTTCGCCAGGAGCAGGCAAAAGAATAATATACTTTACAACAGAGACCTAGAAATTTGCACAAATGTGTGCAGATCCTCATCTCTGCTTTTTTCTTGACTACCTTTTTCCTTAACATGGTCTAACTAGAAGAATGAGGTTGCCCTGAGCCTGCCATTCCTTTATTCTCTGATGAATGAGGGCACTGAAGCTGCAGTATAGTCACAAACTGATAAACCTAAACCTTCACTTTTTAGCTGGGAAGTGCTATTTCCAGAGTTAAGCCTAGCTAGAGAAGCTAGTAAACATACACTCCAAAATTTTTTAAGGTTAGAATATTTTCCTTTTTGACTAGGTTGAGAATTAGCAAGTAGCAAATAATTTCTAATTTACACATGAATTCCCTGGAGAATAGTAGTGGAAAGTTGAAAGAAAGTGGAGTCTTCTGGAAAAGCAAGGAAACTTGATTTTCTTAAATATTTAAAAATAGAGATATACCTCAGAACACAGTTTTTAAAACACTCTAATCTTTGACTAGGCCCTTTATGCTTTATATGCAAATTGATATGAGAGCATAGGAATCTCTTTAATCAAGTTTTACGTACTCTAATTCAAGAAATGGCTCTAAATTGTTGGAATGTAGCATTAGTTGATTGGCATGAGATAGTGTTTCTAATGTCAACTTCTTTACTCATTTGAAACTAACATATCTGACTTATAAAATGTAGTGTCCTCATGACAAACATTATAAACTTTGAATCACATTGTAGTTTTCTGTTACTTTATCATACTACTCAGTTTGTGATTTTTGTAAATATTGTTCTTTATCTTTGATTTCATCCCTCCATCTCTCATTTTAACCTCTTACCTTTTTGGTATATTTATTCATGCCTGAAGATATAAGAGATGACCTTGTGCCATTTACTTGGCTTACATGAAAATGAACAAGAAGTTAAGAGTTTGCTATGAAGTTGAAATGATAAAATAACTGGAGTTTAAAACTCAGTCAACACTGCCAAAACAAATCAATTCCCATGAATGTATTTAGTTTACAATTGATAATTCCACAGTGCTACCTCACTCTGTATTTTTTACTTTTGTCATTTTACCAGCTTTCATTTAGATCAAGGTCATTAGGTTATTTCCTCCTAGGTGTTTCTACCTATTCCCTTCTTTTGGTTTTTACATTATTCCCACTTCCTGACTTAATTTGTTTATCTTAATTTTATTTTGAGCCAAGATCTCACTATTTGCCCAAACTTGCTATGTAGAGAAGTTAAGCCTTTGATCTTGCCATCCTCATATCTGTGCCTCTCTAGCAGGTGGGATTATAGCTGTGCATCACCATGCCTGACCGCAGTTTGTTTCTTTAGCAGTTAAAATATAATATATTGTGAACCCCCATCTGTTTTGCATAAACAAACTACTCAGGTCCACGACTATATGCCATTTAAGAAGTTTTAGTGCTCTCAGTTGTAGGTCCCCTGGCATTCACTATCAGCTAGCAGAGACCTCAAAAAAAATCAGGGAAGATTATAGGTAGAAAGCTATAACTTTGAATTTCACATGAAGTCCCTTTCCCTATGGTGTTGGCTGTTACTCTCTTTCCTTTGGCCTTAGGCCTAACTGTATCCATCCCCTCCACCAGTTGCCATGTGGCAGCTAGTCCCTGTGGCAGCTGTCCTTCTCCAAGAATCAGAGTAGCCAGGAAATAGAATCCTCTTAGACATCACCTTTGACAAATCTCTTGCAGCAAAAGCCCTAGAGGCACCTGCTTGAGTTCTGTAAGGGATCCAGCTTTTGTTAATCATTATGCAACTTTCTTGTCAGGGAGGCTGTTGACTACCCTAAGCTGCCTTTTAAGTGTAGAAAATTTGTTCTTGTGTCAGTGTTTCTCTTTCCCATGTTCTCTTCAATACTATACACTCCTCTTTCCGTTGCTTCTGCTCAGTCTTCTCCCTCCCCAACCTCCTCAACATTTCTTTATTTTTGCAGCACAAAAAATCACAATTACATTACTTTAATCTTTTTTCACACTTATCTAATAAATTAGACAAATAATTTGATTTTTTGCTTTAAATTTAGGAGTATTTCACTTGAAAAGGCTTCTAGAAGTTTAAAGAGAAAACACTAAGTAGGGCTCTAGCTAACAGTGTTTTAAAAATTAAATTCATCTTATACTTCCTGAATTTAATTTTAATTTTAATTTAATGGTAGTTTACCCTTACTGTATGTCAGAAACAATTTTGAGCATTCGTCTTTCAATATTTGACCCTCCTCACAAAACCAGTCATATGTAGCCAACAAATATGGACATGTCTCCCTCACATCCTATCACTGCCAGCCATCTACATACATTGCTACATCTCTTGAGAACCCTTGGGTCCATAGACCCTGTTTCCTGTTAACTTTATGGGATCACACAGGAATTTCATGCATCGACTCTCTGGATCTGGTGATCTATATCCATGGATTCATGGCTTAGTCAGAATTTTTTTTTGGAAGGGAGAGAAATGTATGCATCCCTATTGAATACACAGTCTATATTTCTTGACATTTTCTATACAACACAGTATAACTTGTTATTTGCTTAAAAGTTACATTTTATTAGGGATTATGAATACTCTAGAGATGATTTAAGCATTCTGGAACTACATATATAAATTACATGCAGTATTGTGCCATTTTATATAAGGCACTTCTATAACATGCACAAATTTTGGTATCCAAGGGTAGTTCTGCAACAGATCTCTCATGGATATTGAGGAATGATTGTATTTATAGTCATGCATGTTCTCTCTCTCTCTCTCTCTCTCTCTCTCTCTGTGTGTGTGTGTGTGTGTGTGTGTGTGTGTGTGTGTGTGTGGTTTGAGAGCACTAGTGCCTATAAGTTCTAGCTGTGCTCATGTGGTATTCTATTCATAAACAAAAGACATCCTGGGGGGCTGGGGATATAGCCTAGTGGCAAGAGTGCCTGCCTCGGATACACGAGGCCCTAGGTTCGATTCCCCAGCACCACATATATAGAAAACGGCCAGAAGCGGCGCTGTGGCTCAAGTGGCAGAGTGCTAGCCTTGAGCGGGAAGAAGCCAGGGACAGTGCTCAGGCCCTGAGTCCAAGGCCCAGGACTGGCCAAAAAAAAAAAAAAAAAAAAAGACATCCTGGAAATTAGTCCTTGGTGAAAAATGAGTTTATGATAATGAAGTTTTAGAGTAGGTCACACCTAAGTTGAACTACGTAGCAGATGATTAAAGAGCTACCATAGGAATAATTTCATTGTTGGAATGGAAACTAAGAAGCTTGTTTGAAAGGTTATATCTTCTCTTAAGCAGTATATAGTTTTAGACATACTAATAGCATTGTTTAAAAACTCAACTGTTTGTGTCAAGGAAAATGTCATAGTCCTTAAAAATAGAAGCATAAAAATAATAGCATCGAATGGAAATCTAAAAACTGCAAGCCAGATTTTGTCAAACATTTTACATTTTCCCCACAAATATAACTATTTATATCAATGCTTAGGTTTGAAGGGTAGTGAAGCAGATAGGAGGTTATTAAAAGCATACATCTCCAGAGCTTAAGAAGATAATTCTCTGTTTCTCAGACAAAGATGACAAAATGATGAACATTTTTGCTTCAACATGACAGAACTACAGCATGATCACATAGAACATATTCTGCCAAAATGTTTATTCAACTGCTGATATTTAACAAGCCTCTTAAGTGGTAGTCATCCTTTCTTTGAAGCATCTAGTAGTTACTTATTTAATTTTAAAAACATCTTACTTCCTTTCTCTGCATTACCTTATTTAAAATTGATATTTGGATAATTCAGCACTGACTTTATATTCATCACTGAAGGGAAGAGAAAAGTAGGTTAAGGTGAAGTTTTTTTTTTAAAGAATTATAACTTTAAAGGCTTATAAGCCACGATATTTAACTAATGAGGAAATTAAACAATATATGTAATTCAAATTTTTCTGGCTTTAAACACATACAGGTATTACATGACTTGTTACTTTTAGCTCTTTTTATAGTTTCAGTGCTATTCAAAATCGGATGAGCAGCCTAATATGATAGTATGAAGAAAATCATTAACTGTCTACAATTTACAGTTGCTGCTTGGAGCTTTGGTAAACTTTCATAGTATCTGGTTTGTTTAACCAAATGATAAGACCCTTAAAAAAAATAGTGCTGGGTGCTAGTGGCTCACGACTCTAATCCTAGCTACTCAGGAGGCTCAGATCTGAGGATCAGAAGCCAGCCCAAGCAGAAAAGTCTGGTCAGAAAAGACTGTGAGACTCATCTCCAATTAACCACCCTAAAACTGGAAATGGAGCTGTATCTTGAAGTGATAGAACAAAGCTCAAGAACAGCACCCAAGCGCTGAGTTCAAGCACCATGACCAACAAAATAATATTACTAAGTGCAATTGCTGGGGGTTAGTGGCTCAAGCCTATAGTCCTAGCTACTCAGGGACATGGGATCTGAAGATTGTGGTTCAAAACTAATTGCATGAGATCCTTATCTTTAAAACTATAACAACAACAACAACAACAACAAAGCTGGAAGTAAAACTGTGGTTCAAGTGGTAGAGTGCAAACCTTGAGCTAAAAAGAGCTCATGGACAAGGTTTTCCAACATGAGATCAAGAGCAGGTAGAAGTTATGGATTCAACACCTGTAGGTTTCTAAAATGATTAATAAGTATTTTGAAGTTTATATTCAGGCTTTCTTTAGGACATATTTAGTTTCTCATAGCTTATCTTTTGTATACTTCAGGAGGTCTCAACTTTTACAATGAGAAACAAAGTGTCATTTATGTAAAATGAAAAAAAAGAAGCTAGATGAATAACATTTAACTTGTCTATTCCGCTACTTTAAATGGTTGCCTTAGTGTAGTCCAGCATATTCTGCAAAAGAAGTACCTTTTAGCTACTTTCATCTCTCAACCATCTCTGTACATAAAGTGAGGGCATTTTTCCCTGGAGGCCAGAGAACTGTAAATGTGGAGGCATCAACGGTTAAGAGAGTTCTTTAGGAAAATCTTACTGGATAGAAGAAGAGTTCGAATATGTATCCTATGGTGAGAAGACAGAAGGAAGAAACATATGGGAAAGTATTACTTTAATCAATTTTAAAGTTCTAAGACTATTGGCAAAATAGTGGTAACCAGATAATGATGCATTACCAAGGTGAGTAAAACAGCACACTTGGCTATAAGTAGGAGAAAAAAAAACAAACTTCAAAATAGTTACTGCTTCAAAAGGAAGAGTTGAGAAGACAAAACCCTCCTAGAACTAGCTGGTGAGGACAAACCTACCCTGCTTAGCACTACAGTGTCAACTTTAAACTAATGTAAATTTAGAAAAAGAGAGAACACTTGAGCTGAAATAATCACAAGTAGAAAGTCAAAAAGATACAAATGCACAATTTACCTGAATTCTAAATTGTATCAGAGATGTAACCTTTATTTGCTCCTTTGTTCTTTGGTTCTTAAAGCATTTTACAGCTTTAAAAGAACACAACTTAACAATTTCAATGATATTAGTCAATCACTAAAATATTTCATATGTGGCATAAAGTTGACATTTGCCAAAGGAGAGCACTACACCTCATGGTACTAAATTGTTCTTAAATTTAAACACAAAAATTCCAAATATACATACAATCCAAAAAGCCAAATAGGTTTTCACTCACCTGTGGAATCTATACCTACAATGATGAAGAGGAAGAAGAGGATGACGGGACCTGTATGTAAAAGGGAGACTGGTGCAAGGATTGGTGTAAGAGGGAGGGGGGAAATGGAACACTGATAGGTAAAGAGGGAAGAAGTACATTAGGATTGTGTGTGTGTGAGTGTGTCAGTGTGTGTGTGTAAATTGCATAATGAAACCTACCAGTGTTTGAAAACTGGGCAGGGGAAAGAAAAAGAGGCGGTATAAGAATATAATAGGAGAGGAGAACTTGCTCCAAGTACACTATGTGCATCTATGGAATTATAATGGAACCCTGTTGTGCTATTAATGCATGCTAACTAAAGAACCTAATTAAATTTTTAAAAAGATCTTCAAAATTTAACATATATTTCATAGTTTTTACATCAACCTCATTGGACCTGAAGTGTAATGTTCCCCTATAAAAATTTACAAGGAAAATTATTTTATTTTTATTTTTTTGCTGAGTTCAAGCTTGGACTCAGAGGCTAAGCATTGTCCCTGGCTTCCTTTTTCCTCAAAGCTAGCACTCTACAACTTGAGCCACAGTGCCACTTCCGGCTTTTTCTGTTTATGTGGCGCTGAGGAATCGAGCCCAGGGCTTCATGGATGCAAGGTGAACACTCTACCACTAAGCCATATTCCTAGCCCCTACAAGGAAAATTAAATAAATTGAAATAAAATAAGTTGAAATATATGAAAATTTGTTTCTGTTTAAAATCATTATGCTGACATTTGCATATTTCAAATCACCTACTGAAATGACAGAATATGAGTAGCTAGCACAGGGTTTGCCAACTTGACAGTACTTGAAACAACCTTGAATAAATTGAACCATAGGAATTTGCTCTACGAATGGATAGGTCTAGAGGAATCAGTGCAAGCTTGAGTTTCATTTGTCTAATTGCAAGTTTTCCATATTAACTCCCATATATGTATGTATATGTATGTATTTATATACATATATGTATTTAATTTAGTATATATGTTTTAAGTAAATAGGTAATACCTATACATGTGCACATGTGTGTGTACATACACAAAATTAAAACATTATTCTAACCATGGCATCTCATAAAAATTTGGATCAACAAAATATTTTTTTCAAGGAGGAATAGTATGTAATTCTAGTTTAGAATTGCCAGCATGTAATGAACAATTTTTTAAAAGGCTAGTTTTTAATCTGTTTTATTATTATCTGCAGGTAGTGCAAACCTTTACTTTCAAAGCCTGTGATACACCCTCCCACATCCTCACATTTAGGATACAATTAATGATTGGTGTTTAATTAATAGCAAATCAAATTCTGCTTTAAATACATGCCACAAATTAGCGTGAGACATACATACTGTTGATTTAGATTCATTCACCAGTTTCCTTCTTGATTTTGATTATAGCCACCAAATGTTCTCTGAACAGCTTTAATTATCCTAAACCTTGAGCTCAGTGTGGTTGTATGGGTTTTGCTCTGGAAAAATAATATCATTCTATATTATAAGAGATTCCTATAGAGTTCTTATATAAGATTTCTCATACCATGAGTTTAATTTTTGTTTTTCCTTATGTTATTTTGGAGAAAGGGAAAAATTTATACTCACCTAAGGAGTAGGGTATTTGCTGTAGTTTTGTAACTGAAATTAGTTAATGCAACAAAATGCCTTAAATACATTTTAAACTATCTTTAGTTTTAAAAATACTAATAATTTCCTTTTGTAATTTAATTTACATATTTACATGCATGTCCATAGAAGAAGATGTTAAGTAATATCTGTAAACATTTGGAGAAATGATAAATGTCTGTATTTACAAAAATTCCGGAAGAGAATTGGTCAGTTTGCAGATGTACATTTAAGAATAAAAATGTGAATGTCTTTCCAAGCTAGCTTTTAAGAGGCCTACACATTGAACTCTTTTTGCATAAGTTTACATTTTTATAAATTCAAGAGATTATTAAATTGGATTACATTAATTAGGGACCATTTAGGTATACATAAATTGGCCCAAATTATTTCTTCAAAGAATACAAATGAATTTGAAGTACAGAAATTTAGGACACCAGCAGAAACTACTCTTCAAGCATACTTAAGCATTCTAAGAGTTCCTATCTTAACACAGGCAAAAATATAACTTAAAATCTCACATATTCTTAACAAATCACTTATTTCTGGTAGATAACATCATAGACATATAAGTTTTCTTCAAAAATGTACCACCTTTTAGAGTTTTTCTTAACTTCATTAGTCCCTTTACCCAAATTAGTCACATTAATGTGATTTCTCTGAAATTGCAAGTGTCAGTGATTTGGTATTATCTAATACTATTCTCTATTTGCAAGAAAATTAAAATTGCATGACTTGGTTTACATTTCTTTGAGAATCTTTAAGGTCAAATATTTAACCCAGATAATACTTGGATTCATATTTTAGGCTAAAAA